>NC_133381.1:30563313-30746827 GCF_049309525.1 Garra rufa | reverse complement strand
ATATATATATATATATATATATATATATATATATATATATATATATATTTAAATAAGTCTAAACTTTTTAACCACATATGGTCACGTGTAAGTTTGCGGATGCAGTGCTAGATGCAAGAAAAGCTTTTTTGGTTAAAAAGTACATACATTTGTATTATTTATTTTGTTAAAATGACCAATTGTTTTGTAGATAAGACCCTAATTGCCCGGCTGGGGTCATGTAGAGCTCTTTGAAGCTGCATTGAAACTACAGTTACACTCTTAAAAATAAAGGTGCTTTAAAAAGTTCTTCAAGCAGTACCATAGAATAACCATTTTTTGGTTCCACACAGAACCATAGAGTCAAAGCTTCTTTAAAGAACCATTTCTTTCTTACCTTTTTATAATCTGAAGAACATTCTTTCACCACAAAGAACCTTTTGTAATGTTTAAGGTTCTTTATGGACCCATTTAGCCAAAAAAGGTTATTCTATAGCATCTTGAAGCACCTTTATTTTTAAGAGTGTAGGACCTTCAACTCGTCCCCAATGAAGTCCACTATATGTTTTTCGACTGAAAAACCTTTCGACTGAAAAAATAAAATTTCTAGGATGACATGGTAGTAAGTAAATTATAAAAATTGTTATTTTGGAGTGAACTAATTCTTTAAGGCCAGCCTCCCAGAACACAAAGCATTTAAAAATAGTTTTTATTCATATGGTTCAGTGTCAAACATTTGACCACGGACACTACAGTCCATTGAGAAACAAACACACACAACCCATCCTTGCCTCTTCAAACAGAAGAGCACATAAGGCATTCAGTGAACTCTTCGTCTCAGGTGAAGAATGTGAATGTCAGGACTGTTGAACTCAGGGTCTTGTTTCTCAGATGGGATCTCCTCTGATTGGAACTCTTGCAGAAGTAGCTGTGAAACAGAGTATTACATGAGGAATAAAACAATAGCAGATTTGGCATTGGAATGCATTTAATTGGCTTTTTACTCATACAATTATGTATATAAAATCTACACATCATTACTTGGAGCTAAAGTATCAACTGGTTAAACACACTCTCATTAACTGGCGCTACTAAATATGACAATGTGAAGATTTAGAGTTTTACAAATTGATTCTCCTACCTCAAAGAATCTCTTCTCTATCTCAGGATTGACACCAACAGTGCGCTGCTCATAGCAACAGATGATACACGTCTCTGGTCCAGCCAAGAGTTTCAGAGTCTCCACTAGTGGCTCCACAGACTGTGAAATATTAAATACTTACTGTATTATTAATATTACCATCTGGGGCTATTAAGCCTAGTACTGTTAATTATTCTGTACTGTAGAGCTAACTATTGCTGTATTGGAAAGAAAGGTTTTAGATGTAAGAAAATTAATATCCATTGGTGCAGTACCTGCTCATAGTAGATACAGTCAGCCATCAGAATATAATGAGGATGAGGCAGAAAATCGTCAACATTTCCTCCCCTTTTAAAAGAAAAATGTTTCACTTCATCATTTATTGTCATGAAATTTAAAAAAAAACTACTTTTACAGAGGAATCTTAAAACACAAATACATTTTCTTGTTCCACTGTAGAAAGCAAGTCACACAGGTTTAGAAAACTTACAGATGAGCAAATGATGACAGAATTTTCCTTTTTGTGTTAACTATGAACTTGTTATTATGGTAGCTATGGTGCGAAGACAACACACTGTATTTGAAAGAAAGCTTTTATTATTATTATATAAACTTATTTTGGTATGAAACATTGGAAGTACATTTTGAATTGATTAAAATCATTTATTTTGAGCTAAAATGTTGTGAATGTAATAACATAGGTATATTTCATAGTAAAGTGTGGAAACACATCCCTTCCAAAAAGATCCTGTAAAATTAAATGTAGTACAAACCATTTCAGTACCTTGGCTGTGATTGAGCCTGTATGGATGAGATGCTGATTTTTCTTAATATTTAGTTGAAGAAGAGGCTGCAGGTCTTCCAAATCTGTCACTGTGACATTTGCCCTATATGTGCACATTATTAACATTATTAAAACACTTTCAACCGAACCATACTGTTCGTAATATGTATTACCAGAAAAAAAGGGGGATAACTCAAACTACAAGTTTCAGAATAAATACACTTTTTAGTTGGCCACATATGACATCCTACCGACTTGGCACATCATTCAGAACTTACCCCAGAGTTGCAGCAACGAGACCTACGAGTCCTGTTCCTGCACCCAGTTCAATAACGTTCTTACAGGACCACATACTAACACCAGACTGAACACTGCAAAACTGTTCCGTTTCGAGGTATTTTGACAGAACAATAGCAGCGTCCCATACTACACAGCCCACATCCCCTTTACTGCATTGATACATTCGTAAAACAGAGCCGTCATTTTTCTCTATTTCTCTAACAAAATAATTTTCAGAATCCTCGTCAGTCGCCATGTTCTTTCTTACGTCGCCGAACAGTGAACACAGCATTCTACGTCACGCAACTACGTGATCTCTGATTCGCGAATCATTTCAGGTTCTTTTCACTCACAGCACTGACTCTGAAATTAGATATTATATTAGTAGCCTATGTAATGTTCCCTTCAGAGTAAACATGTGCTTTAAACCAGTAATATTAACTGGTTTTCCCAAAATGTATAGTCTGGCTGTATAATGTCATACCGCCAGATTACCGCCTCAATGCAGATTAAAGTAATAACCAATACAAATTACAATACAAAGATCTAGCTTGTCAAATTAGTGGACTTTTGGAAGCCACGCACTTGTGTTTGCTATGAAGGACAGGTATCAAAACTATTGTAGTAGGCTATGGTAAGTCAGACGGGTCTTACAAGGCTATTTGATTCGTTATTATGCTTTATATTTTTTATTGACCTACACTACCGTTCAAAAGTTTGGGGTCAGTAAGACTTGTAATAGTCTTAAATCTCTTATGCTCATCAACGCTGCATTTATTTGATTAAAAATACAACAACAACAAAAAAAACAGTAATATTGCAAAATGTTTTTACAATATAATATAATGTTTTTTTTTTTTTTTTTTTTTTTTTTTGCTTTTTTTTACATACTTTAAAATAGATTTTATTCCTGTGATGAAAAGCTGAATTTTTATCAGCTGTTACTCCAGTCTTAAGTGTCACATGATCCTTCAGAAACCATTCTAATATGCTGATTTATTATTAGAATGATCAATGTTGGATAATATCAACAGTTGTGCTGCCAAATATTTTTTGGAACCTGTGATTTTTTTTATTTTATTTTTTCAGGATTCTTTCATGAATAACAAGTTTAAAAAGTACAGTGTTTATTCAAAATATAATTTTTTATAACAATGTAAATTATTTATTATTAACTTTTAATAAACTTTTAATTATTAACTTAATACATCCTTGGTGAATAAAAGTATTAATTTCTTTAAAAAAAAAAAGAAAAAGAAAAAAGAAACAATAAAAATGTACTGACCCCAAACTTTTGAACGGTAGTGTATCTACAGTGTTACTTTTTATCTGAGCAATTTTAATTGATTATTATAATCACATGTAGCTAGTACCCCAAGCAAGGTGAGCCTAAATGAAGTTTGTTTAGTCCAGTGGTGTACACAACTTTTATAAAAAGCTTGATCAAAGATCGTTTTGCAGACAAACGTAAAAACTAGGCTAGTCTTCTGCAAATGAGTGATTTTAATATAAAGCTTACATTTTTATTAGATGAAAATAGTGATGTGTATGTATCTGTTGTTGTTTTTCCATATGTTTTAGTTTAATATAATGCCACTAGATGGCAGCACAGACTCATTCATACAGGTTTATATCTAATGCAAGAATTCAATTTTACTTGAAATTTTCTACACTATCTACAAAGGTATTAACATCAGATTTAGTCAAAATGTAACTACAATTGGGAATCTTAGGCTGATGATACACTGGGCAACTTTTTGAGCAATGTTGCCGTCAATGGGCAACCAGGTGAGATACAGGGCCCACGATTGATCTAAATTATCCAGATAGAAATCTGTTACCCATTTTCAATGGGAAAGTGCCCAAACAATATTGCAAAAAAAAATTGCCCGATAAAATTGCTCAAAAAGTTGCCCCGTGTATCATCAGCATTAGATTAGCTGGTTTGGATTTAGCTCAGCTACAGTATGCTTAGAGGTTTAGAGAAAATTGAATGAATTCAAGTGTCCCTTACAGAATCTTCCTTATCTTCACTACTATTTATTGTGGCAGTCGTAGAAAAATGCCTGTTTACATTTTACATTGCATCTGTATTTCTAACCTTTGCGTCTTCTTGCCAGCTTCTTTCCCAACTCATGTGCAATGCCAAAACAAGCAAAAATAACTTAGCTTTTCAGTCAGCTGGCTGATCTTTGTGAATCTAGAATATCATGTGAAAACTGATACTGCAAAGACATTTACTGTTTACAAAGATCCACTGCTACTTTCTACCAAGTTTAGCAGAGTAACGGTTTGAGATCAGCAGTTCTCTGCTGTGCTGTCTGCAATATTTACACTATGCCGCTGATCTCCATAAATCATTATTGCTTACCTTTCAGCTAGCTACTTGCTGACAATCCTTTTCGTTGTAGAAAAGATAGGAGAGCTTAGTGAGGCATTTTAATCTTAGCAAAGCCATATCTTGGCTTGGGCCCTATAGATCAACAACACCATTTTGAGGAGGTTGTATAGACATTGTACTGTGGGGATATTTTGGGAACGCATTGCCTTTAATGGTTCCCAAAGCCTGTTCCTGGACCCCCATGAAAACTTCATGTATGTCTCTGTATTTAAACATCCATGTTTGTAGAGACTCTAATGATTTCTGGAGGGTTGGGAATTCCAAGAAGAGGTCTATCAAATTAAGAGCTATTAGCTGTAAAATTTTCTCTTGTTGTTTCTTTGGTGTCAGCTATTTAAATGCCTCGTCAATTATCACTTGTACATCATCTTCTGCAGCGATATTAAATTTAAATTATTTCAGGGTTTTTTTTTTTTCACAAGTGTATTACAGTAAGTATTATTACGATTTTGAAGCCTGAAGCTTACGTTGATCAGGCAACATTAAAAACAACTGACAGGTTAAGTAAATAACATTGATTATATCATTAGAATGACACCTATCAAAAAGTGGGATATATTAGAAAGCAGTTAAAATGGCCAAGCAAAAGGATCTGAGTAAAATGGTTTGTGGTGTGTTCTCAATATGCAGTGGTTAGAACCTACCAAATGTGCTATGCTAATTATTTCTCTATTTGTTTCTCTGTTTCTGCTACGGGATTGACATCCCGTGGTAACTAGGAATTACACAAGATTCAGTCTGGATTCAGAAGAACTGTCTGGACCCGAGAAGAGATGATGCCAACCCCTCAGAGGACCTCTGATGATGCCAACCCTGAAACAACACGATTTGTATCATGAAAACCGCTATACAAATAACCTTGAATTAAATTGAATTAAAAAGGAAGTGAATCGGAACTGGTGAATCGGTGTCAGGCTCACTGCTGCTGATTTTGAGCAAAATTAAGTAGCTTTGTACATCCACCCTCCCACAACTGTTGACGGACACTGGCGTTTTTGCATTGACCCGCCCTGAGTGAGGTGTAAACAGTTTGCCATTGTTTCGACACTGGAGTAGGGGTAGACAAGAGTGTCTCCTAAGCAATTGAGGTGTTTTGTTTTTGGATGTAGTAATGAACATAGCAGTTGTCATTTACTCCTGACATCTGAGCAGCTGAAGGCACAGCAGATTATTTTTGTTTTTGAAAGGAATGCACCCCGCAATCTACCTAAATGCATTTATGTTTGCACGATTCATTTTCCTTCCTAATAATAAATATTACGCGCTCCAAGATGCAGAAACGGAGACTTCGTCCACCACTGTCACAGACACAGGGAAACCCGCTCTGTGTCATCACGCAACTGATTATAAAAAGTGGCAACACAAGAGGCAATACTGCCCAACTTCTTATAAATTCATAACATTCGAGGATCACAGCTTAGGAAGTGGAAGGCATGGAATAGACTACTCTTTTCATTTTCAACTCACAAGTCCAAAAATGGGTTAAAACCACTCTGTACTGTTGCATAATAGATATAAGAAGTGGGGACGCACAAAACGGCACTGCCCATCTTCTATATATTCCTAAATACTAACATAAATATAAGGCTAAACAGACTCTTCCATCCCAAAAAAAAAAAATAAATAAATAAACTCTCTCTCTTTTAACAACCACTTGAACCCCAGGGGTGCCCAAACTCAGTCCTGGAGGGCCGGTCAGTGGCATAGCGGACGGGCCCGCACTGTGGGGGGGGGGGCCCCGAGTTGTGGGGGGCCCCAAAAAAATTTAATTGAATAAATAATTAAAGCGCTTTTATAACGTGAACGTATAGGACTTTTATTTTGATAGTAATTGCAGCCTACCGTGTTTGGCGATTATGACCATATCCGTTGTCCTTGTTATCCAATCACGATTAAGAATTTCCGCAACTGTTTAGAGAGTGAAGTTTATGAGCGCAAAATGAGTAAAAGAAAATATGTCAGCGGAGCTCAAAAACTTTTTTTAACCGTCCCCGTCACAGTGGCAAGTGGCGAGAGATCTTTTTCTAAACTAAAACTAAGAAAAACCTGCATTAGAAGCACAATGAGCCAGGACAGACTTTCTGAACTTGCGATACTCAGCATTGAAAGCCAGCACGTGCGTCAGATGGACATAACAGACATTGTCATGGACTTTGCGCAGAAAAATGCTAGGAGAAAGGGGTGCTTTGGAGGATTTTAAAGGTAATATATATTACCTTTATTGAATGTTAAACGTCATGAATCTTTGTTGTATACTGCAGATAGAAAAAATATTTTGACGTCATGTGCTCCCTTGCATTTTAACAAGTTAATGTAATTGCTGTTTTATTGTTGGTGTTTCTTTTATTCTTTTTTTTTTGTGAAAAGTTCTTAATAAATAAATACGAAATAATTACATACTATTAAATTCCACAGTACTAATTCACGATTTTGAATGAAAAGGTGAATCCCCCATCTAATTATGCGGTGAGGGGCCCCGCCTCCACTCTTGCGGGTGGGCCAACGCAGTTTGCGCTACGCCACTGGGGCCAGTGTGCTACACCGGCCCTCCAGGACTGAGTTTGGGCACCCCTGAAAAGAGGAAACAGAAAAGGGAACAAGAAAGGGTACCTAAAATAAAATAGTAAGACATGGAACTCACTTTTCTTAGCCTCAATGACTTCCCTGAGCTCCTTCCGCTGCCTCAAGTGAGATCACTGCCCAGAACCCTAGCACCTCGGAGGTGGGGGTCTCACAGCTACGCTCGCCATCTGACCCTGCTGCAAGCTGGGTCCAGCAGCAGGTTCAGGTTTAGATGAGGGAACAGAAGGATACAGAAAGGGATGTAGTGCTCAAATGCAGCTGACTTAACCCACACCTCCCTGAACTTACAGACCACCGTCTCAATGGCAGTACTGAACAGTCCAGTAGACGAAAACCGGGGCATCAAGGAGAAATGGCCTTTCTTTCTCCTTTAGCCCCAACAGCTTAAGCCACAAATGTCTCTTCGTAGAGACCAGAGCTGCAAGAGAGTGGGCAATGGCATGAGCAAGATCAGAAGAGCAGCAGAGCTTCTCGATTTTGGCAGGAACCATGGCATTCCTCCATGTGAGGCATCTTCATGTACCCGCTGTCTTCCAATCCTATCGCATTAGCATAGTTAGACTTGCTTGGGGGAAGACCTGGGTAGAAAAAGGATTGTGCCATAACCTCAACAGCTCACTGTGAAGTTCAGGGAGGTATAGAAGGCTCGGGGAGGGAATGTTTATGACCCATTAGAAAGTGTTCTTCCAAGCGATTGCTGGGACTGCATTTCTGCCGACCAGTCTAAGCTCAACTCAACCTGGCAGTGGGATGGGTCAACTCCCCATACACAGGTAATGAAGAGGAGATGGCTTGAGATGTAGCATCCGCCTAGACTCCTGTCACATTGAGATGAACTAGACCCGTTGAGTAACATGCTCTCTGTCGGATTGGAAGAAACCAAAGACTGGGCTTCCAGATTTGGTTCGAGAGCAACAGAACTGACGAAAATCACTCACTGCTCTTGACTGAATCACTTTATTAGCTTTAATAAGGATATATATAATTTATACAAATTTCGGCTTAACAGATTGACAAAAGAGAACATTTGGCACAGTTTATAAAAAAATAAGAAAAAATAGCACCTTATTGCTTATAGTGTGTACTCAAACTTAAATAATTATTATATTGAAAGTCAGATGATTGCATGATGTCATTTAAATATAATCACATAATATGTTGTTAACAAATTCATGAACTTCTACCTTTAATTGTAACCAAAGCCTACAGTGATTAAAACATTTGTGTATTGTATAAAATATGTTTGTGTAAAATATAATTTGTCTTTTACATTTAACAAATAGTTTTGGTCTTAACCTTAGGAACGTAAAACGAGATTACATGTAGAGATAATTCAAAGGGATTGGAAGAAAAAAGAATAAAACAAAATTTTACCCATTCATTCTGGAATGAGCATGAAAGAACAAAAAAAACTGTGAATAAGCATAAGAATGAAGCCAATTTAATGGATTTCTTTAAGAACAGTGTGTGACAGGCTTTTACTCTAATCAGGGATTGTTTCCTCCTTCAAAAGTCCTGTTGGAAAGAGAAAAAGAGAAAATATGTATGCTGCCGTTTGATTATGATGAGATTATATGGATCTAGAAATGCCATCTGACTGGCAACAGAGCTGTTAAACTAAATGACAATTAACAACAAATTTCATGCTGCACTGTGACTTACACAAATAGTGCCTCATGTTTTGAGAAAATAGACAGGACAAAAGAGGCAGTTTCACCAGGATTCTCAGTGCATGGTACAATCAGATACTCTCCTGGCTCCAGCCTGAGGAATTTCATCACTTCTCTTCGATATGCGAAAAACTCTGCCACAGGTTTTGTGCGATCAAAGGGCTTCCCCTGCTCACCTTTCACCGGCTCACAATTCACCGGGTCACCGCTCTAAAAAGATATGTAATTTGAAATGAAAGATTTTTTTGTTGATAAAGTTTAATAACCTGTAAACTCAAGATATCAATTTAATTGGTTGAATACAAATAATCATAATACTTTTACCATTATTCTATTATTATTACTATTACTACTATTACTATTACTATTATTTCATGTTTTATTCTGCTTTCTGAAGCCATGTGAACAATTGTGATTATAATAAAATATTAACAGCCACAGATCTCTAATGAGCCAGTGTCTGAAGCATGTGTGAAAACACGCAGATTCAATTGGCCAACAAAGTGACATAGCGTAAAATGTCAAAATGTTTATTGATGTTAAAGAAAAGAAAAAGGAAAGAAAAGATTGTAAATGATTTGTAAAATCATGCCCTCAATTTCTTATGAAGGGTGATTTACACGATTTATGTGTTAGATGTTTAGGAGTGAGGCACATTAGACTGGCTTTTGAGGGAACCGGTTGCCCACATTGTGAAAGTTCCACACAAAGGACAATCCAATGAGTCAAGCGACTGCACCCCATGACGGGTCCAGTGTTTGTGTGGCAGCACGTTGGCTCAGATCATGAGGGGCACACCTTCTCCTGGTATTTCTGTAAACTCTGATGGTCACGTTCTAGACTCAAAATCTCGGTCCACGGTTTCTTCTGAATAGGCATAGGACGTGACTCAACCACAAAGTTGTACCCTTTGAAATCATTCATTCCTAAGGGGCCTTTGAAGTGACTTGTTATGAGCACTTTGTTTGGAACAACACTTCAGTATGGCGGCCATGATTGTTTTCACTCCGAAGTGCCCTTCAGATTGTGATATATCCCATTTGGAATGCACTGACAGTAGTGAACAAACACCCAGAGCAGTGGGCAGCCATATTGCTATAGCTGCAGCACCCAGGGATCAGTCGGGTTTGGTGCCTTGCTCAAGTGATTGAGGGTGGAGAGAGTGCTGTACATCCACTCCCCCCACCTGAGACTTGAACCTGCAACCTTAGGGTTACAGTCTGACTCTCCAACCATTAGGTCACGGCTGCCCCTGAAGTATGGAGTATGCCGAAGTATGCCCCCTGCTTTCTTCCACATCTGGTTCTGAAAAATTAGACATTGACATGAATGTTTAGAGTGTCCTTCTTGATCAGCTCACTCACTCATATGCATATTGAAGCTACTTGAGGTGGAAACCATGCTGTGACCTGACAAAAAGTAGAAAGTGGCTCGATACCCTTTCTAAGAGAAAAAGTCTCTGGTTTCTTGCCTTGAAAGACTGTGACCACGGATACTTCACTGATGGGCTGAGGAGAGGACTTGGATGTGCTGCCCAGCTAAGGATCTTATAGCACACAAATTGCCTGAAAATGAAAACTGTGCTTTTAGTGCTGAAACACTGGACTTGAGAGTCTACCATGTGTTGGTGCGGACAACACATCGGTAGTCTCCTACCTGAATCACCAGGGTGGACTGCACTTAGAGCAGTTTATATTCCAGGGCTCTCAAATGTGCAAGAAGACATCCTGTTAAGGCAGTGGTTGAGGCCTGAGAAATAGAGACTCCACAAGGACATGGTGGAATTGATTTGGAAGAGGTTCGTCCAGGCAGCAATGTCTTTATTCGCCTTTAAGGAGTTGACCTACAGTCCGCTCTGGTTCACCTTCATAACTCCATCTCCATTGAGGCTAGATGCTATGGTACAGAAGTAGCTGAGTTGACATCTGTACATGTTTCCCCAATCACTATGCTCAAGGGAGTTCTGGCAAGGATTTGCAGACCTGGTGTTTTCAGACCTGGTCTCTTTCCTGGAAGTTTACATACCAAAGATTTGGAAACTGTGGGTCTGGCCCCTGAGGGGTACCAGCTCATAAAATCCAGTCTTTTAACTGAGGTTGTTGAGAACGTCTGGTGGCATCTCTTTGCTTCATTGTGCACACAGTATTATTTAGACCCAGTCCACTGCTTGGTTGGTTCAGTCCTGGAGTTTATGCAGTAGCATGTTTTAGCAGGGTTGACCCCAGCTACAATTAAGCTAGGTATAAGGTATCCCCTAGTATCTTGTTTCCTCAGTGGTGCCAGATGGGTGCAGACCATGAGTTCCATCCTGAAATCTTGCCATAGGCCTGGAAGGCCTATTAGCGGCTCAGTTTAAGCCTTTTGAGTCAGTGTCTGAGAAACTTTTGACTTTTAATATGGTTCTGCTGCTGATGATAACATCACTCAAAGACGAGGCATCAAAACCATCACCACATTGACCAGGCATTTCTTCAGTATAGCAGCAGTGGTGTTAACATTTCCATAGCATGAATAACAAGACGCAGAATGAAGTTTCCTTGAAAAAGGAAAGGTTATGTATGTAACCCCAGTTAACTGAGGAGGGAATGAGATGCTGTGTTGCTTTTTTCACACTTTACCTAAGTGTCTTCCTTCAGACCATTAGAATCTGGGTTCAGTTGGCCAATTAAATTGGCGTGTTTTCAAACATGCATGCTCATGCAGAAGGACACCCCACAATTCATGTATTTTTAAATTGTATTTCCATCTCTGTTGCAACAGTTTTGGAAGTTAAAAAATTACCCATAGTTGCAAGTGATTGGTGTTTGGTGATGATTTTTTGGCTCAAAGTCTGCATTTAAAGTCACTCTAGAGATGTTCAGCAGGGATTAGGACATTGTACAGACCAGTCAAGTTCTTCCACACTGACTGAATCATTCATTTCTTTTTGAACCTTGCCTTGTACACAAAGGCATTGTCATGTTAGAATTGAAGAGGGTCCTGTCAAAACTGTTGCTGTAAAATTAAAAGCACATAATCCTCTAGAATATGATTATATGCTTAAACATTAGGATTTGTACCCATAGAAAATTACTACAGTAGTCAAACCTGTTCATTAGAATGGCAATACTTTTGGCAATATAGTGTAGCTTTCAAAACAGAAAAGTCACTTGTCACTAATGGTTCTAAGGAAATATTTTTTATCAATTTTATATCTAGTATGCATATTGTTCGTGTGCTGTAGGAATGAATATGACAGTAATTCTTTAAATCTAACTATACAATAATATCAATAGATTAAATGACTAGTCAGTACTAACCGCAAAAACATAGAAACCAATGTTGTAGTGTGTTTGGTCTTTTCTGTGTCTTGTCTTGTGGTTCTGGATGAGAGACACCACTATGTTTTCATCATCCTTATGAGGACAGTCCTCATGAAGTTCCTCAATTCTCACTCGATACTGAGGGTTTCTCCAGAAAGTGTCTGCAATACAGCAAAAGAGAAAAAATCAAATCCCGATGGAATGTTAAACAATTATTGCACTCTATTGATAGATTAATTTAAATAACAATCTGAAATATCAAAATTGCTTGTACATATATTTATTAGAAGGCTGTTGGAGAACAGAAGAACAACTTTACACATGTAAATCAATAAAGTGTGGAAAAGTTGTATTATTTAATTATAGCAGTATTTCTATGTCCCATTTCTTTTGAGTGTCACTACTGATTTTTTGCACATTTAGTACAAATTGTTTTACTGAAGGTATATCTACCCAATTCTTTCATGGATCCACCAGCTGTGCTTTCAGTCCATTCGCCAGTACTACATAGTGATTTCCAATGAAATACAGGGGATCTTTCCAGAAAATCAGGAGACACACAGCAGATATCCATGCTTTTGAAGAATTTAGTGTAATCCTCCATTGACATCCTGCAGTACACAAAAGTGATCCTGAATAAATCATAGCCAATATGTGATTCAAATATGTATCTGCAAACATGGTTTACACTCACCAGAACTCTCCATTGTCCAAATCTTCATGGCACTTTTTCTTTTCCTCCCCACATATAGTGTCCCACAAAGGTGATCTTAAAGAGTTTTAATTATACAAAATGTTCACAAAACACAACTTTTTGAAATACTTGTAAAGCTGTTATTCAATACATAAAAACAACATTACTTGTCACTCCAGTCTCCTGTCCACTCTTTGCGTCCCCAAGGGTTCAAAAGTCTCACCAACTTAACTGGGTGTCTATTACTTATGACCTGTTCAACAAAACCAAGACAAACACCATCATGTTGTTGTTGTTTTTTTTAGCAGTGAAACCTGGATCTATAGATGAAAATATAATTCTTTCTGGTCTTACCCTGGAAACACCTGTCACAGTGTAAGCATGACCACTTACTAAGCCGCTGGATGGCAAAAGTTTTTGTGGTTCCTGAAAACACACACATAAGGTCATATTATTGTTTTTAAACTTATGCTTTTTTAGTCCTTAGAAACACTTTAGTAAAGCTGATTTGTAGTTGATTATGCATGTTGGCAAACAAATATTAAATTTAGTATTATGTGAAGTCTTACCTCCTTATGAGTACCAGAACATATGAGCGATCGTGCCCTGGCTGCACGATCCATAATGCTCCACAGATAAGCAGGAGCTTCATCCAGCACAAAGTGCAAGTGCACCCCACCAGTGAAATCTAACATAGCTTCAGATCTCCTGCCAGCCTCTAGATCTGCATAAGATCCGCACACCCTGTGAAGACAAAAAACAGAAATATTGTGTTTCTGAAACAAAAAAAAAACACAATTTTTTTAAACATTCTGTCTATTTCAAGATATCTAAAAGCACCTACTTGGCATATGCTTTCTCCAGCAAAGCAGGCCAAAACTCATTTGATGTTTTTGGATGAACAAAAAATAGCTTTTCATTGAATGTTGGTAATAGATCATCAATGACAACATCAATCCATTCTCCAAATCTCCAGAACTGTAAGGTAAATTAAACAGAAATCTAAAGGTAAGGGCTACAAAGAGTCAACTTTGTTTCTTAATCTTCGAAAATTATAATTAAACAAGAACCAAGGAAATATTACTACTAAATCACTTTGGAAATAATACTAAACTTACCTTGAAGTGGAATATCCCTGCATAATTGTTGCTGAATGACTGTTCAGATGGAAAGACTTGGTTTGTGACTTCTTTTTGAAAGGTTAGAGCCCCAACCGGTGCCAAAAACCAGCAGTTTCCTAAAAACACGAATGAGAACTTTCAAATCAGTTTTAAATAAGCATAATAGTAAAGCTTCTTTTTGTGGTCGTTTTTTTTATTTGAAATAATAACATTAAAAAACTTGAATGACAAAAAACAAAACAAAAAAAACACACAAGTTCAGTGAATAATGCTTAAAAGGAACATGCAAATAAACCACGGCAACAAATTACCACACAGAATAATGCATCTTCCAATTAAAACAATTCTTTTAAAGCTTGGGCTATAATACTCCAATAGGTTCCCAATGATTCTTGCAGTGCTGCATTTTTAACCAGACAATATAATGAAAAGAAAGCAGCCAGAATCTTCTAAGATCTATGTCAGTTACTGTATAAACCATTGCTGTATAATTTTTTTTTTTTTTAACAGTAGTGAAGCCAGACATTAACAATCTTCTCTGAACTAATGTAAACTTGTAAGAAGAATCATCATTTAATAAATTAAGACATGGATCAAGAAATATCTAGATCTAGCAAATGAACTACATGTTTCCAGAAACTGGAAATGACTAAACAATCCCAAAACATAAAAAAGTATTTTTAGAATTATTATCACACAGACTGCAATTAGTATTCGATGAGAGTTTCATCAAGTTTCACTTATAAGAGAATAGTAAAGCCTCTATAAATTCTAATACTTTATCTAAAACCTTTCTAGAAAGTTATTCAACATATTTAAGTTTTAAAACTAAGTTTGAGGTTCCTTAAGTCACTATTTTAATTTTGGTGGTGTCTATGGGGGCATTTTATAGGGTTAGTCCCTAAATAAACCCAAACTTACCTAAATGCCCTTGTTTATAGTCAAACCTGGATACTCCATCTACAACGAAGCAAGGGTTTGTGACCAATTCCTGATGAGAACGAATAAATAAAGTAATCATATGAACCCATTAAACAAAGATTTTTTGTCAGTAGTGACAGCAGTCATGGACAATAGTGCAGAACATACAGAAAGATAAATGTAAAAAAGCATTGTTTACTTACAGATGGCCTCTTCCACACAACTTTACTCCAGTCTATTTTGTTTTGTTTATGACACATATCACCAATAGAGCTGTTGTTAGGTGGGAACAACTCATCAGTATAGAGCTGGTTACTGCTTAAAGATTGTTGGAGCAGTTGCTGGTAGTCTTGACCCATGAACTTTGAAGGGTTAGTCAAAGTCCCTGCATCATGTACATCAAGGCACTTTACAGGAAGAGCCATTTTCACGCAGAAGAGCTTTATTCAGGAGACAAAAAAAAAAAGATATTTGAATCTATCTTCTTTAATAGCATCAACTGTCCAATTCCTTAACTGTTCTATTGCCACTTACAAGTAAAACAAGGTTTGTGCTGATTGGTGAGAAATTATTTATAACTACTTTGTTATGTACTACTATTAATCATTTTTCATTAAAAGATATCTGTACAGAATAAACATAAAATATGTATTAAATCAACTAAATTGAAAAAATATAACAATAAAAATGCCTATTACCTGCAATGATCTGTTAAAGCTGTTGGTCAGGAAGTTAGCCTAAAAGAGTGTTTTTTCCCAGTGTCTGGCTGGTTTTATACTTCTCTAGTCAACACATGAGATCATGCAATGATCACAGTGACATCACAGCATTCTCATACTGTGATATTCAGTGTGAGTATATGTGATCTCATTATGAATTCAAAATGTTGAGCAGGTTAATCAAATATCGAGGCTGTTTAAATATCTGTCACCAGGGGGACATTCTGCTTCCTGTTTCTCAGCACTGGACAAACATGGATATTTTTTGGTGTTTTTACTACTATTTGTAAACCACAGTTTTATCACAGATACCATGGTTAAACTATACAGTAGTTAGAGTAGTTTAATTTGTATTCTTAAGTGCTGTACAGTTGTATTCTGGACTCTGGATTCTGGTTACACTGGAGAAATGGTGAGCTTCTGAAATGACTTTGTAGTTTGTGCATCTGAAAACTGCTCTCTGTGTCTCAGGATGTGGCCTTTTAAAGGTGAACAAGAAATAAAAAGCAAAAAGAACACCAAAACAACACCAGAATCTGTATGCATCCATCAAATGCTAACACCAGGCTGAAAAGAATATGGAAATAAAATACAAACTTAATTCTATATGAGGTTTGTGATATGACTGACCAATATGAGTGCACAGGGAGTGCGCTGCGAGGTTACACTTTTAGGCTACTCCTCACATTGTGACCACATCATGAGTATCCTGGAAGCTCATAGTGAGATCACTGTAAAGTCAAATTGTTGATTGGGTTCGTATTTACCCTTTATCCCTTCACATTCATCTATATTTCATCATGGCTGTAATAGATACACTAGAGCCATTAATTAAGTGCCAGACTGAGTGGTGCTAAATTTAAAAACAATTACAGTGGGATTCAACTTGTTTAAACCTGCAATGAATATTTGGACTTTAAACATTAGCGCAGTATCAAGATTGGCCATTTAACTTTCATCTCTAAAAGGAGTCAGTAAAAAAATGGAAAAAATGTCAGAGTTGTAACAGGGGGGAAATGACAGATAACAACTAGATAATACAAGCAGGGGCAAGAAACAATGAGCTAACGATGGAAAATACTTCTAAAGCATATATTATTCTTAGTAAATGTTCATTTTTACATAATACATTATTAAAAACAAACATTATTTAATGGATCTGAGCTATGAACAGCATCAAATAATACATAATAATGTAACAAATGTATTGCTCAGTGTTAGTTAATGTTAGTTAATGCATCAACTAATGTTAACTAATGGGACCTTATTGTAAAGTGTTACCAAACCTTCATTAAAAAATGTTTTGAACATCACATTGGTAAATAACATTTCTGAGCTGAAACAGTGATTATTGTTCCTTGGTTGTTGCTCATTCACCAAATCTCTTATCAGGAGTTGTGGTCATTGTGAAACAAATAAAGAGCAAATAATATACAAGTATCTATTACTAAAGCTCTAATTTAATGCTTGGCAAAATAATTAAAATCATTATCTAACTATTACAATGGATAATTTCTAAGGTGAAACAGTGATTGTTGGTTTTTTGTGTGTGTGTGTGTGTGTGTGTGTGTGTGTGTGTGTGTGTGTGTGTGTGTGTGTGTGTGTGTGTGTGTGTGTGTGTGTGTGTGTGTGCTTATTGTCCAAATCTCTTATCAGGATTTGTGTTGATTTTTAAACATGTCTTACTTCTTAATCCAGTGAGTGCTTTGTTTAGGAGTTTTTATTTCTGGACCTGTTAAGAGCATGTAATGTACAAGTATCTATTACTAAAGGTCTAACTTAATGCATCAAACTGAATGAAAAATTATATTTTGTAGCAACATGCATGTTGTTTGACTCTTTACAGCACTAATTACAATGAAACCACAATAAGTGGCTGTGCCCAGCATGATTAATATTAAAAGTGTTGTAGGATGCTAATTAAATGGATATTCACCCAATAATGAAACAATTTAATAGAAACACATTTCACTAGTCATTAGTCGTGGCCTAATGGTAAGAGAGTTGGATTTGTAACCCAAAGGTTATGTTTTAGTCATTTACAGTCAGGTCCACGAATATTTGGACACTGACACAACTTTCAAAATTTGGCTCTGTTTGCCACTAGAATAGATTTAAAATAAAACAATCAAGATGAAAATGAAGTGCAGGCTTCAAGCTTTAACTCAAGGGGTTGAACAAAAATACAACATAAAATGCTTAGGAATTACTACCATTTTTATACACAAGTCCCTCCATTTTCAGGGGACAAATAAATATAATCATAAATAAAATTTTTGTTAAGAATAAGATTTTTTTGCAGGCAATTACTGCCTTAAGTCTGAAACTCGTGGACATCACTGGAGACTTTGCCAGGCCTTTACTGCAGCTGCCTTTTTTTTTTTTTTTTTTTTTTTGCCTTTGGTTTTGTCTTTAGCAAGTGAAATGCATGCTCAATCAGGCTAAAATCAGGAGATTGAATTGGCCATTGCAGAATATTCCACTTTTGTACCTTCAAAAACTCCTTGGTTGCTTTTGCTGTATGTTTTGGGACATTGTCCATTTGAACTATGATGTACCGACCAATCAACTTTGCTCCATTATAGAATCAACTCCAGACCTTTTAGCGGCTTAATTAATGTAGAAAATTGAAGGTATAGCCCAAAACTGTCCATTGAACAGCTTTTGAGTCAACTGTCCAATTACTTACGGTCCTTTGAAAACAGGGGGATGTATATATTAAAGAGCTGTAATTTCTTAACCTTTCCTCCAATTTTGTTGAGAACACCCTCAAATTAAAGTAACTTGAATATGTTTTGGTCAACAGCTGAAATAATAAAAAATTGTGTCAGTGTCTAAATATACAGTGCATTCAGAAGTTATTCAGACCCCCTTCACTTTAAAAAAAAAAAAAATGTGTTATGTTGTAGCCTGATACTACAATTGTAGTATTGTATTTTTTTTTTTCTCTGAAATATCACATTTGCATAAGTATTCAGACCTTTTGCAACAACATTTGAAATTTAGCTCAGGTGCCTCCCATTTCTCTTGATCATTGCTGAGATGTTTCTATACCTTGATTGAAGTCCACCTGTGGTAAATTAAATTGATTGAACATGATTTGGAAAGGCACACACTTCTCTATAGAAAGCCTCACATATGACAATGCATTTCAGAGCGAAAACCAAGCCGTGAGATCAAAGGGACTGCTTGCAGAGCTCAGAGACAGAATTGTATTGAGGCACAGATCTGGGGAAGGCAACAAAAATTTATGCAGCAAAGAAGGTTCCTAAGAGCACTCTGGCTTCCATAATTCTCAAATGGAAGAAGTTTGGCACAACCAGGACTCTTTCAAGAGCTGGTCATCCAGCTAAACTGAGCAATTGATGCAGAAGGGTAGTTTCTTAACTGGTTACCAAGAACGTGATGGTCAAACACTTGAAAATACACTTGGAATTTGCAAAACAGCACCTTAAGGACCCTCAAACTCTGAGAAACAGGATTATCTGGTCTGATGAACCTCAATTCTAAGCATCATGTTTGAAGGAAACCAGCTCTGCTCATCACTTGCAAAGCACTATCCCAAAAGTAAAGTGTGCTGGTAGCAGCCTCATACTGTGGGGCTGCTTTTCAGTGGCAGGGGTTGAGGGACTCGTCAGAGTAGAAGAAAAGCTCAATGCACCAAAATACTGAGCTTTAATGAAAACCTAGTCTAGAGCAATCAGAACCTTAGACTGGGCTGAAGATTCACCTTCCAACATGTCAATGACCCAAGGCACACAGACAATACAACACACCAGTGGCTTAAAGGTCCCATATCGTACACATTTCTGGAGGTTTATTTTATTTGTTGATGTCCTTAAGAATATATATTTGCGGTATAAGTGCCAAAATCCATCTCAATATATTTTTACAGCTCCTTTTTTAGGAGCTCTGTCAAAAACAGGTCGATTTTGGCCCATCTAATTAATATTCATGAGCCTCTCTTCTGATTGGCCTGTTGTTTTCTGAGTGACGCACAACCAGGCCAATCACAGGTAACTACGGTCATGTATGCTGTAAGCGTAAGCGAGCTCAGAGCAATAGAGAGAGCTGATACTCAACAGGATATTTTAGAATGATCATTAATGTTTTTTCTTTTACAAACACTGAATGCAGTAGGCTACATAACTGTTGCTTTAGTAAAGCCCCTTTCACAATGCGCGCTGATTCTGGAAAATTACGGGAACTGTGTGAACCAAAGCCAGAACCTAAAGGCAGTGTTGTAGTAATGATGCACGTTATCAAGCGACTCTTCAAAACGAAAAATAACGTTACGTGCAAAGTGGAATGAAGCAGCGATCATCAGGCAGAGTCAGCTCCTCACTATCAGCGCTGAAGCACAGTTTGTTCAGGTTAGTTTCAGTTTAGTGAAACGTACGCGTCGCATTACATCTCACATCCAAACGTCACATGTCTTTATGGTTTGTGTGTAAAGCACGCACAGATCCCGGAAAACAACTGTGAATGAACCAAATTAAACAATTCCGGAACAAATCGTGGGACACATTATCCGTGTATTTACCGGAATCGCTGTGTGAAAGAGGCTGAAGTTGACGTGCCGCTGGTCTCTTATATTAACGTTGTTCTGAAGCCTGTGTAATGATCGTAGCTTGACATCTATCGACTGAACAGGGTTTTCTCCACTTGTTTTCCTGTTGTTGTTGCTCAATGGAATGGATGCGTTGTTGTCTGGGGGTTTGACAAAAGGAGGGTGGGACGTTGGTTTGTGACTGAAGGCGGTGACTTGAGTCGATCGGACGTCACATCGTTACGGAAGTCACAGCTGCTAGTGAAAATGAACAGCTACTTTAAGCAGGCTGTGTGCAGTTTACTGTGGATTGACTGTTTTGAAACTCATATGGTAGTTAGATAGCCCCTAGACCTTAGTTATCATGAAAAAAGCCAGGAAATTTTGATTTTGACGATATGGGACCTTTAAGGAAAACTCTGTGAATGTCCTAGATTGGCCCAGCCAGAGCCCTGAATAAAAAGTGAAGGGGGTCTGAATGCACTGTGTATGGACCTGACTGTACATGTGTTTTGACATGGTCTACTAACATTTTGCAGAAATGCAGGACAGATGTAGATGATCTCAGACATACCGATGCCTATTTAATTACAGTTCATTCTTGTTATAAAAATCACCAAAACTAGCTTATTATTGGCTTATGTATTTAGTTGGTCTGGTTGACCTTTAAAAATGACATACTATTCTCCTTGTATACTTTGGACCACCCTCATCCTCCACTTCTTCATCTGTTTGTTTGCAGAGTGCAGTGTTGCTCTTCAAAGTTTACAGAGTAAACACACTAGACCACATAACAATAGTTGGATCAAAGATGAAAGAGACACCTAGGTCATTTAGGTTGGTATGCTGTGCCATTTCTCACCCTAGCAAGTGACTGTGTAAGCGTGGCCAAGGCACCAATAGCACAGTTACTGTTTTTAAGTTGCATTCAGTGATTTTATTTAACTGGCTATGCATTGTCTTGCATGAAAATTGCAGGCTGATTGAGATGCTTGCAGGGACGGTACCTCATGTTGTGGAAGGAGGTTCTGTTAAACATTTGCATTCACCCTGCTTGTATCTGTATAAGATGCCCAACCACTGCTGCACTTTCACTGATTTTTTTAGGCACACTTTTTCGATACCAAACAAAATGTTTCTAATCTGACCTAAATAAAGTAAACTTGATCTGACCACTAAAGTGAACTTTGGACCAGTTTTCCTCTTTCCACACAACATGCTATTCAGGAAAGGTGAGCTTAGCCTTTTGATTCTTCTGCTGATGAGAGGTTTGGTCACTGCAGAGTGCACTTTCAGTCTTAAAATTCAGAGACAGATCCTTAACTTGTTCAGCGCTGAATTGGCAAGCAATTCCAGCTGCAGTGTTGAACCGATTCCACATTACCAATCTCCACATTATCCTTGCTTCTTGTGCATTTGTCTAATGTGGTTGACCAGCCGTTTTGGGGGACTTGAATGAATTAGTGTCATTGTAAACCTGCAATATTTGAGAAATCAGATTTGGAATGACCAGCTTCTCTTGCAATAGCTTTAAATGCTATTGGCTATTGCGGCGCAATAGCGGGATTCAATGAGGCTTCAGGAAAGTCTGGAGAAAGTGGTTTTCCCTAGCGATTATGCAGTGTCTCGTTCCCTCTCTTCAGGAAACCAGGATTACTTAACATAATAAAATTCCTTTATAAGCTTATAAGTGCCTGCAAAGTAAGAATTATTTTATCACAATTACCCCATACATACATATCTCTTGGAATGGGAGAAGATCACCCAATTTTAAGACCAATGATATTTGACCCACTGTTTACTTTTCTGAGTGCCATCAGTAAAATCTATTCCACTTGAGAAATGCCCTAAAAATGCTCCGGTTACTCACGTAACCTCGGTTCCATGAGATAAGGGAACGAGCTTTGCGTCGTCATTTTTGACGACTGCTAATGGGGTAACTCCTGTTTACTCCGATATTGAAGCCTGATTTGTTAACGTTTGTGAAGTTGCACAAACCAATGGCGCTTTCACCCGCCAGAAAGGGCGGAGCTGACTGCTATATAAGTCGTCGAAAAGCGCCATATCATCAGAATCAAACGACTGAAACGACAGCCATCGACTCATGTGCATACACTTTGCATGAACCACACTCGCGAAGCGACATTTGCAACAACGCGCTTGGAAATTTGCTCAAATTTGCTATTTCGGTCCTGGCCGGATAGCCGCAGGGGAGGTGGAGTCCACTGCAGGTGGCGAGTTCCACGGCGGGACAGCAGAGCGCTGAGCTGGCAGCAGGTAAGCTTCTTAGCTTCTTCCTTGGCTTCGGCTTCTTGCAGCAGAGTCAGCGAAAGAGATGGTCTCGTCGCTGAAGGAGAAGATTCTGATGATATGGCGCCTTTTCGCCGACTTATATAGCAGTCAGCTCCGCCCTTTCTGGCGGGTGAAAGCACCATTGGTTTGTGCAACTTCACAAACGATAACAAATCAGTCTTCAGTATCGGAGTAAACAGGAGTTACCCCATTAGCAGTCGCCAAAAATGACGATGCAACGAGAATTACCTTTCGAAGAGGAACTAACAGCATTTCGCATATTAGCTACAGAATTGACTTCCCCAATGGCTGCTTCCTCAAATCTATTCCACTTGGCTCATTCAGAGTCTATATAAATTAAACTCCATTCCGTGTTTTCTAGTCGCACATGCAGCAATCCTGCGACACAGCAAGGTAAACAAAGCACTTTACCATGTCTGCTGCTTAGGGGTCTGTTCTTTGTACATGGATTTCTCAGTTAGCTGGATTTTATTGCTGGCAATTTGACATGATCCAGGATTGCTAGGTTCCTCAAAACTCATCCTGGAGTTGTTGTTATAGCCACATGTCCGTTTGCTCAGTTTCACGCAAACAGGATTAGACTGTAACATTTTAAGTAACGTTGATACTAAAAGTCTGTTCCAGCCACTGCAATTTTTTTAACAAGTTTATTAAACCAAAAAAGAAAGAAATAAACAAAAATTATTTTAAAATTACTTGGAAAAAATGTTGCATGATCTACCAGTTTTACTTATTGAGAGATTTATTTGTGAAGGTATAATTATCTCATCATTTTTTTGCAGTCATTCACACAATCCAGACAGTTCATCTGAGCCGTGCATTAATTTGAATGGTGAGCAGATGGCTTTGACACATTGCAAGAGACTCAGACTCAGTTTTCTAATCTCAAAATGCTTTATGATGCAGAATTACTTTAAACACAGTGAGTTATGTCTTAAGATGGATCATATGGATTAGGAAACTATAATTAATGCTGTCTTGCTGTAAATTACTGGTCTCTTGGTATTGCATGTCTCTTGGTAAATAATCCATTTTGTTTGCATCCATGTTGCAAAAACATGGTGGACATCACCCACTACCACAGGTAGAAGACTTCTCCCATGCTCTGTGTGAAGGTGAATTAATCACCTGATCTTATAAAATAATGACCTGCTGCATTACATAGAAAACCATAAAATGCCCCCCTACTGTTTTTCCCAAAATAACCACAAAATAAAGTCAAGATAAAATTTATTGTAACTATGAACCACGTTGACAAGCTTACACATCAAATCCTTTTTTTATTAGAACTAGTTGGTTAAATAAAGATATTGGACTTTATATTTAAAAATTACCCAAAGTTTTCAAAGAATTCTTTTGAAAATTTTTAAATGTTGCATAGTCTATAATAATAGACACGACCACTTTTACTCCATGAGAGATTTATTTGTGGTATTATTTTCTCATAATTTTATTGCAGTCTTACACACATTCCGTACAGCTCCTATGAGCTGTTAATTACTTTGAATGGTGAGCTTTTGGTGGAGACGCATAATAGGAGACGCAGACTCACTTCTCAAATCTCAAAATGTATTTATGATGCACAACTATTTTAAACACTGTCAGCTGTCTTAACATGGATCATATGGGTTAAGAAACTTTAAGTAATCCTGTCACGTATACCAAATGTGCTTCAAATTAAATTAATTGCTAATTATAATACTCTTGACAATAAAAAAATAAAGCTTGTACAATTTCTACACTGCAAAAAATTTTCATCAGTTTCAACTTAAAACTTTAGTTGATTTAGCTTAAAATTTTATGGTAGCTGCTAAACTTAAGTAATTTCAATTTACAAGTTAAATCAACTCATTTTATTGTAATAAGTTAAAGTGACTTGTAGTTGTAAGCTGATTTAACTTAAAGGCAGCTGCTGAACTTAGGTTTTTAAGTTGAATCTGGTGACAACTTTTTACAGTGTGGAAATGGTGAAAAAAAACGGTTACTCATTTTTATTATTTTTTATTTATTTTTATTTTATTTTTTTGCTGGCCAGACTGTTTAATATATCCTAATTATATGATTTCATTACATTGATGTTTTGCTTAATCTTAATCCAGATATTCAAATCAAATCTGCAAATTTATTTGAAGAACCAAATTAGACAGGGATCAGTTATCAGGATTAAAAGATCTCACTTCTGTCAAATGATCTTAGATGTATTAAGCAAGGTACAAAGACAGACCTCTGAAGTTGCTGTTATAGCTGCACATCCATTAGCTCAAACTTTCTCAGGAGCAGGCTTATTTTAAATAGCCATTGCTATTTTCTTGTACCTTAAACCATGCAAAAAAAAAATTAAAATATGCTAATTTTATTTAGTTAATAATTAAAATGTTGCATGATCTTCAATAATGCACATGAACAGTTTTACTCATTAAGAGATTTATTCGTGAAGAAATGATTATCTCATAATTTCAGTCATACACACATCACAGACAATTTGTGACAGTCTGTCTGAGCCGTGCATTAACTGGGGATTATCTGCTTGTCGACGGATTTAAAGAAAAAAAAAAAAACTTACTACACTTTTGTTGCCGTGTTAATTTTTGGGAAACCAGGCCTGTGCTCATTTTTTAGGCTATAAAATGGATTGTTTAATTAAAAGGCACCAAAATTCAGGAAATGGCATCTACTCCAGTAAAAAGATTTCTGGGAGAGGATTTATTTTGTGTGTGTGTGTGTGTGTGTGTGTGTGTGTGTGTGTGTGTGTGTGTGTGTGTGTGTGTGTGTGTGTGTGTGTGTGTGTGGGTGGGTGTGGGTGTGTGTGTGTGTGTGTATGTGTATGTGTGTACCTGGTTATTCATCACGTTGTGGGGACCAAATGTCCCCACAAGGATAGGAATACCAGTAGATTTTGACCTTGTGGGGACATTTCTCAGGTCCCCATGAGGAAACAGACTTATAAATCATGCACAATGAGTTTTTTTAATGAAGTAAAAGTTTGCACAATCTCCTGTGAGGGCTAGGTTTAGGTGTAGGGTAGGTGTAGGGCTACAGAAAGTACGGTTTGTACAGTATAAAAACCATTACGCCTATGGAATGTCCCCATAAAACATGTAAACCCAACGTGTGTGTGTGTGTGTGTGTGTGTGTGTGTGTGTGTGTGTGTGTGTGTGTGTGTGTGTGTGTGTGTGTGCTTTCAACACCCATGTCTCTTGCTAAATAAGTCATTGTTTTATTTGCATCCAAACCACACAAACATGGCAGACATCACCCACTAACACAGGTATAAGACTCCTCTCATGTTGCATAAGTCACCTAAGCTTATAAAATGATCTGCTGCTCATAAATAGATTTGCTATTGTTATAAATACAATGTAAGAAAACAGCAGTCCTATGGTGGACAGAAGAATGCAATAAACTTATAAGAGAAAGAAACCATGCATTTAAGTAAGGAAAACATTTTTATTCAGTGATTTCTCAGAATAGTGAGTAAAAAACGTGATTAATAAATGAGGAGGCACAAGGAGCAAATATCTGGCAGAGAACCCTGGAATTAATATTCTACTTGCGTTTCTGCAAAGTTCACTCAATGTTCCATGTTTAGGAAGGATAAAAGCATTTATTCCAGGCATTTAGCCTTAGTGACCTATTTTTAAATTGTGTATTTCTCTGCCTTTTTAAATACATTTTAAAAAAGGAATAAAAAATATACTTTTAAATCTTTAAACTTCACAAAGAATTAATTTGTGACCCTGGACCCTGGACCCTGGAGTTAATCTTGACTTACTGTATGGTGGTATCTATCGAAGCACAAAAGAGTTAATAAAATAGTAGTGAAATGACACATAGACAAATTATATTTGTTTTATCCAGTTTCTAAAAATATCTCTAGAAAAGTATAATTTCTATGTTTACTTCTCGTTGGCTGTTACATTTTCAAAATACATTGTTTTCTTAACTAATTTGTAAAAGACAAACAAGAATATCTAAAACAATAAATACAAAGACAAAGTGTTACAACATAGCTCAGTCTTTCCTATATGTAAAACCTGCAGAACTATGTCTGTCAATACTGACCTTAAAAATATAGAAACCAATCTTGAAATGTTTTTGGCTGCTTCTGTTTCTCTTCTCGTGGTTTTGCATGAGAGACACCAATATGTTTTCAGCACCCTCCTCATGAGTACAATCCTTACTAAGCTCTTCAATCTTCACCCGAAACTGAGGGTTTTTCCAAAAAAGTTTCTGCAACATAGCAAAAGAGTTAGATTTGTGCACAAGTCTTTTTATGAAACAAATCTGCATTCTTTGTATAGTGGAGATTTATGCTGAGTAAGAAGGCCTTTGGAAGTCAGAAGGTCAGCGATGAAAACAACTTTACATATGTAAGTCCATAAAACGGGGAAAGTTCTTGTATTATTTGTCATTGTTGTTGTTATGTTCAGTTTATTACATATAGAAGCCTATATAGATGAATTTAAAAAAAATATGCTACTATACAGATGTACCCTTTTTGTTCATGGAACCACCAGCTGTAGTCCCAGCAATCCATTTGCCAAAACTGCGTTGTGATTTCCAGTGACATTCAGAGGATCTGTCCAGAAAATCAGAACAGACAGCAGATATCCAGGCTTTCAAAATTTCTGGTAAAATCTTCCACTGGCATCCTGCAGTACACATAAATGTTCTTAAGTAAATGTGATTCCAAAATGTGATTCATACTTTGGATATAGGAAGTCATATATTACAACATTTATGCTGACCAGAACTCCCCATTTTCATTATTTTCACGGTATTTGAGGTCCTCCTTACTCACTGTGTCCCACAAAGATGATCTATAAGAATTATATATTATACACAACATATTTGATGTGAGGTGGTAGAACAAAGTTCTAAAAATTGTTATATAATATAGATGTAAAATATATTATATTTTGATGCAATGAAGAACTTGTGGGACTGTTACTCAGTACATAAAAGCAACACTTACTTATGACTCCAGTTTCCATTCCACTCTGTATTTCCCCATGGGTTTAACACTCATACCAGATAAACTGGATTTCCTTCCCTCATTACCTGTGCAAGTCACATACATGCGTCACACAAAAACACAAAGAGCGGAGCAAGCAAACACGTCTGACACAGAGGGCACTATTTTGCATTGAGCACTGCATTTGTGACTAATGCAATTTGTGACTAATACTGTTAATAAGTAAAAAAGCATAAAGAAAGCACAGTGCTTAAATTGAGGTCTGAAATTAATATTTTTCACTGCACTATTTGGTATTTGGTTTCTTTCTAGCAAAGAGACTTGATTGTCTTACCTTGGTCACACCTGTCAAAGTGTATACATGACCCCCAACAATGCCACTGGCATTGCAAAACATGCAAAACATGACTTAATACTTGTTGGCAAAAACTTTTGTTGGCAGTCACAGAGGTCAGACGTTTCACCAGGTTTGCACACATCTCAGGAGGGGTTTTTGTCCCACTTGTATTTGCAGATCAAAGTTATTAAGGTTTTATAATTTATAAAATAATCTAAATAGACTATTGTAGTTTTCTCTTAGTTTACTTAGTTAAGCATTTAACTGCTAGCAGTAGAGGTAAATTACTGCAAAATTAACAAAATGACAATTGCAAAGAGTAGGAATTTAGCAGACAAATATTCACATTGTTTTAAAACAGGTTTAGAGGGAGCTATAAAAGCATACAGCATCACAGCCCTTATAAAAATTAACCATGGTTTTACTAAAAATAATACAATTACGTTACTATAGTTAAACCATGGTAATCAAAAAAATAATGGTTTTGCTACACTATGTTGTTTTACCATAGTATTTGTAGTATCTCTGGTTATACAAATGGTAATCAAACCGCCAAAAAAACATAGTTACTATACTTTTACCATATAATATCATGATTAATTTTCATTAGGACAAAACATGGCTCTGTTCAGTTTTAAGATTTTTCTATAAAGATAAATTCAATATGTAGCAATTACTATACTAATTTTGACTTTTAGGCGAGATAAAGCAACAAAACATGGTCTTAAATAAATGTAGGCCTATGTGCAAATAATAATAATAATACAATTAGGTGGTTGTTTTGCAACAAGGTAGATATGTGTTGAATGTGTTAAATGCAGCTTCAAAATGCTTTAAATGATCCCAGCCGTGGAGGAAGGGTCTTATCTAGCGAAACAATCGGTTATTTTCGAAACAAATTGACAATTTATATACTTTTTAACCTCAAATGCTCGTCTTGTCTCGTCCCTGCGCAGTGAATGTGTAGTCAGTATAATCCGGGTCACTGCAGTTAGGGTATGTCTAAAAAACTCCCATCTTGTTTATGTCTTCAATGTCAAAATTGTCCTATAATTGCCTACATTTTGCCTTTTTTTGGTAAAGGGAGTTTGAGTTTCTTTGTATGTTCACTTTGTAAACACTATGTCGGTACTTTTGCAGCAATCTAAGGTGATTTTGAAGTTAGGAAAGAAAACGAGATGGGAGTTTTTAGACGTACCCAACTGTATTTACCTGAGTCACACAGAGTTTGCGTGCGCTGCGCAGAGATGAGACAAGACGAGCATTTGAGGTTAAAAAGTATATAAATACTCTATACCTGTGGAATATTGTTTTCTATTCTTTTCTATTTTGCCCTACATCCCACCCCTAACTTTGTGTAGAGACTGCTTTTCTGCCATTCAGGTGACATGACAAGGTTAAGCATGTCAGTGTCTTAAGACTCTTCAAATGCCTCACACCTGCAGTATGTGATGTCATGGTCCAGATTTACAACATTCCAAACCCATTTTCATTGAAAGACTGACTAAAAAAGATAACGCTTCGGTTACTCATGTAACCTCGGTTCCCTGAGATAAGGGTACGAGCGTTGCGTCGTCATTTTTGACGACTGCTTATGGGGAAATTCCTGTTTACTCCGATACTGAAGCCTGATTTGTTAACGTTTGTGAAGTTGCACAAACCAATGGCGCTTTAGCTCGCCAAGAAGGGTGGAGCCGACTGCTCTATAGGTCGGCAAAAAGCGTCATTTCATCAAAATCAAACGACTGAAGCAACAGCCATCGACTCACGTGAAACTTTAACACGGCAGCTTACGCAACGCTCGTTCCCTTATCTCAGGGAACCAAGGTTACGTGAGTAACCAGAGCGTTCCCTTTCGAAAGGTAACTCTCATTGCGTAGTCATTTTTGACGACTGCTTATGGGCAACGTATCCAGTCACGCCGTGCTAAAAGCAAGAACAGAACTAGCCTGCTCAGTGGCTCAATCTAAGGACACTTCTTGAGGGCCCAAAAAGACCTGAACTAATAAGAGACCCAAGGTCAACCTGAGGTCTGCTTTTAACATAACTTCTCCACCCACTAATTAAGGAGGTGAGAGAGAACTAAGCAGATAACAACCGCATCTGCAAGGCGGGCACGTCCAGATTGTAAAATCTAATAAAGGTAGACGGCAACGACCAGCCGGCGGCCGCACAGATCTCCAAAATAGAAATTCCGCTAGACCACAACCAGGATGAGGCCATCCCTCTAGTGGAGTGGGCATTCACCCCGATAGGGCACTGTAGGTCAGCCGAGGCATAAGCCAAGGCTATAGCGTCAACAATCCACCGTAACAATCTTTGCTTTGTAACTGGCAGCCCTTTAGAGCGACCTCCAAAGCATACAAAGAGCTGTTCTGATTGTCTGAAAGACGCAGAACGCTCAAAGTAGACTCTGAGTGTCCTGACAGGACACAGCAGGTTGGGACCCTGTTCGCCATCCGTTGTAGGGAGGGCCAGAAGGGAAATGACCTGGGCTCTAAACGACGTTGAGAGCACCTTCGGTACATAGCCACTGCGTGGCTGAAGAATGACCTTGCAGTCATTAGGCCCAAACTCGAGACATGCAGAGCTGACAGACAGGGCTTGCAAGTCACTCACACTTTTGACCGATGCCAGGGCCAAAAGCAGAGCGGTTTTCAACATCAGGGCCCTCAAGCTGATCGATGCGAGCGGCTCAAAGGGGGCCCCTTTGAGAGATCTTAGGACTATAGACAAGTCCCATGTAGGCACAGTTTTAGGGCGAGGAGGGTTCAACCGTTGAGCGCCTCTAAGGAACTTAACGACCAAGTCGTTTCTGCCAATTGTACGGCCAGCTTCAGGAGAATGATTCGCCGCAATGGCTGCCATATAAACTTTGAGCGTGGATGGTGAATGGCCCTAGTCCAAAAGCTCTTGTAAAAAAAAAGCCAGTACATGGGACACATCACATGATATTGGATCCTGACTACGTACTGAACACCAGTCACTGAAGACTGACCACTTAAGAGCATAGAGACGTCTAGTAGACGGAGCTCTAGCTTCTAAAATGGTATTTTTGACTCTCGCGGGGAGTTGGTTAGGCTCCCATCGAGCGACCAGACATGAAGGCTCCACAGTTCTGGCTGGGGATGCCAAATCTTGCCCTGCGCTTGCAAGAGAAGGCCTCTCCTCAGTGGTATCTGCCAGGGTGCTACTGACAGTATCTGGACCATCTCCGGGAACCAAGCCTGATTCCTCCAGAGGGAACCACAAGGAGGAGAGGGCATCTCGTCTCCCTGACTCGCCTGATAACCTGGGGTAGCAGGGCGACCGGGGGAAAAGCATACAGACGGGTGTTGGGCCAGTCGTGGGCTAGAGCATCCCGTGTTTTTGAGAAATAAATTGGGCAGTGATAGTTGTCTTCGGAGGGGAAAAGGTCGACCTCTGCCCTGCTGAAAACTGACCATTTTCTCTGAACTGATAGAGGGTGCAGCCTCCATTCTCCCGGAGCCATGTTGTTCCTCAACAACATATCCGCTCCTTGGTTCAATCTGCCCGGCACGTGAACCACTCGTAGTGAGAGGAGTTTTTTCTGTGCCCATAACAGGAGACGTTGCGTCAACCTGTAAAGGGGACGAGACCTGAAGCCGCCCTGGCAGTTGAAGTAGGCTACTACCAACATGCTGTATGACCGCACTAAGACATGATGTCCTTTTAGGGCTGGGAGAAAGGTTTCTAAGGCCAGACACACTGCCATCATTTCGAGACAGTTAATGTGTAAGCGTTGCTCGTGAATTGACCATGAGCTGAACGCTCATGAACTGAACGTCGTGACCACCTTCCTCCTGGAGGTCATTCCCAACTGAACGCCTGACATATACAGGCGAGGAGATGTCCAAGGAGCCACAGCTTTGAGACAGCGGTGGCTTACCTTGATGTAAGCACGGCCCAGGCGCCAGGGGTGAGACGGAACGTGAGCTTTTAGCCAATACTGTAGGGGTCGCATCCACAACAGGCCCAGAGGAATCACAGAGGACACGGCGGCCATAAGGCCGAGGATCCTCTGAAATGCTTTCAAGGGACGTGACGTTCCCAACTTGAAAGACATTGCCGCTCGCTGAATAGTTAGGGAGCGTTCCGATGTAATCCAAGCTCGCATTTGAATCGAGTCTATGACTGTACTCAGAAAGGAAATTTGTTGTCTGGGAGTCAAACAACTCTTGGACGTGTTGATTTTCAACCCTAATGGCTTCAGGTGGTTGAGCAGTAACGACCTGTGAGCAATCAGTTGACGTTCTGAGTTGGCTAGCAGTAGCCAGTCGTCGAGGTAGTTCAGAACGCGGATGCCAGATGGGAAAGAGCCGCGTCTACACATTTTGTAAATGTGCGAGGAGCCAGGGACAGTCCACAAGGAAGGACTGTATACTGGTAAACCTCAAGAACGGTCTGTGATGGGGCGCTATTTGGATGTGAAAGTACACATCTTTCAATTCATTTTTTTGCGTGAGGATCTGTTTACGTTAACATTCTGAAAAGCTGTCGCATGAGGGCCTGGTTCAGATGTCTGTTACAGGGTATTGGTCTGAGTCCACCGTCTTTCTTGGGAACGAGGAAGTAACGGCCTCAAAAAGCCTGACTCGCTGTTCGCTAAGGGGACCGTTTCCACGGCACCCTACAAGCAGTGTGTATGTACTTCGGACCAAAGAACTTGTGTTGTTCTGTACCGAAGTGTAAATAATACCTCTGAAGCGAGGTGGCCTGCGAGCGAACTAGAGCAAGTAACCTCGTTCCACAGTTGTTTATAATCCAGCTTGACACACTAGGAATGGCTTTCCAAGCCAAAAGCCCGGCGGCAAGCCGTTACTTTACTACTCATGGCGGTTCACGTCATGTGGCGGGAAACTGGCAATAGCAGTGTGTTGAAAGGAGAATTGCTCTTATGTGCCCACTATCTAAGTGGTAGTTGCTTGGGTGTGTGCTGAATATGAAGGACATACCCAGACTGAATAAAATTTCCATCACTCGGTGTTGAACGAAGTGATGGATAGTGAGCGTGAGCTCTTCTCAATGAATTTCCAGCCTCAGAGGGAACTGATCCATCCTTTTCCTCTCAAAAGTTTGCTTCGCTAGACTCAATGCTCTTTCAGTGTGAGCAGCCAGCCCCCGTGAGCACAACGACAGAGTGGGCGTGGACCATGTGCGTCTAACCTGAAGCTGTCAGGTTATTCTCCTTTTATCCACTAAAAGGATCAAACCGCTCTGGATGAGGGGTTTAATGACCCTCAAGTGTAAAAACACTGGCAGATAAAAGTACTGCACGCATCCGTCTAGAAGGATAAAACCGCTCCTGTAAGCGAGGGGTTAACCCTTATTTGTAAGCATATTGGCGGATCAAAGTGCTGATTCAGCGTGGGCGTGTTCCAGCACTTAAATTCGAGGCTGTCAGTAATGTGAAAACACTGGTGACAGTCTTTTTCCCATCCGCCCAGAATGATTGAACCGCTCAAGTAAGCGAGGGGTTAATCCTCACGGATAAAACACATCTGGCAGATCAAAGTGCTGTGGTAAAAGTGAAACACGCGGGACCTGTGCCGGCGTAAAAATCACCCAAGCCTGATCGCTCAAACTCATAAGCTCGCCATTTCTTTCCCCGAGGTGACTGAGAGAGGAGAAACGCGAAAGCGGGGGTTGGGACCATCTTCAATCGAAGAAGAGGATCCGTGAGCAATGCAGGGATAAATTGCGCTTTCTCAGTGAAAGCACCCCATCTCAGTGAGCGCAGCTTTAGCGACACACACACAAATGCGGAGCTGTCAGCAAATAACCATTGGTGACAGCATTCCACTTCGATCCGCCTAGACTAGAGGGGCGCTAATCTCAAGTGTGAAACACACACTGGCGAATCAAGGAGCCAATGGAGAATGAGCGCGGGGGCTTTTGCCGGCATGGGATCATTCAAACTCGGTTGCTCAGCTCCATGACTTCACCAATTCTTTCTCCGAGCTCGCTGAGAGAGGAGAAACGGAAGAGCGCGCTGCCTTTATATGCTCCTCAAGGCTGTATATATTTGAATAAAAAAATACAGAATATTATTTTACAAAATATATTGTGAAATTGTATTGCAATTTTTTTTTTTTTTTCTGTTTTAATATACTTTAATTATAATTTTTTCCTGTGAAGCAAAGCTGAATTTTCAGCATCATTACTCCTGCCTTCAGTGTCACATGATCCTTCAGAAATCATTCTAATATGCTGATTTATAATCAATGTTGGAAACAGTTGTGCTGCTTAATATTTTTTGGGACCTGTTATAATTTTTCAGGATTCTTTGATACCAGTTTAGAGCTTCTTCACAAGATGACTGCCAGCTCAGAGACTCTTCATGCATTCTATGGCACCTTTAACAAAACAAAAATGCCATACAATAACTGGCAGACAGTTCTTCAAAACAGTAGTGTGAAGGAGATTGAGTGTACAAGTAGTAGAACCTATAGATAAGTTCAGAAATAAAATCACAGACAAACAACATTAAAACTTGACAAAACAGAACCAGGGAAATTAAGATGTTGCAACTCAACTAATTCAGAAGCAGCAGCACATTGTCACAGAAAAAAAGAAGATGTGAATGCATTGAATCATGTACTGGCAGATATCAGAGATTATGGGCGCAGGTGGAAAAGTCCTCAGGTAGCACAGAGACCGCAGAAGGCAATCCCAGTACAACAAAATGAATCCAACAGGTAATCCAATAGAGACACTGCAGGAAAATAATCCATGGCTGGAGCAAGGTGCAAAACCAGAGGGCAAGAGAAACGCTGCCAGGACAAGACTTAACAAGCAACACCAACGATCTGACAACACAGGGCAAGATACAAGCTGATGAGCCACAGCTGACGCTGACCGTGACACACAACGAATAGAGTTATAAATAGTCACAATATTAATGAAAGGTAATTGAGAAATTCACTGCTCTATGATAGAAGAGTAAGTGTTACTTTAAGGTTAGATAAGATTGTTCATTGCTCTAAAGTTAAACAAAACCCTAGGATTATATTTATTACTGCTGTTAATAGTAAAATAATATGCCATTTTTGCAGTTTTAAGAGCATAATCCAAAAGCATTAAAATAATGTCAGAATAGTCCTGCTAGATACAAACACCCTAAAAACACAAAAAACTGTGAGATTTGAAATATCATTTAAACCTGCAAATACTTATCAAAGGTTTCATTGTTTGTGACATGTCAATCAGGTAATTGTTCAAAAGACAATAGCAAACAAAACAGCACAAAAAACAGACCTTAGTCCATCCATCCATCCATCAAATCGCCTGGGTAGCGGTGGCTCATAGCGCCAATCTCGTCATGCGAAGTGAGTGACCGTGGCCGATGGCAAGGTTCCATGTATGGAGGATAGAGGAGATAGAGCCATCCCCTATCTATTGAGCCCATGTTCAACGAGAGCAGCCAGGTGGTCTGCTTCAACCAGGGGGAGCATGTTTTTCAGAGCATCGGGCAACAGCGCAGGCTATGGCACCATGGGCAGGAGTATGACTTGCGAGTGTGTCTGAATAAAGATCCGTGCTAACAAGTGATTATGTCTGTGATTGTTGTCAGACTGATACACAGGTTGATGGCCATGTTTGGCAACACGAAGGAGTAGTAGAAGCAAAGTGTTGTGCTGAGCTGAATCCTCTGTTGACGCCATAGGTTCTGAAAAGACCTCATTGCTGAAGCAGCCAGACTAATTCGGCTGTGTGACTTTTTCCACCTTTTGACCCAAGACAGTAATATTCCTGATATTGGATCCACCGCATAAATTTTGCTATTTTTATTTATTTTATTATTATTTTTTTTTTGCCATGATACATGTAGGCCCAGGTGGGAAGCCACTTGCTTGAAATGCTCAAGCGATGTTACCAATTTTGATGTAGATTCATCTAGCAACGCGACATCGCCTGCATAGTCTAGGTTAGTTAAATCATGTTCTGGCAACTTAACACCATTCTGTGATGCTATTCGCTCGAGGATCCAGTCCATAGCTCTGCAGAAAAGTGCTGGAGACATAACTCCAGAGGTAGTGGTAAGCACCTCGGAGAGTGAGTCGTTAACCCTCACTCTGGCAGTAGTACCTAAATGAAGGTCCTTAATGAGGTCTAGCAGGAAATTTGAAATTGACAATCCACAGAGTCAAACGCTGCCTTAAGGTCAACATAGGCTACTAAAAGTGGACGGTTAATACACAATACTTTTCTGATAAGAGACTAAAGGCGAAGATGGCGCCTGTTGTGGATCTGCCAGGGGTAAATCCGATTGTTAAGGGTGGCGTCAAGACATAAGGAGAGGTTGAATCCTTGCTAACAAAACATGAGCAAAAACCTTTCCTGGAATTAATTACAATAGTGTGATGGGTCTATAGTTAGCCCTTTACCCTTGTACAGAGCCATGATAATGCCTACTTTCCACTACGCAGGGACATGCACATAAGACCACACCCGCAGAAATTGTTTATGGGGAGCTTTGCTGACAGAATTGTTGGCGCATTTCAATCGTTCTGGTGAAATTCCGTTTGGGCCAGCAACGCAGCAGTAACAGTGCCTTCAAATGGCTGAGCGAACCTCATCCAAGGTTGGAGCATCAGGTGATATACTTGGATGCACTTCATCAAGAGCTGAGGTGGATTCAGTGATCTGAGTATGGCACAGCTGGTGGGGGATTGAGTGTATTTAAGAAGTATTTACTTCAGTGCTGCAGGATATAGGATTGGCTAGAGCAATCTCCATAAGAATCAGGGTGGTGCCTTGAGTCCTACGTGGGCCCCTTGTCTTACTGATGGTCCTGTATGCTGTTTTCAAATTGTTCTGATGTAGCCCGTCCTCCACCTCATTAGCTAGGGACTGGTAGAACACTTCACAATCGTCCTGAAAACACCCTGGAGGTGTTTCTACTCTGCCTTGTCACCAGCTAAGTGGACTCGAGCTTTTGCGTCTGTTGTATCCAAAGCTTCATCTGAAAGCCACAGCTTCTGATGTGATTTTCTATAGCCAACAATGTCTTTGGCGACTGAGAACTTATTCTCTATGGTGACATTGTAGCACTGAGCTATCTCAAGGTTGTCTATCAGTGTGTCCACATTGAGTGTTGGCTGTGGCTTCTGCTTATATATGGGTCTAAATGGAATTGCGATGGCCACAATAAGGAGGCGGTGATCACTATCTGCTGTTTCCTCTGTAAGTAACTCTGTAAGATCTAACAGTGCAGAGTGGTTTTGCCAGGATATGATCCGGTTCCTTCCTAGTGTGGCCATCGTTAGAGATCAGTGTAAATCTATGGATGTCTCACCTTCAAAATCACAACACAGTGGACATTATGCCTTCAGAGCAACATAGAGAAAGAAGACGGCCTGAATTGTCATTTGTAGTACCCACACCAAATAGACAACATCTTTGAAGCTGGCAGTCCTTTGTCCTGGGTTTGCATTCATGTCACCAAGAATAAGCATTTCATCGTGTTTCACACAGATTGTATTGTGGAAGCCAGCTGGTCATAAAAACTGTCCTTAACCATGGCATCATCATCCTCTGTTGGGGCATAGATGGCTATGAAGCCTAAAAAGCAGCATGGTGGTGTCGCTGACTATTCGCTACTTATGGCCTGGCAGCCGTGCCTCGGTGATACCGTCTGCGGCTATATTATTCTTAGCCAGCTCATTGACAAGTGCCACCTGGTAACCCAGGCCTTTCAGGGTGATAACATTCTATGTTGCAAACCGAGTAACTGATTGCAAATCAACTTTTGCTTTTATAGCCCTCTGCTCAACCTTGGTCAGAGAACTGCCATCCCAAGCAGGGCTTGAGACAATCCTCTTTTTAAAGGCGCATTCTTGTGCTGATCGACAATTGGCATTTGTGCTATCAGGTGCTCTAACCCTGGTGCTGTTTGTATCTATCATGTCATGTCATGTCATGTTGAGATCGATAGCCCCTGAATACTTCACCACCTTAGGGAGGTGTGATGAGAAGCGCCGTAGTGACAGCCTCGTACCAGGAAAATACAGTATGTGGGGCCTGCCACTGTATATCCACAGTTGCAGTTCACTCAATGGATTGGGTAGGGGAGCGCGGGACACAACCTAACACTTTTGCAGTTTATGTAAATCCACGTGGGGTTCAGAGTACAAAATTCATCCACATTATTTTCACACATGTCTATTACAAATATGTCACTTTGTTTCATATTTACAGTGTATATGTTTTTCTCAAAAGAAAGGAAGTCAAATGTGACAACATGCCCCGTAGGTGGGGTACATTGTAACATCTGAGAGGCACATTGTAACATAACAATATGACAGCTTAAAATGTTATCTTATCGAATAAAAAATATATACACAACAAACTAAAATATTTAAAGGCACTTTACCATTATACTCTCTCCACAATGAGAGCGCGCCGTATCAGAATAAAGTGGGAACATTTTAGTTTTGTTGCTGTCTATGAAGGGTCAGAGAGCTCTCAAATTTTATCAAATATATCTTTTTGTCTCAATCTTAAGATGAACGATATGAGGGTGAGTAATTCATGACAGAATTTTTATTATTGGATAAACTATACATTTAAACTTGGCTACATTGTAATAAGCAGAACTTTATTCCCACAGAGACAACCTGGCATGGGTTTCAAGATTATCTACTAACCACATGGAAAGTAGTTGCTTGTATGACCACTAGTGTGCTGCTAGCCTTGCTCTTGGTAAAAACATGTAAAAAGTTTCACTTTAAATGCAAATCTCAGATCTCAGATTTTATCAAAAATATCTTAATTTGTGTTCTGAAGATGAACAAAGGTCTTACGGGTTTGGAACAATATGAGGATGAGTAATTAATGACAGAATTTTCATTTTTGGGTGAACTAACCCTTTAATACAATTCAAACATTTTGCATTAATATAAAGTGTTTCAAATCAAAAGTTAGTTTCCAAAAATAGAATATCGTCACCTTAGAATTATAAGGTTCTATCTGACATTTTTGTCAAAACACGAAGGAGTAGTAGAAGCAAAGTGTTGTGCTGAGCTGAATCCTCTGTTGACGCCATAGGTTCTGAAAAGACCTCATTGCTGAAGCAGCCAGACTAATTCGGCTGTGTGACTTTTTCCACCTTTTGACCCAAGACAGTAATATTCCTGATATTGGATCCACCGCATAAATTTTGCTATTTTTATTTATTTTATTATTATTTTTTTTTTGCCATGATACATGTAGGCCCAGGTGGGAAGCCACTTGCTTGAAATGCTCAAGCGATGTTACCAATTTTGATGTAGATTCATCTAGCAACGCGACATCGCCTGCATAGTCTAGGTTAGTTAAATCATGTTCTGGCAACTTAACACCATTCTGTGATGCTATTCGCTCGAGGATCCAGTCCATAGCTCTGCAGAAAAGTGCTGGAGACATAACTCCAGAGGTAGTGGTAAGCACCTCGGAGAGTGAGTCGTTAACCCTCACTCTGGCAGTAGTACCTAAATGAAGGTCCTTAATGAGGTCTAGCAGGAAATTTGAAATTGACAATCCACAGAGTCAAACGCTGCCTTAAGGTCAACATAGGCTACTAAAAGTGGACGGTTAATACACAATACTTTTCTGATAAGAGACTAAAGGCGAAGATGGCGCCTGTTGTGGATCTGCCAGGGGTAAATCCGATTGTTAAGGGTGGCGTCAAGACATAAGGAGAGGTTGAATCCTTGCTAACAAAACATGAGCAAAAACCTTTCCTGGAATTAATTACAATAGTGTGATGGGTCTATAGTTAGCCCTTTACCCTTGTACAGAGCCATGATAATGCCTACTTTCCACTACGCAGGGACATGCACATAAGACCACACCCGCAGAAATTGTTTATGGGGAGCTTTGCTGACAGAATTGTTGGCGTATTTCAATCGTTCTGGTGAAATTCCGTTTGGGCCAGCAACGCAGCAGTAACAGTGCCTTCAAATGGCTGAGCGAACCTCATCCAAGGTTGGAGCATCAGGTGATATACTTGGATGCACTTCATCAAGAGCTGAGGTGGATTCAGTGATCTGAGTATGGCACAGCTGGTGGGGGATTGAGTGTATTTAAGAAGTATTTACTTCAGTGCTGCAGGATATAGGATTGGCTAGAGCAATCTCCATAAGAATCAGGGTGGTGCCTTGAGTCCTACGTGGGCCCCTTGTCTTACTGATGGTCCTGTATGCTGTTTTCAAATTGTTCTGATGTAGCCCGTCCTCCACCTCATTAGCTAGGGACTGGTAGAACACTTCACAATCGTCCTGAAAACACCCTGGAGGTGTTTCTACTCTGCCTTGTCACCAGCTAAGTGGACTCGAGCTTTTGCGTCTGTTGTATCCAAAGCTTCATCTGAAAGCCACAGCTTCTGATGTGATTTTCTATAGCCAACAATGTCTTTGGCGACTGAGAACTTATTCTCTATGGTGACATTGTAGCACTGAGCTATCTCAAGGTTGTCTATCAGTGTGTCCACATTGAGTGTTGGCTGTGGCTTCTGCTTATATATGGGTCTAAATGGAATTGCGATGGCCACAATAAGGAGGCGGTGATCACTATCTGCTGTTTCCTCTGTAAGTAACTCTGTAAGATCTAACAGTGCAGAGTGGTTTTGCCAGGATATGATCCGGTTCCTTCCTAGTGTGGCCATCGTTAGAGATCAGTGTAAATCTATGGATGTCTCACCTTCAAAATCACAACACAGTGGACATTATGCCTTCAGAGCAACATAGAGAAAGAAGACGGCCTGAATTGTCATTTGTAGTACCCACACCAAATAGACAACATCTTTGAAGCTGGCAGTCCTTTGTCCTGGGTTTGCATTCATGTCACCAAGAATAAGCATTTCATCGTGTTTCACACAGATTGTATTGTGGAAGCCAGCTGGTCATAAAAACTGTCCTTAACCATGGCATCATCATCCTCTGTTGGGGCATAGATGGCTATGAAGCCTAAAAAGCAGCATGGTGGTGTCGCTGACTATTCGCTACTTATGGCCTGGCAGCCGTGCCTCGGTGATACCGTCTGCGGCTATATTATTCTTAGCCAGCTCATTGACAAGTGCCACCTGGTAACCCAGGCCTTTCAGGGTGATAACATTCTATGTTGCAAACCGAGTAACTGATTGCAAATCAACTTTTGCTTTTATAGCCCTCTGCTCAACCTTGGTCAGAGAACTGCCATCCCAAGCAGGGCTTGAGACAATCCTCTTTTTAAAGGCGCATTCTTGTGCTGATCGACAATTGGCATTTGTGCTATCAGGTGCTCTAACCCTGGTGCTGTTTGTATCTATCATGTCATGTCATGTCATGTTGAGATCGATAGCCCCTGAATACTTCACCACCTTAGGGAGGTGTGATGAGAAGCGCCGTAGTGACAGCCTCGTACCAGGAAAATACAGTATGTGGGGCCTGCCACTGTATATCCACAGTTGCAGTTCACTCAATGGATTGGGTAGGGGAGCGCGGGACACAACCTAACACTTTTGCAGTTTATGTAAATCCACGTGGGGTTCAGAGTACAAAATTCATCCACATTATTTTCACACATGTCTATTACAAATATGTCACTTTGTTTCATATTTACAGTGTATATGTTTTTCTCAAAAGAAAGGAAGTCAAATGTGACAACATGCCCCGTAGGTGGGGTACATTGTAACATCTGAGAGGCACATTGTAACATAACAATATGACAGCTTAAAATGTTATCTTATCGAATAAAAAATATATACACAACAAACTAAAATATTTAAAGGCACTTTACCATTATACTCTCTCCACAATGAGAGCGCGCCGTATCAGAATAAAGTGGGAACATTTTAGTTTTGTTGCTGTCTATGAAGGGTCAGAGAGCTCTCAAATTTTATCAAATATATCTTTTTGTCTCAATCTTAAGATGAACGATATGAGGGTGAGTAATTCATGACAGAATTTTTATTATTGGATAAACTATACATTTAAACTTGGCTACATTGTAATAAGCAGAACTTTATTCCCACAGAGACAACCTGGCATGGGTTTCAAGATTATCTACTAACCACATGGAAAGTAGTTGCTTGTATGACCACTAGTGTGCTGCTAGCCTTGCTCTTGGTAAAAACATGTAAAAAGTTTCACTTTAAATGCAAATCTCAGATCTCAGATTTTATCAAAAATATCTTAATTTGTGTTCTGAAGATGAACAAAGGTCTTACGGGTTTGGAACAATATGAGGATGAGTAATTAATGACAGAATTTTCATTTTTGGGTGAACTAACCCTTTAATACAATTCAAACATTTTGCATTAATATAAAGTGTTTCAAATCAAAAGTTAGTTTCCAAAAATAGAATATCGTCACCTTAGAATTATAAGGTTCTATCTGACATTTTTGTCAAAACTGAGTTATTCACATATTCTTATATGATTCGTTTGTAAGCTGTGTACATTTTGGGCCTTTTTTTAGGAAACAAAAATGGTTCTACAGAAGTCTATGGAACGCAAAAACTTTGAAGCTCAATATCTCGAAAGTGCTCAGAATGCAGATAGAACCTTATAATTCTAAGGTGACGATATGTGGGTGAGAATATCCGTGGATCTGTGGAATACGACTGATATCAAACAAACAATAGTCCCAAACTGACACTCTTTCATGGCATGTCAGTGTTTCATTTAGATGAATATGACTGCCTATAAATAGATCTCTCCATGTATTATAGACCTACATGTGACCTAAAAGCCACTTATATAATGTTGCATTGAGAAATGTTCTTACTCCACATTCTTGCTTACAGTTTAAAAAAGAAAAAAAAAACTTGCATTAGAACTAGCATTAAAATAGCATCTACTTGAATGTATTTTTCTTTACAGCAACAGTGACTCCATGTGTTTACAATGAGAAATACATACATTCCATGAATGACATTTTAAACAGTTAATTTTTGCTACATTTACTACAGTTTGATCATATGAAAATTGGGTAACAGTTTATTTTAAGGATCAGGAATTAGACAGTAATTAATGACTAATAACTGCATTTGTAAATGACTAGTTATGGACTTGTATGCCATTACAAGCTATTTATAAGGCCTTTATTGGCTGTTGTCTTATGTTGGTCTTATAGACCCTTTATATATTTTTCTGTCCTAACGGTGTACTAATTAGCTAAACATAAAACAAACTAATAGCTTGTATTGTGCGAATTACAAACTTTATAAGTTCTCAGTACATTATGCGAATGTGTAGCTTTATAAGAATGAAATAAATATAGAATAGGAATTTCATCAGACATTTAAATTAGCTGAAAAACAGTTACACAAAAGCAGTCTTCTAGCAGTTGTTCCATACTAATTTATTAACAGCTAACAAGCACATTTTTCACTAATAAATGTTGTGTTACTTCAGATTATGTTCCCTATTCTAAAGTAGAAAAGACACATCAAAGATTGCAGTGAAGAATTCTGTCTTTATTGTTTGATGGTTCATCAAGAGAACAAATTACAGATGAGACAAACTTTCATGTCGCTTTTCTACTTTTGAATAGGGAACATAATCTGAAGTAATACTGAATGTATTAGTGAGAAATTTGCTTGTTAGGTATTAATAAATGCAGGGAATGGGGAATATTTCGTTTTTAAATCATTTGTTAGTATGGAACAACTGCTAGAAAGACTGTGCTTTCGTGTAAAAGTGTTTTTCTGTTAATTGAAATGTCTGTGATGAAATGCCTATTCTATATTTATTTTATACTTATAAGCTACACATTCACATAGTGTATTGAGAACTTATAAAGTGTGTAATTCACACATATGGCATACAAGTCTGTAACTAGTCACTTGCAAATGCAGTTATTAGTCATTAATTACTGTCTAATTCCTGATCCTTAAAATAAAGTGTTACCGAAAATTGTTTAAGAAAAAGAGAAGATTTAAGAAAAAGAGAACCCACACAGAGGGTATAACCATCAAATATTTGCAGTTTGATATAGAAAAATAAACTAAATGAAAGAAATGTTGAGAAACATTGCGTTTGTCGTCCAACTTTCTGGCAAGCACACATTCCCTCATGAGTACATGGTGAGTTCTATCCACTAAAACACAGATAAACAAAAACAGGTTGTAAATGTAAGGATTATGAATGAACAAAAACAACAAAGAAAATGGAGCAATCATTTTTTGAACACTTGTGTGTGTTTGGAACAAAAATAAAATGTTTACATCAGGATTACCTCACTCTCATCAAGAGTTACCCTTCCGTTTTCACACAGTCTCTGGAATATTCCTGGTGAAGAAAAAGTTAATATGTAATATGTAGTGAATCCAAAACATAACACCAGAATACATGGGAACAAGGATTGCAGCAATTTATGTCCAGTACACTGGAGTTTTACTCACTGGCCATGCAGTTCAAACGCATGACAAGGCATATGAAACTCTCCAGAGAAATCTGTTCAGAAGCACCACCATACCGCACAAACATGAGATTCAGGATGTCTTCGTTTAGATGCAGGCCTAAGGTATAATAACCATGACATAAATACAGTATCTATGCAATGTTGGAATGAACAATTAAATCAATATATCAATATTATATTAATACCTCTGCATTTATTTTTATGGGTCAGTGAACACAGTAGGCTACTATTATGCCAGCAGTGATATTTAATGTAATGCAAATATTGAATATTAACCTGCAACCAATAATATTTTCAACAATGGTTCACTAGAGCAAGGCATAAACTGTATAAGTCTCAACCTGTTTTCTCTAAAGCATTTTGCAGTTCATTCAAAGACAGAACGCCATCTTTGGAAGAATCCATGCCGTAGAAGATATCCTGTAAAAATAGTTCAAAAATAATTATTAATCGTAATATAACTCAATACATAGCTAAACTTCTTGCCTTAATACGATAAAAAATGCATAAATTGCAGACTTAAATCCACTCACCTTGTACGTTACAATACGGTTCCATAGACGAAGGAATTCTGGTCCACGAAGTCTTCCAGTAACATTGAACTATTGTTATTATTGCAGTCATGGAATATTTCTAGAGCTAAAACATGTTTCTTTATAATACAACTGCAACTACAAGCTATACCTGAGAGATAAATCATCATCATTCAACACTTTTTTTTTTAAGTTTATAATTACATGCTTAAAGAATAAAGGATACATCTGAAATGGCAATTATACTTCTACAGGAATCCAGGCCAAATCCTTCATTGTTCTTATTCCCTAAAAGGTGTAAGTAACGAAGGATTGTGAGATTTCAAAACGAGCTCCAGTGTATTTCACATCAAATGGACAGGATTTTTGAAACACTCACCTTTAAGTAGGTTGTCATTAAGAATTCGTTGAAGCTCCTCAGCATCAACAACTTTGTACTGTTTCCAAAGAAAACATTCACGAGAGTGAAGCTTATTGTTAAGCACAGTAGCTGCTGTTTAATTGTTGATCAAATCTGTGATGTAGTGGTGCCTGTAGAAGTGGGTATACGCTTAATTTATGAATAATAATATATTAGCTTTCATATTTACCTGATCAGAATATTGTCGAAACAGTGTTTTAGTTTTCAATCTTTCATCCACTTTTTCAGTGTATCTGACCTGAACATGAAAAAAGAAAACTGTTTCAGTCGGCAACTATAAAAACAACACAATTAGAGTTTCCGAATCTCTAAGAAAATCAATGTCAGAGTTATATTACACTCTACTTTTAATCTTTAATATAAAATTAAATGTAATTCATTTTATTAAAAATATTTCAAATGTATATTTTTGATAAAATGGCCAATACGTGTGTTAATGTATTATATTCTGAAGTTGTATTTATACTAATTTTATTTATAAAAATGAATTTCATTAATTTCATAATTGCATTAACAAAAACACGACAAAAATAAAATTTAGCTGCCCGCAATTGCAGAGATTTGCTGTAAGAAGTAATATTTATGTAATATGTAATAGAATATTAAAACTTTTACTAAATGATTCTGTGTTATTACCTCAGACCCGCCTAAAAGATCCACAAGAAAATCTTTCTCCATTCTTTCTGTGTCCTTTCTGAATTAAAAACAGATTTAAAAAAATACAAATAAAAATAAAACTGTGTAATAAATAAAGAGATTGTGAACATTTATATTACAAAAAGGGTATAAATTAGTCTTCAACCAAGAGGATGACTATGAATTTTAATCTTATTTAAAGCATAAGTAAAAAGAAAATCCTCTCAGTCCCTTCATGCATCTTACTGAATGTGGATCTCATGTTTGCAGAGGATGGACAGGATGAATTCTCCACTCTTATTGGGATAGTATGTGGATGGTACGATGAGATACTCTCCTGGCTCCAGCCTGAAGAATTTCATCACCTGTCTTGAATCTTGAAAGTCCCCGCTTGTTACCACAGGCTTTCTTGTACTAAAAAAGCTTGATCCAAACTTTCCCTCAGATCTCATCTAACAGATAATGAAACAATAATGAGTTTCATTGAACCAAATAAATGTGTTAAACAGGTATAACAAATTATGTAATATGTATACAACCTGAAATACACAGTCACAGTTTTTTTAAACCAGTGTTATTAACACCAGAAACTGTGAGTATAATTTACTTGCCTCATGTGGAATCTGTAAAAGTTAAAAAGAAAAAGAAAATGTTACACATCAAACACGAAGGCATCATGCATGCACTGTACAATGATATTTATTGTCTTTTTTGTTAACACTCACTGCAAACACACTGAAGCCGATGCTATGGTGTGCAACGTGGCGTCTGTGTCTTCTGTCGGGTTTCTGTATGAGGGACACCAGAACATTGTTCTGTCCCTGTTCACAGGCCTTATCAATCTCACTAATCCTCAGCCAAAACTGGGGGTTTTTACAGAAGGTGTCTACAATTACAAGAGAGGGGTGTTAGAAGTGGGTTTGCAATGATGACGAGCTTTATAATTCAGAAAAAGCACCTGGATAATTCATGCCGCCTCCAGCTGTGCTCCCAAGAACCCAACTGCCATGGTGGTATTTGGAAATCCAGTGACAAGCAGACTTCTCTTCCAGAAAGTCAGGACAGATACAACAGATATCCATGTTATCAAATGTTCTAACAAAATCTTTCATTGACATCCTGCAAAATAAATAAATAAAACTAAGTAAACCCTAGAGAAATGTCATTTGTGTTTTGGTACATTTTTGTTTTTTACACTTTGTTCATGCTCACCAGAACTCTCCGTTTTCATGCTCAAGGCGTTGTTTGCGGTCCTCATCACTCACTGTGTTCCACAAAGGTGATCTAAAAGAATTATAACCATCATGGCAAAGGATAACTTTCACAGTTAATAATTAGGAAATTTCGCAATTTTTGTGTTAAGGACTGCATGTCTAATTTAATTAATTCAATGTTGTTTCATGTTTTTATTGCAAGTTGTTCTGCTAGTTGGTTATCTGCAATGTTACAATAAAAGCACAGCTTACTTGTCACTCCAGTCTCCAATCCACTCACTGTCTCCCCATGGGTTGAACAATCTAACCAGCTGAACTGGGTCTCTACCACTCGTGACCTGTTAAGCATGATTTCAGCTGCACATATTTAGTGGTATAAAAATGTGGCAAACCTTTTAATATTACTATCTTTACTAGAGTAATTACAAAATTTTAAATGTTTAAATTTTTTCAATACATTTGCAGGAACTTTGAAGAGGAATGCATACTGTATTTTAATTATTTGTTGGGTTCAATGGATGGTAAAAGATTTTTCCCAGCAAGTTTCCACACACTTTCTAACACGAAAGAGCTTGTGAAGTCTATGAAGGATTCTGAAAAATCTCCCTGAAGCAACCTGCGGTTAAGGTTTTTGCTAAATATGTTCCTGTCACGCCCATGGGCTGTCTGTCTGTGTGTATTTTTCTCCCCATGTACTCCCCGTGACCTAGTTTCTCCCTCTCGTTGATCGCTCGTTTGATTCACCTGTGTCTCATTCATTACTCCTCGTTAAGCCCGATATTTATAGTGTTGTCTGCCCCTTGACTCCTTTGTCCGGTGTTAATTGTCTTGATGTGCTACGTGCATCTCCTGCCTCCCTGCTGAAAAAAAACAGCATATGCTTGTTATGTATGTTTTGGTGCTGGGATGCTGGGATGCTGGTTTTAGCTGGTTTATGCTGGTCCTTTGCTGGTGTATGCTGGTCCTTAGCTGGTTAATGCTGGTCCTTTGCTGGTTTATGCTTGTCAAGAACCAGCATAAACCAGCAAATGACCAGCATAAACAAGCAAAGGACCAACATAAACCAGCAAAGGACCAACATAAACCAGCTAAAACCAGCATCCCAGCACCAAAACATACCTAACCAGCATATGCTGTTTTTTTAGCAGGGCTGCCTGTGTCACCCCTTGGATTTTTTGTTAAAGACTGTTGTTTGAGATTATCCCTCATCTCCACATTCCTCACTCCTCACAGTAGCAAATCCTGACAGAACACCGGACCAACTGAATAGTTTATTTGTGCTTCTCCCCTCCATTTGTTTTCCGCGTTTTGTTTCCTGTGCTTTTCCCCATGGATCCCCTCATCTTAATTTTTACCTCTCTAGCCCGTACGGACCTGCCCCTCTTGGAGTATGCAGCTCAGCGTTTTAACGGTGTTCAATGACACTGTGGTGAACTCACTGTTCTGGATCGGGGCAAATTAGCACCGCCCCGTCGACCTCCCAGACACAGCCAGACCCAGAGCCCAGCCCACCAATGACAGAGAGTCCAAGCCTGCTGTGACCAATGAGCCAATGCCACACGGAGCAACAGACCAGAGGATCGCCACGGAGCCGATGCTGCAAGTGTGGTCAGACCAGGTGCGAGAGCGGCCACAACACCCACCATGAGGGACAAAGCCATGGACAGCAAGATTGCGGAGAGGAGTTCCGCCCATTGCACCACGACTGAGGGTGAGCTGATTTTGGGACTGGGACTGTGAAACTCTGAAGGAGAGTTTATGGATTTGTATGCCAACCTCTCCTCCCTTCTTTGTCAGAGCCCTCCTGTTCCCACCTCCAGCCCAGAGAGGGCTCCTGTTTCCAAGTTCAGCCCAGAGAGGGCTTTTTTTCCTAAGGGCAGCCTGAGATCCCATAGGCTTACAAATGCCCACCCGCTCCTGCCTTCTCCCCCTTCTCTTGCCTTCTCGTCTGACAGCTCTTCTGCTCACCTCCAGTCCACCATCTGTGCGGTGGGCATCATGGCTGGAGGATCCCCTGTCTCTGTCTCCAGCCTCAGAGTCCAGGACTCCACCATAGCTCCAAGCTCCCTCCTCTCTGCCGTGGCCTGGTAGTTACTGGCTTAGCCGGGCTCCCTCATCCCTCCGGCTCCGCCTTGGTCTGTCGTTGACCATCCTTCACCTCGGGACTACATCTCTGCCTCCATCAGGCTCCTCCATCTATTTGGCTCTACCTTGGTTCTCTGTCGCTCTGGCTCTACCACGGCCTTACAGGTCCACACTTCCGCATCGATCGGCGGAGCCATCTGTTCCACCTCGGCCTTCCGGATCCTCCTGGTCACCCTGGCTCCTTGGCTCTCCGTCTCCGCCTCGGACTCTTCCGCCACCGTGGGTTGCCTTTACGGCTGTGGCCTGGGTCCCACTTGGCACCGCCTGCTCCAAGCCTCTGCTGACTCCATTTGTTCTGCCCTGGCTCCTCCCTCCATCATCACCACCCTGGACTCTGATTGCTGGCCCCCTCCTAGGTGTCCATTCTCCTCCCAAACCTCCTCCCAAGGTCCCACCCGTCCCTTCCTATGTTATTTCTGAGGCGCCAGAAGGAGGGGGCAATATGTCACACCCATGGACTGTCTTTTTCCCCATGTCTCATTTGATTCACCTGTGTCCCGTTCATTACTCCTTGTTAAGATCTTTATTTATAGTGTTGTCTGCCTCTTGATTATTCCTTTGTCCAGTGTTATTCATCTTGATGTGCTACGTGTGTCTCCTGCTTGCCTGTGTTACCCCTTAAGCCGAGTTCAGACTGCACGATTTTCAAAGCAATCGCGTCACAGATGTTTTCACACTGCATGACTATCTGGGGTAGCATTGTGTCGCTGCTGTGTTCACACTGCACGATGGATTGGCGACAGGGGGTTTCACACTGCATGACTTTACAATAGGAAGAATCACCGACAACTTTGTCCCGGTCCGCAAACTACGTCTCACAACCAAACACACGCGAGAAGTGACATGGAAACAACGCGAGGTCAGGCGTGCAAGTTCTCACATGAGACTGGTATTATTATTAAAAAAAAATGGTAGCCCGCAAGAAGCTTGTCATACAAATAGCATGTGCACTCATTTGCAGCGAAGAGAAAAGAAGCCGAAGCTATTCTTGTTGATACTGTGGTCTATACCTTCGTAACTCCTCCCCCAACTTCCCGCTGGTCTGGATGTTGCTGTCTCATTGGCTGTAGGTAATCGCCGATGTGATTTTCAGTCAGATCGCCTTTCACACGGCATGATTTTGAATCGCCGACAGGTCCAGATATTTAGCATGCCAAATATCTCACGGGTGTCGGCGACACGTCTGCGATTCTCTCAGACCGCGTCTTTGATAGTTCACACAGTGTGATTGTCACTCACGTGAACGAGCACCGATTTGCCTGTGATTTCGGGCATTTGTCGGCGATTTCTCAAAACCTGTCGGCGAGTCAAAATCGGGGCTAAAATCATGCAGTCTGAACTAGGCTTTAGATGTTTTATTAAACACTGTTGTTTGAGATTATCCCTCGTCTCCGCATTCCTCGCTCCTCACAGTAGCATATCCTGACAGTTCCTTCCTTAAAGGGACGGTTCACCTAAAAATGAAAATTGTCTTCATTTACTTACCCTCATGTTGTTCCAAACCCAAGTTTCTTTCTTATGTTAAACATAAAAGAAAGATATTTTGAAGAATGCTGGTAATTAACAGTTAGAGTACTATTTCAGAGTATTTCTCTTCGTACTATGGAAGTCAATGGGGACCAACAACAGTTTGGTTCTTCAAAATATCTTTTTTAGTGTTAAGTTAAGTTAAGTTAAGTTAAGTTAAGTTAAGTTAAGTTAAGTTAAGTTTAGTAACAACATGAGAGTGTGCAAAGGATGACAAAATTTTCATTTTGGGGCGAACTATTCCTTTAGCACATAAAATTACATAACTCTCAATAGTCATGGTTGCCAGGTCTGTGTAACAAAATCCTCCCAATTGCTAATTAAGATTAGCCCCTGATTTGATTTCTAGTAGGCCTACATTTCTACAAAAACAATTAAAAGAGATTTTATCTTTTCTCACTACTGTCTTAGCAGAACAATCACTAAGAGGTGTAAAGAGTGGGTGTGTTGGATCAAGTTGGTTTGACTCCATGCATTCTTTTATCTTCAAAAAATTTATGTTGGGATCTTATGACATTATCTGATGCATGCTGAGACTTGATTTTGTGCAGTCTTACCTGGTAAACCTTTGTCACTGTGTAAGCATGGCCCAGGACTAAGCCATTTGGTAACCGTTTCTCATTCTGTATAGGTGAAAACAGAGAAAAATTATCAGGAGACAGATGCCACAGTGTAAAAGTGTTAAAGTTAGTGGAATCCCAAAAGATTTTTTTTAATAAAATAGGTGTCTAGACATACAGAGAAAAGTTTTTGGAATGGTTTTGCAGAGAGAGAGTGTGTGTGGTTGAATGTATGGTGGAATTGGGGTTCTAGTTCAGAAGATAGTGAACAAGATGTCTAACATCGCTTACAGTGGCTTTAAATGTAATCAAACTGACCACAATAATATATATGTTTTTAGTTTAGCATGACCATGTGTGTAAGATATAATCACTCTTTGCTTACCCCTGGTGGAGATTCACAGCCCATAAGGACCTCCGACTGGTAAGCACGGTACATTATCTCCCACAAATTAGTAGGAGCTGTTTTCAGTTCATAGTGCATATGAACTCCACCGGTAAAGTCCAAAAGGGCCTCAGATACTCGACCACTATGCATGTCAGCGTAGGAGCCGCACACCCTGAAAGAGTCATTTTAACTCAAATTGTTTACCATGTGTAATAGACTTAAATTTGAACACAGTTACTGTACATAAACCACAGGTCAAATTATAGATGTGCTTATATTTAATACAACAGCGCTATTGCTTGCAGATTATACTTGCTTGCAGATTATTACTTGAGATGATACATTATAAAGTCACATACAAAGATCTACATGCACTTACTTGGCATATGCTTTCTCCAGCAAGGCAGGCCAGAACTCATTATATGTTTTTGATTTCACAAAAATCAGCTTTCCATGGTATGTTGGCAGTTTGTCATCAATCACAACATCATACCATTTTCCAAACCGCCAGAACTGTGAATTTATATTAGTAGAACAGAGAGTGAACAACTGATACAATGAAACACAAAACAGGAATTGCTATTGCGGTTTTGATGCTGAGTCATAATCACTTTATAAATGTAAATTATATCATGGATAAGAGAGAAACGTACCCTGAAGTGAAATAAACCAGTATAGTTGTGGCTGAATGATTGTCCATCTGGAACAACCTTGTGTAATAATTTGCTTTGAAATGTTAAAGCCCCAACAGAGGCCAGAAACCAACAGTTTCCTGGTAAGAAGAAGAAGAAGAAAAACCCCAATGTATTTTGTAAGATTTTCATGACTAGGTATAAATTAAAATTTACAAACATGGGGCCTGAACCTGCTCCAGAAGGGCCACTGTCCTGCAGTTTAGCTCCAACCCTGCTTAAATACACCTGAACCAGCTATTTAGTGTCTACAGATTCACTAAAAAAATGTAGGCAAGTGTGTTGGAGCATGTAGGAGTTAAACTCTGCAGGACATTGGGTTGGAGACCCTTGGTCTAAAACATCAATATTGGGATTACCAGACATACCTACTCTCCCTTGGGCATAGTCAAATCTAGACACGGTCTCTACAATAAGTTCAGCTGCATTTGGACACAAAACCTGAAAGAAAAGAAGTACCGTAATATATCTTAAGTATTACTCAACTGAGTAATGTCATTCTCTTTTTCATCTTTCTGAATAGGACCCAAATCTGCTATATATGGGACTACAGGACAAGTTTATTAGTGTCTTTTAAATTCTTTGAAGCATACAGCTTGTCACAGTCAGCCGATATCAAATAATACTCCTTTAGCATTCAACAAAGTTTACATTTTGTGCAATGTTGTCAGAACACACATGCTGATGCCTCAAGCAAAACACATGTCTGCATCCATACCGTTGGTCTTATCCACTCCACCCTGGCCATGACATCTGGTTCCAGCAGCCCTTCGCCAATGGAACGGGGATCTGGTGGAAAAAACTCATCAACAAATCTCTGTCTTGTACTGAGACAGTATTCTTGTAAGAAGTTGTAGTCCTGATCCATGAACCTCAAAGGATTTGTATCAGAGCCCATGCCACCCTTCATGTTGCGGTCGTTTATGACTTTTAAGCACATTCCATGTGGAACTGCTGGAGGAGGCATTTTGAAATCTGTCTGGATTTTTCTGGATTCAGTTAAAAGAAAAAAAAGAAGAGGGAAACACAATAAGAATGCAAATATATTACAATGCTGTGATAAAAGTTTCCAAATTTACCATATGGCATTCCCTGCCACCAGCAGCCACAAACGGTTCCTCATCATTTTAAAATGAAAAAATAAGTATATTAAAAGAAAATACAACTTTTTATTATCTAAGGTATGTATGTTAACAGATACAACTTTTACATTTTAATAATTTATTATCGAATGTTGATATTAAAATGAATGTTAATCAATGCTTTAGAAGTACTCTGAATCTTTGTGCTCTATTTTCTGTTGGCAATTTGATATGCAGCTTTCATACGCTACACCTTGCCCAATCGGTTTTGAGTTGGCCCACCCACTTAAACATTTCTGGCCTCGCCCCTGGATATAACCTGACAGTTCAATGCATTTGTACATATTGCATTTATTGATGACACTTTTCTTTGGCATGTTTAGATGTTTTGCTGTTCTAGTCTTTGTATATACACTGTAAAATCTAATTAGTTGGGCTTACTTAAAAAAAGCATGCAAACTAATTGCCTTAAAAAAACTATATTAAGTGAAATAGGAACAGTATGTTGTATGGACAAATGCATATTTAGTATAGTTTACTTACACAGGAGTTCTAATAACTATAAAAGAACTGTAGGGGGTACTTGATTCTTTACTTTAGGTTTACTCTTGACTTAGTATTGCTACTCACTGACTCCCAGAGTGCATTGTGGCATGAATAAATTATGCAGTTGCTTGGTTTTACTGTTGTTGTTTTTATTTGCCAATTAAATTTTCTGTATGTATCAGTAGTAGCACAACAAAAAGAGCAAATTAAATGGTTATTGTAACAATTATTAAAAACAAATAAAATTGAATTGTTACCATTGTTGTGATTCGCGTGCTGAATGCTAAAGTCTGTGTGTGGCTTCAGCATATTAATGTAAATATTAAAGGACTGTATCAACCCAATAGTAGTTATAGTAGTAATAGTGGACTGTATGTAGGCCTAGACATTTCCATTTTATTTATTCTAATTTTATCTACAGTATATGTCTAATACTTTAAATATTTTTGTTATCTATCAAAATGTTCTTTTGCGATACTGTTCTTGTATTGACTTTTTTCACTAAAAGCTGTTTTGCACAGACATTCATTGCAGCCAACTTTTTTATTGTTCATTTAAGACTTTAAGGGGATGATGTCCTATTTGCAGAGTTTACAGTAGTAATAGTGGGCTGTATGTAGACATTTCCATTTTATTTATTCTATTTTTATCTACGGTATATATTTAAAACTTTAAATATTTTTTAGTTTTCTATCAAATTGTTCTTGTGTGGAAGTGTTTGTAGTAAAAGCTGTTTTGCACAGAAATTCATTGCAGCCGGCTTTGTTTTTGATGTTTATTTGTGAGTAGGTATTGTATGAATAACATAAGTCAACGTAGCTTTACACATACACACAATTTGTACTAAAGGTAAACCCAAAATAGTGATGTCACTGTCTAAGCAGAGGTTGTGCAATATGGAATACAGTCCACACATGACAAATAAGGTATAATAATCAATATTTCAGAATAATTCAAACTCAGATATTGGTGTGTGATATCTGAGTTTTAATTATATGACTACAAATCTCACCTCATCATTCCTCCCAGTGATTATATTTCCAGGATAAACTGAGATGCCCCCAAGCTGGCTTCTTAAAACTGACGAAATATTTAAAAAGAGCCAAAAGAACCGTTCGGCTCTTTGAAAGGAACGGATCAACCCGGATCCCCTCAAAGAGCCATAAATCCCATCACTACAACCCAATAAAAAGCTTCTCAAAGTGTTTATAAAGAACAATAAAATAGTAAAGAATCATTAGGAAGCATGTACAATACAGCTAACTATATATGTGTGTGTGTACACATATAAAGATTTAATTAGAAGACAAATCATTTTCTAAGACCAACCTAGTTATTTATTTTCTTTCCTTGAAATCAAGCAGCTCTGATTTCATGATGCATTGTTGCATTAACAGAAAGAAATTAATAATAAAAATAAAGTTTGAAGGCGCCTAACCAAAAGGAATACTAATCACTACAATGGTAAGTTTAATTTATATTTTTATTTTATTTATTTTTTTAAATCAACATCAATTTATGAAATATTTATGGAAATTTTCAGTTGTATTGAAAGTTCAACATTCAAGATGACTTTGGGAAACTAGTGAAAGAAAGCTAACTGCAGACATGGAGAAAATGAGTCTTTTAAGAATTGCCCTACCTAAAAAAAAAAAAAAAAAAAAAAAAAAAAACTTTCTTTTCTTCTTCTTCTGTTGTTATTTTGCGCATTACCAACATATTAGTGCACTGCTGCCTCTCACTGGTTTATTAATGTTGTTGGTTTCTTTGTGGCTACTTGAATATTTTAAGTAAGTGTTACTCGAAGTAGTAAGTAAATTGTGTTACTTGCCTTGAAAGTAGCTGTAACTTAATAAAACCTAGTAAGTATAGCAACTGAGTAAAGATAACTAACTATATTTAAGTGAGGTAAACTATTGGATTTTACAGTGTAGTTGTCCACAGTTCCTATTAGGCCTAAATAAATTCCATCCTGTTATCGCTTTTCCTTTTTTACATTTACATTGCACTTACATTTGGCACTCAAACCTTTTATCTAAAGCACTTTACAATGCATTCATAGTATAAATTTCATCTACTCTTAGTCTCATAGTCTAAGTTATTTCAGGTTACTTCAGGTATGCACACACATTGTAATAAATTCCTACAGAACAACATCTACAGATGTAAATATACACTAACACACAAGTACTTTTCTTTGCATAGATTACAGTCTAATGAAAATGTAATTTCTTTATTTCTTTTAAATGTAATTAACTTTATACAAGTATTAACACAATTCAATAAGTTTTCATTTGTATAAAGTGTATTTCCAACCAACAAGTTGAAATAGACCCTTATTAGTAATAGAATTTAACTTACATTACTAAAATAAAGAAAATATATTTGTACCTTCAAGGATCCAACAAATTACTGGAATAAGAAATTTCGCCTAATAACTGGTAGTCTTCTCTGTCTCTGTGTCTCTTCGACTGGCTTTTACACACTTTTGCCTTTCTTCATGCTTTTAAAACACTTGCAGAAGCTCCACCCAACTTCCAGCTTGTGTGTTTATTAACAAAGAAGTGATTGGCAGAAGCTCATCTGAGCATTTGTCATTCTGAGAAACTTAAGTCCTTCACATTTGCCATAGAAAGAATTTAGGCCAAAATATTTTGCAATATGCAAATTATTATTCCCCCACCCCCAGAAGACTTAAAAATTAGTCAGATGTGCACAGTTTATTTCTGTGCTGGCATTATAAAATGTATGCAGCTTGTTAGGATACCATCATAGTTTATGTTTGCACTCTTTTACAGCATGGTTTTATGTAAAGCCTCCAAAAATGCATTCAGAGCAGCAGATACCAGTTTGTCATGCCTGGACTTGCTTTGAATGTTGCCTACTCACATTTCATCATTACAACGATCATTCATTACAGTTTATAAGTATTCCAATGTAATTAATATATTATATATATTTATATGACTATGTGTGTGTGTGTGTGTGTGTGTGTGTGTGTGTGTGTGTGTGTATTATGTATAAATCTATAAATTACCATTTTACTGTTGCATTGCATAATATGCTAATGTCGTTAAACTTGGCCTCAAGTAACTTTAGTGTTTGACATTTCTTGGCAAATGAACATTCGTGACAGATAGGCCTACTTAGGTATGTAAATCCTTGTCATGCCTGTACAGCATATGCAAAAAAACAAAAAAAAAACAGTCAACTCAGAACAAGTATGATCACTACTGTACATATAAACTACAAAGTTTATATGTACAGTAGTTTGACAGTGCAAGGCAATAAGAATTTGTAATCATTGTGAAACTTTGATAGTAGTACAAAGGCAAGTTAATTAGTTGCATTGCAGCACATAAAATGTGTTTGTTTGTTTTTTTGCCCATGTAACCAAAATGGTATACCAGAAAACTGGTATACCAAAGAACCACCCATTTCCTACCATTAGATTTAGCTGCCCTTGGTTTTAAAGGGGTCATCGGATGCCTATTTTCCACAAGTTCATATGATTCTTTAGGGTCTTAATGAAAAGTCTATTATATACTTTGGTTAAAAATTCTCAATAGTAGTGTAAAACACCGTTTTACCTTGTCAAAATCAGCTCTGCAAAATATCAGCTAATTTTATTGCATGGGCCCTTTAAATGCAAATTATCTCTGCTCGCCCCACCCCTCTCTGCTGTGGGATTACTAGCTGTAATGTTTACTTTAGCCGCATTTAGCTGTGTTTATCGTCGAAACTTGCCAACAAGCACATTATTAAGAAAGGCCATTTGCAAAGATGCATAAAAAAAACAAAAATACTCACTTCTGCTCTATCACGAATGATTCACACAAACACAGATGCATATGTAGATCGGGATCGGCGCTTTCCTTTAAAAATGAAAGTAACGTTGTCCTCTGCCTCTTCAGTGGCTCAGATGTCAGGAGTAAGTGATGACTGCTATGTTCATTATTACATCCAACAACAGAACACCTCAATCACTCAATTAGAGTCTTCCCCTGCACCTGTTTCAGCTCGGTGAGGGCGGGTCTAAGGAAAGACGCTCATGTCAATCAACAGCTCCGTCACACCGACAAGAAGCTGAGAATGACCTGATTTTAAAAAGGGGATATTACTTTTAAAGATTAAAAAGAGACCACTGGGTTGATTTTTATTTATTGGATTTTGGGCGGTTGCCAACACACATTAATGTATAAAACAACATGTAAATGTTAGTTTTGCATCCGATGACTCCCTTAAAACCATCTGATGGACAGCTTAAGTATCATTATAAAAAACTGATCTAATGGTAAGGTTTGTTTTGCCTTGCGAAAGTATTCATACCCCTTTATGTGTTTTTACATTTTGTTATGTTACTACCTTACGTCAGTCCACACTCCATACACCATAATGGCAAAGCAAAAAAAAAAAAAAATAATCTTTTCAAATTTCTAAAAATAAAAAAAACAAATGATTCCACTACATTGGTATTTATACCCTTATCTAAATTGAAATTTAGCTCAGGAGCATTTATAGATGTTACTACACTTTGAGTGGAGTTCAACTGTGGCACATTCAATTGAAAGGGTATGACTTGGAAAAGCACACACGTCTTAATAGGTCTAACAGCTGAAAATACATATCAGAGCAAACACCAAGCCCTGAGGTCTGCCTGTACAGCTCCGATACAGGATTGCATCAAGCCACACACCTAATGAAGAGCTCAGGGGAAAAAATCTACTGTTTTGAAGGTTTAAAAAACATGTAGTCTCCGTTACCCTTAATTGAAGTTTGAAACAACCAGGACTTTTCCTCTTTGCCTCTTGTCCAAACTGAGCAATTGATGGAGAAGGCTCTTGGTTAGAGTGGTGGCATCATGGTCATTCTAGTTAAGCTCCATGAACTCAATCATCTCCTCAGTGAAGACACATGAAAACATTTTCAGAATTTGCACAAAAAAAACACCTAAAGGACCCTCAAGACTGAAAAACAAGATTTTTTGGTCTGATGAACCTGAATTCCAAGTATCATGTTTGAAGGAAACCAGACACTGCTCATTACCTGCAGGGTACCATCCCAAAAGTAAAGTGTGGTGGTAGCATCCTCATGCTTTTCAGTGGCAGGGACTGAGGAACTCACCAGTATAGAAGAAAAGCTCAATGTACCAAAATATGGAGATAACCCAGTCCAGATCATTCAGAATCTCAGACTTGGCAGAAGGTTCACCTTCCAACAGGACAATGACGCTAAACACACAACAAGACTGGCTTATAGACAACTCTGTGAATGTCCTTGAGTGACCCAGCCAAAGCCTGGGCTTGAACCCAATCAAATATTTCTGGAGAAAACTGAAAATGTGTGTCTGCCCCCATCTAAGTTGACAGAGCTTGAGAGGTGAGGAGAGGAATGGTAGATAATTGCCAAATACAGATGGTCAAAACTTGTCGCATCATACCCAAAAGACTTGAGGCTGTACAGGTGCTTCAGCTACGTACTGAGTTAAGAGTGTAAATACTTATGCTATGTACTTAATACATTTATTTAAATAAAAAAAAATTAATAAAATAAGTTGTGACAATTGTGTTTTTGCTTTGTCATTATGGTGTATGCAGTGTAGAGTTATGTGGGATCAAAAGTAATAAAACAGTTTAACATATGGCAGAAACAAAACGTGAAAAAAATGAAGGGGTATGAATACTTTTGCAAGTTACTGTACGTACAACAGGCGGAGCAAATATCGTTCCTGAGGAGCCACAGTCCTACAGACTTCATAAAACAGGCAACCAAGCAATATATTACTTGCAAAAATGCAGATTCAACATGGGCCAACTTCTTAAGCAAATGAGTTTTAGGGAGCCGTTAGTGAGTTTGATTTATTAATTAATTTATTTTCAAAATAATTTAAAATGTATAAAAATAATGACATAATTTGTCAAATTTATTTAAAAAGTTGCTAGGGAGGACCTTTTGGGGGCACCTCGATAAGACCATAAAGGCACTTTACCATTGGAAAATGATAAATGTACACTACAGAATAAAAAATACTTAATTTACAGTCTCAAGACAAAGCATTTAAAGTCATACAACTCTTAATTGAAACCTTTTTCATTCGTATAATGCTTTTAAAATCAAAACTTTGTGTCTAAAAATAGAATATGTGGATGAGAATATCTTTGGATGTGTACAGATCCTTATGCATGTGGCTGACATAAGGCAATATCAGATAACTTTAAGAAATGTTCAGATTGCCTAAATCACTGATTTAGTATTTGATCACCAAAATGTCACTGCTTCTTGTGTTTGTTGGCAAACCTCCTGGCAAGCACACATTCCCTCATGAGTACATGGTCAGTCCGATCCACTAAAACACAGATACACAGAAACAGGTTGTAAATGTATGAACTATAAAACACAACTAAGAAAATGAAAGAGAAATCTTTTAAACACTTGGAATTTTTTTAACACTTGTGTTTGGAAATATGGACAAAAATTTAAATATACATCAGGATTACCTCACTCTCATCAAGAGTTATCTTTCCATTTTCACACAGTCTCTGGAATATTCCTGATGAAGAGAATACATGCTATCTAATAAATCCAAAACATTACACCCAGAGTAAGTAGCTCAGAAGCATTAAAAGAATGGAACAATTAAAAAAAATATATACTTTATTTCATTTTCCTGGATATCAATTTGCATTGCAACAATTTCCAGTACACTGGAGTTCTACTCACTGCACATGCAGTTTAAACGCATGACAAGGCATATGAAACCCTCCAGAGAAATCTGTTCAGAAGCATCACCATACCGCACAAACATGAGATTCAGGATGTCTTCGTTTAGATGCAGGCCTAGAGTACAATGACCATGACATAAACACAGTATGCATTGCGTGAAGGAACATATTACATCAGTATATTAATACCAGTTTAGTTTTATGGGTCACTTAAGACAGAGGGTGGCTATTATGCTAGCAGTAACCTGTTTTCTCTAAAGCATTTTGCAGTTCATTTAAAGACAGAATGCCATCTTTGGAAGAATCCATGCTGTAGAAAATCTCCTGTAAAACATTTGAAAAATGATTCCTGATGAAATGAGTAAAATAAAAAAACTCAGTACATAGCTAAACGTCTTTTCTTATTACAATACAAAATGCATAGCTAAATTCCAACCACGAATCCACTCACCTTGTACGTTATAATACGGTTCCATAGACGAATGAATTCTGGTCCACAAAGTCTTCCAGTAACATTGCACTATTGTTATTGTTACAGTCATGGAAAATTTCTAGAGCTAAAACATGTTTCTTTACAATGAACCTGAGTGATAAATCATCATCATTCAACAGTTTTTGTTTTATGTTAAAAAATGTTAAAAGAATAAAGGATACATCTGACATGGCAATAATACTTCTACAGGAATCCAGGCCAAATCCTTCAGTGTTTTTATTCCCTAAAAGGTATAAGTCATAAAAGATTATGAGATTTCAAAACTAGTTTTCAAAACAGTGTATTTCACAATGAATAGACAGGATTGGACAGGAACACTCACCACTAAGTAGGTTTTCATGAAGAAGCTGTTGAAGCTTCTCAGCATCAACAACTTTGTACTGTTTCCAAATAAAACATTGAAGAGATTGAAGCTTATTCATTGTTAAGCACAGAAGCTGCAGTCTAATTATGAATTTTTTTATAATGTATTAGCTTTCATATTTACCTGATCAGAATATTGTCTAAACAGTATTTTAGTTTTTGATCTTTCATCCATTTTTTCAGTGTAACTGACCTGAACATGAGAAAAGATCATGAAGAGAAAACCATTTCAATGGCAACTAGAACTGAACTGTTTCATCAGAAACTAGCAGAAAGGCAATTAGGCTTGTGGGCGCCCTCCAGTGTTGAGTATGAATTAAACAAATCACACCTGAGAATTTAATGTTTTAGATATCACCATTAACATTACTACAGGTATATCCTGACGGCCCTAAAGAAAAGAGTGTATTATTACCTCAGACTCGCCTAAAAGATCCACTAGAAATTTTTTCTCCATTCTTTCTGTGTCCTTTCTGAATTGAAAACACATTTAAAACAACATTTGTGGAGTATAAGTTTTCAACCAAGAGGATGACTGTGAATTTTAATCCTATTTAAAGCAAAAATATAAAAGTCTCTCAGTCCCTTCGTGCAACGTACTGAATGTGGATTTCATTTTTGCAGAGGATGGACAGGATGAATTCTCCACTCTTATTGGGATAGTATGTGGATGGTACGATGAGATACTCTCCCGGCTCCAGCCTGAAGAATTTCATCACCTGTCTTGAATCTTGAAAGTGCCCACTTGTTACCAAGGGCTTTCTTGTACTGAAAAAGCTTGATCCAAACTTTCCCTCAGATCTCATCTAACAGATAATGAAACAAATGAGTGTTAATCTCACTGGTTTAAAAAAAATACACAGTGCAATTAACAACACTAGAAACTGAGGGTATAATTTACTTGCCTCAAGTGGAATCTGTAAAAGTTAAAAATAAAAAGAAAATGTTACACATCAAGCACAAAGGCATCATACATGTACTGTACAACCGTATTTATTCTTTTTTGTTAATACTGACTGCAAACACACAGAAGCCGATGCCATGGTGTGCAGCGTTGCGTCTGTGTCTCCTGTCGGGTTTCTGTATGAGGGACACCAGAACATTTTTCTGTCCCTGTTCACAGGCCTTATTAAACTCACTAATCCTCAACCAAAACTGGGGGTTTTTACAGAAGGTGTCTACAATCACAAGAGAGGGGTGTTAGAATCTGATTTGCATTGATGACTAACTTTATAATTCCGAAAAAGCACCTGGATGATTCATGCAGCCTCCAGCTGTGCTCCCAAGAACCCAACTGCCATGGTGGTATTTGGAAATCCATCGACAAGCAGACGTCTCTTCCAGAAAATCAGGACAGGTACAGCAGATATCCATGTTGTCAAATGTATCTAGGAAATCTTTCATTGACATCCTGCAAAAAGAAAACAAAAACTCTTCCTAAGTAAATCCTACACTAAAGGTATTTTGTGTTTTAGTACATTTTAATAATGTATATGAAAACATGGTTCTTTCTCACCAGAACTCTCCATTTTCATGCACAAGGTGTTGTTGGCGGTCCTCATCGCTCACGGTGTTCCACAAATGTGATCTAAAAGAATTATGCAAAATAACCATCAGGACAAAGGATAACTTAATAACTTAATTAAATTTCACCGTTTTTGTGTATTAAGACTGCATGTCTAATTCCCTTGCGTCTTGCAGAACAACTTCTTACTTTATGGTTTTACTACCAGCTGTTCTGCTAGTTGGTTATCTGCTATTATGCTGAATAAAAGCACAGCTTACTTGTCACTCCAGTCTCCATTCCACTCACTGTCTCTCCATGGGTTGAACAATCTAACCAGCTGAACTGGGTTTTTACCACTCATGACCTGTTGAGCATGATGACATGCATTTTACAATTTTGCAATAGTTTTAGAATAATTTCCACACACTTTCTAACATGAAGATGCTTGTGAAATCTATGAAGGATTCTTAAAAAAATTCCCTGAAGCAACCTGCAGTTAAGGCCCTTGCTTAATATGTTCCCTCCTTAATACAATAAATTATATAGCTGGCATTAGTTTTTATATACATTAGCTGGCGTGACCACAGTATAAAAGGGCTTTGGGAGAATACATCATCCGCTTCTTCGTCCGAAGCTTGCATGGCAAGAAAAGACACAGTGTCTCACTCCCTTCTCAGAGAACCATGATTACATGTGTAACCTGAGACATTCCCTTCCAAGGGAACTTGAACTCGTCCTCTAGCAGTCGCTCTGGGACACGAATACCCACGCTGCCATGCTGAGGAGAGTGCATGCCATGTACCATGACGAGCACTAAGTACTGACTCTTTGGCATAGCCATAAAAAAGCCACCCCTTAGATGCACCAATGGCTGCTTGTTTATGTCAGTTTTTGCAATAAATACCTGTGACTGTACTTATATTTGCCTGTTTTATATTGTTCAAAAGTGGGTAGGTTTAGGGTAGGGGTGGGTTTAGGTGCTCCAATCAAAGTATACATTTATATAAAATTATTTATATTTTTTACAAATGCATGCACACCATTAAATTAAGACAAACAACTGAAAACAATGGAGGACCCTGTGCATCAAAAAACGACACTAAAGGGGTACCTTGAGCTTCAAAATGTGACGCCAAGGGGTCCTGACCAAACGTCAATATGTGACAATATGTGAGAATGTATTGCACTAGTGCTAGCCATGGTATAAAAAAAAACAGCGTTCTTACCAAAATGCACATGCATCTAACAAAACAGTCCTTGAAGACAAAAAAGAGGATGACATCTTCTCTCAGCGCCATTTTGTACTGTGGTTGTGCTAGTAGTGATATCACAGGCTGTCGCCTGGTCAATGTTATTGTCGTGTTTAGACATTTTTCAGACACCAGTCACACTGGAAGAAAACTACCCATAGCAATATTGTAACTGTTGCACAATTCTGTTGAAAAACTGCAGCAACTATATTTTAGAAAAGAGTCCACAGCAAGAGGATTTGGGGGGGTCTATGACATTAAAATGTTTGAACACCCCTGATATTTGATATTTTCTTACTACTGTCTTAGCAGAACAATCATTGAGACTTAAGCAAAAGGTCAAATCAAGTATAAACATGTAAAGACTGGGTGTGTTCGATCAAGTTGGCTAGACTCCAGTCATCATCTTTTGTCTTTGAAATATTTATCTTGGCATCTTCTGATGCACGCTAAGACTTGATTTTGTAAAGTCTTACCTGGTAAACCTTTGTCACTGTGTAAGCATGACCCAGGATTATGCCATTTGGTAACCATTTCTCGTTCTGTTGATGTGGAAACGGAAACATTATCAGGAGACATGGCAAGTTGTAAATGTGTCAAAGTTACTGGAATCCCAACTGATTTATTTATTTATTTATTTTAATTAAAAAAGTGTATAGGCATACAGAGAAATTCTAAAGTGTTATATATAGTCAAAGGAATTACAATAATCCTTTATTAAAAATATTTAATATATTTATGTTTTTAGTTTAGCATGACCATGTGTATAAGATATCACCAGTCTTACCCCTGGTGGAGTTTCACAGCCCATAAGGACCTCCGACTGGTAAGCACGGTACATTATCTCCCACAAATCAGTAGGAGCTGTTTTCAGTTCATAGTGCATATGAACCCCACCGGTAAAGTCCAAGAGGGCCTCAGATACTCGACCAGTATGCATGTCAGCGTAGGAGCCGCACACCCTGAAAGAGTCACTCTAACTCAAAATTGTTGCCACAGTGTAACAGACATAAATGTTAAGACAATTAGGCTGAATTATATCAGTACAGTGTCTTGCGAAATTATTCATACCCCTTCATTTTTTTCACATTTTGTTATGTTGCTGCCTTAAGTTAAACTACTTTAAATGACTTTTTTTCCCACATCAATCTACACTCCCTACTCCATAATGGCAAAGCAAAAATTAAGTTTTTAACATTTGTGCAAATGTATTAAAAATAAAAAACTGAAAAGATCCCGTTGCATAAGTACTCATACCCTTTTCTGGGACACTCGAAATTTAGCTCAGGAGCATTCATATTGCTTCTAGATGTTACTTCACTTCGGGTGGAGTTAAACTGTGGCAAATTCATTTGAATGAGTATGATTTAGAAAGGCACACACCTCTCAGAAAAGGTCTAACAGCTGAAAATGCATATCAGAGCAAAAACCAAGTCTTGAGGTCAAGATAACTGCCTGTAGAGATCAGTGACAGACTTGCGTTAAGGCAATGATCTAGGGAAGAGTTCAGAAAAAAAATCTGCTGCATTGAAGGTTCACAGAAGTAGCCTCCATTATCCATAACATAAGACTGGAACAACTAGGACTCTAGAAAATATCTGCCAGGTGAAAAGGTAAGGCTAAGAATGGCAGATAATTGCCAAATGCAGATGTGCAAAGCTTGTCACATCATAACCAAAAACACTTGAGGCTGTAAAGGTGCTTCAACTATGTACTGAGTTAAGGATATGAGTACTTATGCGACAGGACCTTTTCAGCTTTTTATTTTTAATAAATTTGCACAAATGTTAAAAACCTATTTTTTTGCTTTGACGGCTTTATGGAGTAGGGAGTGTGGATTGATGTGGGAAAAAAAGTAATTTAAAGTAGTTAAAGTAGCAATATAACAAAATGTGAAAAAATGAAGGGGTATGAATAATTTCGCAAGGCACTGTACATCAGCACTACTGTAGTAAACATTTGAAGTGGATCAAAAAAGTTCATCAAAGTTGTCCTAAGAAAAGAACGAGTACTGTTTTTTTAGGACAACTTTGATGAAAGGTTTTAATCCACTTCAATTGTTGATTACTGTATTGCTTACATATACTTGAGATGATACTTTATAAAGTCACATAAAAAGATATACAGGCACTTACTTGGCATATGCTTTCTCCAGCAAAGCAGGCCAGAACTCATTATATGTTTTTGATCTAAAAAAAATCAGCTTGCCGTTGTATGTTGGCAGTTTGTCATCAATCACAACGTCATACCATTTTCCAAACCGCCAGAACTGTAAATTTATAAAAGCAGAGCAGTGAGTGAACAACTGATACAATGGAACACAAAACAGGAATTGCTATTGCTTGGAGTTTTGTTGTTTTCATGTCAATTATGTTATTGAAAAGAGAAGAACTTACTCTAAAGTGAAATAAACCAGTATAATTGTGGCTGAATGACTGTCCATCTGGAACAACCTTGTGCAATAATTTGGTTTGAAATGTTAAAGCCCCAACAGAGGCCAGAAACCAACAGTTTCCTAAGAAGAAGAGAAAAAAGTTGCCAAAGAGAGTGAATTTGATATCCCCCACAGTCTTTCTTTTCAGGAGAATATTATGTTTTATTCTGTCATACTGACATGACTTTGTGTATAGATTAGGAGATACACTTTAAGTTTAATTTTCCATATGACAAGTTTTTCATTTCAGCATCCTCTTTAGACATGTTCTGATGCAACTTGGCATGTCTCCTTAGAATGCCCTGTTCTCAAGTTTTGTTAATTTTGGGCATTACTTTAAGCAGATATAGGTCAGCCATTTAATTTGCTTGTATGTTTGCAATACTACTAATATTCTACTAATACAATTTTTCATGAGGATATTGGGATTACATATACCAAGTATTGTGCAATCTGAATAAAAGGCCACAGAGGAGTCACAAAAAGATTTATGGAAAAGTATCCTAGGGCAAAACAAAATCAACCCTAATTAAAAACAAAATCAACCCTAATTAAACACACCTGAATAAGCTAATCAGTGTCTACAGATTCACTAGAAACTTCTAGGCAAGTGTGTTGGAGCATGTAGGTGCTAAACTCTGTGGGACATTGAGTTGGAAACCCTTGGTCTAAAACATTAATATTGTAGTTACCCAGACATACCTACATTCCCTTGGGCATAGTCAAACCTGGACACTGTATCTACAACAAATTCAGCCACATTTGGATGCAATACCTGAAAGAAAATAAGTAATATACCTTTAGTATTGGCCAACTGATTCATTCTACGAAAGGGATATTTCGATTGATAGTGTTTTTAGTAATGGCATTTCAGGTCAAGTTTATAAATGTCTTTTAAATTCTTTGAAGCATTTAACTTTTCACAATTACCTTACTTTAAATAAGACTCTTTTGGCTTTCAACAAAAGTGTATATTTTATGCAATATTGTTAGAACACGTGCTGATGCCTCAAGCAAAACACAGGCCTGCCTACATACAGTTGGTCTTATCCACTCCACTCTGGCCATGACATCTGGATCCAGCAGCCCTTCGCCAATGGAACACGGATCTGGCGGAAAAAACTCATCAACAAATCTCTGTCTTGACCTGAGACAGTAGTCTTGTAAATAGTTGTAATCCTGATCCATGAACTTCAAAGGATTTGTTTCAGAGCCCATTCCACCCTTCATGTTGCGGTCGTTTATGACTTTAAAGCACATGCCATGTGGAACCGCTGGAGGAGGCATTTCGAAATCTGTCTGTATTTAAAAAAGAAAAGGCAGAGTTTAGATTCAACCCTAATTAAACACACCTGATCCAGCTAATCATGTTCTTCAGGTATATTTGAAAACTATGGTGTGTGTGTGTGTGTGTGTGTGTGTGTGTGTGTGTGTGTGTGTGTGTGTGTGTGTGTGTGTGTGTGTGCGTGTGCGTGTGCGCGTGTGCGTGTGTGTGTGTGTGTGTGTGTGTGTGTGTGTGTGTGTGTGTGTGTGTTAAAACTAAACTGCAGGGCTGTGGCCCTCTGGGAACTGAGTTTGACACTTGTGCTCTGTCACAGCAAATTTACCACATGACAATCCCTGCCATCAAAAATCCCAGCCACAAACAGTTCCTTTAAAAATCTTTTAAGAGGAGTATATACCCAGACAGCTCATTGCATCTGTACATCTTGCAGTTCTACACTGTAAAAAGTTTTCACCAGTTTCAACTTAAAAACTTAAGTTTAGCAGCTGCCTTAAAATATTAAGTTGAATCAACTTAAGTCCTTTCAACTCACAAGTTAAATCAACAAATTTTGATTGTAATACGTTAAAATGACTTGTAGTTTTAAGCTGATTTAACTTAAAAACTTAAGGCAGCTGCTGAACTGAAGGTTTTTAAGTTGAATCTGGTGAAAACTTTTTACAGTGTAGATGAACAAATTCCATCCTGTTATTGATTTTCCTGTGTTCGATTTACATTTACATCAGGCACTTGAAGCTTTAATTCAAAGCAATTTACAATGCATTTATAGCATAAATTTGATCTATTTTAGTGCAAAGCTCTACAGTTTATGCATCCGCACACAAAGTGTTTAATAAATTCTTACAGAAATACAGATCTACAAATGTAAATTTATGCTAGCACACTAGTACTTTACTTTGCATTAATTAATGAAAATTAAATGTAATTCAATTCTTACAAGTAATAACATAATACAATCAGTTTTCATTCATATAAAGTGTTTTCAACCAACAAGCTTGGATCTGCAAGCAGAATATACAGTAGTCAGCATTTGAAGAGCATCAAAACCTTTCATCAAAGACAATCAAAACAATACCCGTTGTTGTCTTAGTACAACTTTGATGAACTTTTGATTTTGATCCACTTCAAATATTGACTACTGTAGACCCTTTCTTGTTTGACAAAAAAACTTTACTTTGCATTACTGAAATAAAGAAAATGTATATGTACCTTCAAATTACAGCAGCAAGATATTTCGCCCATGACTGCAGTCTTCTTTGTCTGTGACCAACTTTTACACACTCTTGCCCTATTCATGCTTTTAGAACACCTGCAGAAGCCCCACCCAACTCTTTGTGTTCATTAACAAAGAACTGATTGGCAGAAGCTCATCTACGCCTTTGTCATTCTGCGAAACTGAAATCCTTCACATGTCCCGTAGAAAGAAAAAATAAAAAGCTGGCCAACATGTTTCACAGTGGGATGCTCTCACAGTTTATGTTTGCACTTTTTTATAGTCTCTAGGTGTATAAATATCCTCCAAAAATGCATTCAGAGCAGGAGATACCAGTTCATCATGCTTGGACATGCTTTTAATATTGCCCTCTACTTACATTTCACCATTACAACAATCGTGACACGAATTACACTTTATATAATCTGTAATTACTATATTTATTTATTATGTATAAATATATTAATTATGGCTATTTTGGTCCATTTTACTGCTGCATTACCAAATGTATTGCACTTGGCCTCAAGTAACTTTGGAGTGTTTGACATTTCTTGGCAAATGAACACTCATTACAGATACGCCTTCTTTGGTATGTAAATCCTTGCCATGCCAGTACAGCATATGTAAATAAAACCCAGATAAAGTATGATCACTGTGTAACATTTATATACAGTAGATTGACAGTGCCAGGCAATAAGAATTTGTAATCATTGTTAAACTTTGAAAGTAGTATGGAAGCAAGTATATTAGTTGTACTGCAGTACATAAAATGCAGTACGTAAATATAACCAAGAAGAAATTATTGGCTCTACTCTGGAAATCTCACAGGTAGATACACCTTTACAATCATTACTTGGGAATAAAAATCTATAGCTGAAAGAAGTTACAGGAAATTAAATAATTTGACTATATTCTCAGTGAAGTTGTTGTTTAGGGTTTACCTATACTTAGATGAAGCACCTTTACAGCCTCAAGTTGTTTTGGGTACGATGCAACAAGATTACCTCACCTCTTCACCTCTCAAACTCACAGAGTTCACACAGTTGTCTACAGTGGTGTGAAAAAGTGTTGGCCCCCTTCCTGTTTTTTTTTTTTTTTTTTTTTTTTTTTTTTTTTTGTTGTTGTTGTTGTTGTTGTTGTTGTTTTTTTGCATGTTTGTCACACTGTAATGTTTCAGATTATCAAACAAATTTAAATAGTAATCAAAGATAACGTAAGTAAACAAAACATGCAGTTTTTGAATGAAGTTTTTTTTTTATTATGAAGGGAAAACAAAATCCAAACCCACATGGCCCTGTGTGAAAAAGTGTTTGCCCCCTGAACTTAATAACTGGTTGGGCCACCCTTAGCAGCAACAACTGCAATCAATCGTTTGCGATAACTTGCAATGAGTCTGTTACAGCGCTGTGCAGGAATTTTGGCCATCTCATCTTGGCAGAATTGTTGTAATTCAGCCACATTGGAGGGTTTTCAAACATGAATCGCCTTTTTAAGGTCATGCCACAGCATCTCAATAGGATTCAGGTCAGGACTTTACTAGGCCACTCCAAAGTCTTCATTTTGTTTTTCTTCAGCCATTCAGAGGTGGATTTGGTGGTGTGTTTTGAATCATTGTCCTGCTGCAGAACCCGAGTTCGCTTCAGCTTGAGGTCAAGAAGAGATGGCCAGATATTGTCCTTCAGGATTTTTTGGCAGCAAAATGCATGGTTCCATTTATCACAGCAAGTCTTCCAGGTCCAGAAGCAGAAAAACAGCCCCAGACCATCACACTACCACCACCATATTTTACTGTTGGTATGATGTTCTTTTTCTGAAATGCTGTGTTACTTTTACGCCAGATGTAATGGAACACACACCTTCCAAAAAGTTCAACTATTGTCTTGTCAGTCCACAGAGTATTTTCCCAAAAGTCTTGCGGATCATCAAGATGTGTTCTGGCAAAACTGAGATGACCGTTTATGTTCTTTTTGCTCAGCAGTGGTTTTCGTCTTGGAACTCTGCCATGCAGGCCATTTTTGCCCAGTCTCTTTCTTATGCTGGAGTCATGAACACTGACCTTAACTGAGACAAGGGAGGTCTGCAGTTCTTTAGATGTTGTTGTGGGGTCTTTTTTAGGGTTGGGAATCGGAAATCGATTCCGATTCTGGAATCGGATACTTAAGATAAAGAATCGGATACTTGTTATAATATTAAAATTTCGATTCCTCGTTTCGATTCCTGGTTGCATTTTTTCCATCTAGTGATCTGCCAGGACCTTCCGCGCGTGCAATCTGCCAGGACTTTACGTGGTAATGTAAACATCAGTCGAAAAGATGGATCACGGTAAGCGTTAAAAAGTGTGTCTACGCTTTGTAAAAACCGAAGACAAATCTACCGCTGCACGCAAACTTCATCTTAGAGATCTGCAAGGGACGGATTTTAGTCCTGCGCCCGCCCACTCCAGAAGGAATATATGTTATTTCGTCCCGCAAAAGCCCACATAAAAGTCACTTATACCCCCGCGGGAAGACAGGTATCTACTTTATCTCTTGGCTGCATGAAACAAACCCTCCCGGTAATGTAAAGGCAAAGATGACCAGAGTAATAGTAACGAACTCGCGCGTGCCTAATGTATTCATTCTTGTATATCGGAGTCGTACATTAGGCACGCATGAGTCCGCTGTTGATTCAAAAACTATTCATGCTTTCGGTGCTCTGATCCATAGTATTTTTGCGTGAAATTTCAAAATATTTGCTTAGTTTTCAAAATGAATGTCCTGTGAGTTTTTTATAATGAATGCTTACCCATAGAGGTGGATCTTGTAAGGGTCAGTGGTGTTTAAGCACATATGAGCACCAGCATAAACAGATTTACAATGTATTTACTGTATTTTTCATTTATATGTTTATTTTATAATGAATACAAACAGTAGATATTCAGTCACTTAAGAAAGAGTACTCTGAAGTTGTGAAGAATGTCTGAATTAAATAATTTAGGTGCTTTAAATCTGTATGTGTGTATTCATATTAAAAAGTTAGAGCAGAGGATTTTCTTTTAAATTCAAAAGTATAGCTTTAATTTAAAGTTTGCTTGATTTTTTTTAATAACATGCAGGAGAAAATAAAAAGGCAAAACTAATGTTTAGGTTAATAAAAAAGGTTAAAAATAAACACCTTTAGAGGAAATGTCAGGCATAGGGGGGCCTTGCAAAACTGACCCGAGAAGAAGGGGGCCCTGATATAAAAAAGGTTGAGAACCCCTGTAATAAAATAATATGTTGCAAGCTAGCACTGAAAATAAACATGTTTAATATATTAATGTTTGACTTTTGTGTTTGTTTTTTTTGTTTTTTTACTAAATCGGAATCGAAACTGGGAATCGAAAAGAATCGGAATCGATAAGTGGAATCGGAATCGGAATCGAAATCGATAAAATTCAAACGATACCCACCCCTAGTCTTTTTTGACCTCTTGGATGAGTCGTCCCTGCGCTCTTGGGGTAATTTTGGTCAGCCGGCCACTCCTGTTCCATGCTTTCACCATTTGTGGATAATGGCTCTCATTGTGGTTCACTGGAGTCCCAAAGCTTTAGAAATGGCTTTATAACCTTTTCCAGACTGATAGATCTCAATTACTTTCTTTCTCGTTTGCTCCTGAATTTCTTTGGATCTCAACATGATGTGTAGCTTTTAAGGATCTTTTGGTGTTAACTTGTGTTATCTTTGATTAATATTTAAATTTGTTTGATGATCTGAAACATAAAGTGTGACAAACATGCAAAACAATAAAAAATCAGGTAGTGGGCCAACACTTTTTCACACCACTGTATAAGCCACTCTTGCTGTGTGTTTAGGGTCAAGGTGAACCTTCTGCCCAGTCTGTGATTCTAAATGCTCTGGACTCGGTTTTCATTAAAATTATCTCTATATTTTGCTGTGTTGAGCTTTCATTCTGCTCTGATTATTCCCTGCTGCTGAAAAACCCCACAGCATGAGGCTGCCACCAGAACACTTTACTTTCAGGATGGTACTCTCTAGGTGATGAGCAGTGCCTGGTTTCCTCCATACATGATGCTTGAAATTGAGGTTCATCAGATCAGAAAATCTTGTTTCTCACAGTCTGATGGTCCCTTGGGTGCTTTTTTGCAAATTCCAAGAGTGTTTTCATGTGTCTTCATTGAGGAGGGGATTGAGTCTTGCCACACCGCCACAAAGCCCAGATCGGTGGAGTGTTGCAGTGATGTTTGTCCTTCTGTAAGTTTTTTCCCCATCTGCATATATGATCGTGGAGCTCAACTAGAGTGACAATTGGGATCTTGATACACTCTAACCAAATCCCTTCTCCATCAAATGCTCACTTTTGGTCAGGAGGCCAGGTCTAAGTAGAGTCGTGGTTGTTTCAGAACTCTTCCATTAAGGGTAACAGAGACTACATGCTTCTGTGAACCTTCAAAGCAGCAGAATTTTTGAACTCTTCCCCACGATCTGTTTCCAAGCTCTACAGGCATTTTTTTTTTTTTTACTTCAAGGCTTGGTTTTTGCTCTGATATGTATTTTCAGCTGTTAGACCTTTTATTAAGATGTGTATGCCTTTCCAAATCATACTCATTCAATTGAATTTACCACAGGTTAACTTCACTCGAAGTGTAGTAACATCTACAAGCAATATGAATGATCCTGAGCTAAATTTAATCTCTCCCAGATAAGGGTATGAATACTTATGCAATGGAATCATTTCAGTTTTTTATTTTGCAATAAATTTATGAATTATGTGGTGGGGAAAGTAATTTAAAGCAGTTTAACATAAGGAAGGAAGCAACATAACTAATGAATGGGTATGAATACTTTCACAAGGCACTGTATATAAACTGATATGCACAGGCGTTATGTCACCAGTTCTCCACTAGAGGTCACTTAAGTGAGTTTAAAAGTTTAAATCCCATTGTTACCTGTAATCCTCCTGCCTTTATGACCATATAATGCTAATTTGTAGTATTTTAAATATTTTTCCCCGTTTGGAATGAACGTTACTGAATATAGTTCCAATTATAAAGTGTATGCTGATAGGTCTTCCGTTATAGAAATTCAGCAAAACATTTTAAATGTAATATTTATGCTCAACTATATTTGCTATCTGTATTGTTATATCAGACTTTGATTAGTTCTTGGATTACAATCAACATGAAGAGTGTGTGATAATTTTTTGTGCAATAAATTTAAAGAGGTTATATGGATCCCTGATGAGATCCCTGATAAATAAATAAACCACAAAGAGGAAGGAAACTATTTACACTAGACTATAATCAGAGCTCATGGGACAAAAGCAGATGTTTCTTTGACCATGGAAGTTTGAAAGTTTTCTGTTTTCAAAAGAGAGAGAGAGGAGATTGAGACAATGGGTTGATCTGTGTACTGAAATGAAATATTAATAATCTTGCTTATGGACATAGGCTTCACCAACATGACTCGCCAGAAGCATACACATCCGTCCTTTTTATATATAAAAAAGTTTTTTTATTTTATTTCTGATGAAGTTCCTTATCTGTCATCACAGTTATGCTTATACACTAACTTTGGCAATTCAGTGAAGACAATGTAAGGAAAGAGTACAATTCCCGAGGACTAGAAAAAATAAGCAACTTCTACCTCACTGACATTGGGTCTAAAGGGCCCACCGGAAGGGTGTCTTAGGTCATTTCCTGCCATTCAAACAAAAGCGCTGTCCTGCCAAACACAAACACAGGATGTGATCCATGGCTAGATTTATCAGCAACAGGCAGGCAACAGACACAATGGCAAGACATGCTGTATGTTTGTTTCCGTGTAAAATACAGGAGGAAAAAAACATAACTAATTTTTGTATGCAGTCTGTCTTCAGTCTCAGTTTGGGGCAACTTGTCACAAGGGCTATAAATATTAGCAATAGTTTTGTATGTTAGTTTCAAATATTTAGTTCATATTTTTGTATGTTATCGCTTTTACATTTTGTTTCATATTTGTTTTGCTGAATAGCCAATAAAAGCCTGTTCATACACCACTTAAACATAAGTTGTTTTATAAATATTGATATTATTATTATCACTTATTACCACTTCTTCCTAGATGTTTCTTTAATGTCTCCGGTACACATACTGTGATATGAGATCAGTAAAGAAATTCATTAGGAAAATAAGTGCAGTAGAAATTTATGAAAAATATGATGACGGCATAATTCACAATAATTGAACCCTTTTTGTGGTAACTTTAACTTGTGAATCATAATTCGTGAAAAGACATGCATTTATTTCATGTTTCGTTTTGTCAGATTTAAAATGACCAGATTAGGTTAGACTGGGCACTTATTATATGACCTCTGAATAATGTATTTCTAGTTTATGATTCAATAGGTCAACTCTAATGGTTAATATCATGTGAATATGATACTCAACTGGAAACTAGCATTGTGAAACTTGTATAGGCCTATCTAAAACATTTTGCCAGGCCAAAGTGTGAACAGCCTAATAAAAGTATCCGTCTGCTCCATTAAATATACTTCTTATTATCTAAATCAGATGCTTAGTGTACATCTAAAATTGGACTATTGTCGCGTTCTGAGCTGCCATAGGCTACATCTGGGGAAGTAGTCAAAACAATAAGCAGCCTGGGCAGTTGTTTTTTGTTGGCGGCAGGAACTCGCTCTGAGAAGAGACAAATGAAGCCTGCTGCTTGAAAATGATTTCCTTTTTAGGTTATTCACTAAACAGGATGCATCAGTTTGAGTCATGTTTTGGTACTTGAAAGGCCTACGAACAAGTCCTTCTCCGTTCTCTGAGATGAACTGAATATTTTCTCCTCAAAGCGAGTACTGAGTCATTAATGATACTGACGGGATGATGCGCGTGCTGATTCTGATGTTGTGCTGTTTTGTCGATGGAGGAACCGATCGAGTGAGCACAACGTGCACAGCTGAGGCTTGCTTTACGTTGCATTTGAAGGAGAAACATTTTGAAAAAGCTTCAAATGACTGTATCAACAACGGCGGCAATTTGGTTACTATGAGAAATGAAAATGAACTTCAGAGCATCAAATCGGTTCTTTCTGCAGCAGGAGAATACAACATCCGTAGCTCTAAGGTTTGGATCGGACTTGAGTTGCTGAAAAGTAAATGCACCGATTTCACTGAGGAGTTACATGGCTTCAGATGGACGTCAGAGCCGACAGATTCCAAATATTCCAACTGGAAAAAGAAACCTTTGAGTACTTGCACGGAAAAAAGGTGTGTGTCGATTTCACTGGAAGATGGTCTCAGGTGGTCAGATGGCTCATGTAGAGACAGCGCATTTTATATGTGTCAGTTTCTTTTCAAAGGCATGTGCAAACCAATAGCGTTGGAAAAAACCGGTTCTGTCAAATATAACGTTCCGTTCTTAGATAAACCGCTAAATCCAAATGAAAGGTTGGCAATGTTACCACATGGGACCTGGGCTGAAATACATTGCGGCAGGTCTGAGGATACAGAAACTTTTGTTTCAGTTTGTGACAACAAAAACGGTCTTTTCGGCTGGACAAATTCAGAGCGTTTTTGCGCACGAAACAAAAGTTGCAAACGTAAAAACGGAGGCTGTGATCACCATTGTTTTGAGACTCCCGGAGCAGGTGTTCGTTGTGAATGTCGTGAAGGTTATTACCTGAGGGATGATAAAGTGAGTTGTGCTCTCAGAAATAACTGCGAAAATTCACCTTGCGAATCAAAGTGTATACCGACTGCCACTGGTTTTTCATGCGCCTGCGCGGAGGGATTTCATTTAGCTGGAGACAACGTCAGTTGCGTTGATATCGATGAATGTCAGCAACGTACATGCGGTGAACACCGGTGTCAAAACACGGCGGGAAGCTATTTTTGTGAGTGTAAACCCGGTTTCAGGCTTGTTGCTGGCAAATGTGAAGACGTGGACGAATGCACCGAACGCAGATGTCAACAGGGCTGTCTCAATTCACAGGGTTCATTCTCTTGTTACTGCCACGCAGGTTACAGTTCATCATCAAACGATAGCAGGATATGTATGGACATCGATGAATGTATCAGTAGACCCTGTGAAGATATCTGCCTCAATACCTTGGGTAGTTTCAAATGCTCCTGCAGGGAGAACTTCATTGTGGCTAAAAATGGCATCAGCTGTGTCCCGGATCCCACAGAGAAACCACAAAACACTCCATCTCCAGATTACAGAGAAGCATTCATCACTAAATTGGGTCAGTTACCTGTCACTTTTGGACTAACGACAATCAACCCCCCTGGACTTAACAAGACAAACACTAAAATGGACTCTAGTAAACGCAAAGAAAGTTTCCTCGGAAGTTATTGGATTTTAGTTTGTGTCTTGGGTTCAGTTATTCCATTAATTGCAGTCATTGTGCTTATGTCGGTCTTTGTTACCTACCGATGGAAACGTTCAAGAAAAGCCGCTTTGAAAAATGCTACTGCTGACAACTACTGCTGGGTTTCATCTGGATTGGACAAAGTCGAGAAGAAGAACAACATTCAACTGAGTGATTAAATGAAACCCAGACATTTTCTGTCAGCGTCAATAGATGTGACACAAGAGTATCTAGAAAGTTTTGATTTAAGGTTCACAGGCTGTTTTTCCTGTATGTTTGTTTTAAACACTAGTTCAGGGGCCAGTTGCATAAAAGGTTTAGACTAGTCTTAAGTTAGTCAATTTTTGGTCAAAATGTTTTTCATTCGGTTACATGGATATGTTGATTAGTTTAAGTTGAATCCAGAAAGTAAGACTGATTAGCCCTTGGCTAACTACTATTTCTAAAGACACTCTCTTAACATAAAGGCTAAGTTTATGCAACTGGCCCCAGAACTTTTATAAATTCTGTCCTTTAAATTGGAATTCCAAATTTTTCCCTAAATGTTGGACAGTGAACACACAGCAATAAAACCACACGGGATACGGAAAGGGTCGACTGCAATGAACATGGTTGAACTGTGTTTTCAGGGTGTTTTTCCTGTCAGAGAGGGGCAAGTTGTACAGCTATGAGTTTTTTGTTGTCATTTTTACCATTTGCTTTAATGACCATTTTTGTCTTAATTTTCTGTCTTTTAAAAACTTGCTTTGTAATTAATTGTTTTGTTTCATAAATCTTTTGCTGAAATGCGTAAAAAATAATATTTATTTACACTGGGACATGTTTTCAGAAAGGGTAGCGTTTGTACAGTAAACTTTGTATTTCTTTCTTGCAATGGGACAATGTGTTTTACAGTCTGCAGTAGCCAAAGAATGAACCTTTTCTATGATATGCCCATTCAAAGAAGTAAAAGTGTATAGCCCATTCTTCCCTTTAAATGGATGCAAGATTATATGTACACGATATGAACTATTGTTGTAAAAAAAAAAAAAAAAAAATTTTTTGGTTGAACAAATAAAGCTTCATCAAACTAGTTTGAGTGTCCATCTAAAAATTAATTTGAAGCGCAATATCTTATACAGTTCTTATAAAGTTCTCAGAGGGTCCAGTTTTAATCAAAACCACCTGCATGTAAACTAATAAGCAACCTTGAAAACCTTGATTAGCTGGTTCTGAAATGCTTAATTAGGGTTGAAACTAAACTCTCCGGATTTAAATAGCACTGACCGTATATGTGCGTGAGTGGGTGAATTACTAAAAGAATGAATCATTAAAGGGATAGTTCACCCAAAAATGAAAATTTGATGTTTATCTGCTTACCCCCAATGCATCCAAGATGTAGGTTACTTTGTTTCAGAAAAACACAAACGAAGATTTTTAACGAAAACCGGTGCAGTCTGCCAGGCTTATCATGGACGTGGATGGGCACCAAACCTTTAAAAGTAAACAAAAACATGCACAGACAAATCCAAATTACACCCTGCGGCTCGTGATGATACATTGATGTCCTAAGACACGAAACGATCGGTTTTTGTGAGAAACTGAACAGTATTTATATCATTTTTTACCTTTGATACACAGCCACGTCCATCTGTCATGTGCACGAGTTTGGCATCAGTTACATCACATGAGCACGCGCTCTGGCGTAGAATACGCAAACGCCGGAAGTGATCTGTCGCATGTATATGACACTCATTGTTTACACAGAGCACAGAGATTGTGGGTATAGCGGCTATTCAAAATGGTAATTACTTGCGCGTATCCTGATTGTTTAAACCGATTTAAAGCTAAAAGATTACATTAGTTTGCGCAAACTCATCCGGGACTTTTCACTGATTTCCCCTTACGGCGTTTGCGTATTCTACGCCAGAGCGCGTGCACATGTGATGTGACTGATGCCAAACTCGTGCACATGACAGATGGACGTGGCTGTGTATCAAAGGTAAAAATGATATAAATAACTGCTGTTCAGTTTCTCACAAAAACCGATCGTTTCGTGTCTTAAGACATCAATGTATCGTCACGAGCCACAGGGTGTAATTTGGATTTGTCTGTGCATGTTTTTGTTTACTTTTAAAGGTTTGGTGCCCATCCACGTCCATGATAAGGCTGGCAGACTGCACCGGTTTTCGTTAAAAATCTTTGTTTGTGTTTTTCTGAGGAAACAAAGTAACCTGATGCATTGGGGGTAAGCAGATAAACATCAAATTTTCATTTTTGGGTGAACTATCCCTTTAACAGTGCATGTTACGCACTTGGAACCATAACCATTTGAAATACTAGGATCATTAGTGCCTTTGAAAAATGAGAAGTACGTTAGTCACATTTATCGGAAAAAACTGTGACCGGTCACTCTGGAGTATTTCTTGGCTTCCTCAGGCGGGGTTTCCTTCCTATGTTTACCTTTATCTCCGGAATGGGGTTTCAAAAGGTAGAAGTATTTAAAGCTTTGAACACCATATCCTCATGCAGCTTAGGTTGCTGTGCTCTTGAAATCAAAATAGGATGGATTCTCATAAACAAACGATTTTGTTCATCATGTTAATTTCGTCTTGCGCTGGAATGGTACATAGCTGTGCTTGTTCAAGAAATTTAAAACAATGTGCAAAGGTTTACCAAATGCAAGTGGACTTTCAAACGGCTCAACAGATTTGCAGAGAGCGGGGCGGTCTGTTATTTATCCAGTCAAATGCATCAGCTGAAGTTGTCGGCTATCTTCTTAATAACCTGATCGGGGACTTTTGGACTGGACTCAATCTCCCAAGCGACAAGTGCAATACCAGCACATTATTTACCAACACGGAGACCGAAGAAACGTGCGTTCCACTCTGCGTGTCCGTCTCCAGCGACGGAAAGCGGACGCCGAGACCATGCACGGACAAACTGGATGGATTTTTGTGCGAGGACTCTCAAGGGGATCTTTGCAAAGGAACTGCGATCGTTCTGGATAACTCGCGGTGTATGTATGCGCCGTGTGAACATAAATGTACTCCTGTGGAAGCCGGATATAAGTGTTCATGCCAGGAGCGATTCCGTCCCAGTGCACGAGATCTACGCCGCTGTGAATTCTATTGCTCAGTGGCAGTTTGTGATGCGTTGTGTATAAGAAGCGGGTCAGCGTGTTGGTGCCCGGCAGGTTTTGTTAGAAGCGACCAAACCTGCGTAGATATAGATGAATGTGACTCAAATCACGACTGCGCACACAAGTGCATAAATACCATAGGAAGTTATAGATGCGCTTGCTTTGAGCCTTACATCCTCGCTAATGGAACTGAATGCATTTTTCCTAGTCTAAATAGTGGTCAAGTATTCACACCGTCACCGAATTATATAGCAAGAGGGTCAATGTCGACACCAGGAGAATACGCTGGCGTGATAATATTCCTAGTAGTGGCTCTTTTTGCTGTGTTAGTACTCGTGCATTATTTGCGCGGTCGTAAAGCAACTGTACAGGAATCCAATCCACCAGAATGCGACGAGTTTCAAGAAAGTGTATCTAAGTAAATGATAACTGCTCAACAGTGTTTTCTTTATATAAAAATCCAGTGGCAATGTGTCTTTGTATACATCAAGATACATGTTTGTTACTGTATACATTATAATTAGACAGTCTAATTATAATGTAGCCTATACAGTAACAAACATGTACATCTAACATCTAATTTAGACTTGTTGTAATGACTGTAAATCTCTTAAAATAACCAAATCGGAAATGTGAAGTTAAAAAACTGTTTTCAAAACTGATCTGGCAGTATTGCACTTTGTAATTCTCATAGAAAATGCATGTACCTTTTAAGAATTACCAGAAGTGTAATAGAGTCCAAGTCATAAAGACCATGTGAAAAGATGTAGTGATGCTACTCCTTTAGGCCAAAGATTTTCTGTGCCGTTACACACTTTCCTTTATAATGTGGTTTAATTTCTACAATGATGTTTTTCAAAGTGATTTTGCTGTACATGTAGGCAACTGTGAGATGTTTCAATTAACAATGTCTATGGAAGTACATTTTTACATCAGAGAGGTTTCAAATTTGCGCTTTGATACAAAGTAATTTGCAAAACGAACATGCAAGCAAATCTTCAGCCTGAATTTCTGCATGTTCCCATATTTTAGCCTACATATTTTCTTTCGGATTTATTCCTGGGTGTCTGACAAGATCATTCCAACTGAATAACTGGATATATTCAGTGGCCTTGCCTTGTTTACTTAATTTGTTCTGAAGTACATTACCAAGTATCTATTTATTGATTTTTACAGACAAAACACTTGAATTCATGAAATAACACATCTTTGACATGTTAAACCCCTAGTGAAAGAAAAAATAAATAAATTGAAATACATTTATTTTGTGTTAAGTATACTATAAATACATTTACATATTTATCTGCTTAATAAAATACCCTGCACTTTTGGTATACTAAACTGGTATGTTTAGATTCTGTTAAATTAGAACAACTTATTTTGTGTTTAATGCACTTTAATTGTGCAGAAGTAGTGCCCAGGTCATTTGATTGTGATAAAGTGGAACTATTGCAAGTATACTTTAAATATCTTTCATTTAAGGTGAGACACTGCAGGTGAAAAAATAACTAATAGTTATCACCTTATCTAGTTTGTTGATTACATTGATAATTGCAAACATTTTTGTATTACAAGATTTCTAAAATGTTGGGTTTAAATATGCAAATGAGGCATTATTTAATGAAATATGCATTAATTTGCATACATTTCTAGTACAAAAAATCTACACACTGGATTAAGTCAGTTTCAAAATTCTTGTTTAATTTTTTTGACATTTTAGAGTCAAATGTTTTTACAGAGGGGATTTTAAGTATCTCATTTTGTCACTCCATAATTCCCAAGTTCAAACTTGGGGGCACCATAGAAGTCCATTATATGGAGAGAAATCCTGAAATGTTTTCCTCAAAAAACATAATTTCCTTACGACTGAAGAAAGAAAGACATGAACATCTTGCATGACAAGGGGGTGAGTAAATTATCTGTAAATTATTGTTCTGAAAGTGAACTACTCCTTTAAAGACAACATGTCACAGTTATAATAACTTAGGACAGGGGTCTCCAAACTTGGTCCTGAGAGCCAAAGTTTGTTGAGGCATGTTGGAGCTAAACTCTGCAGGACATCAGCCCTCCAGGACTGAGTTTGGGCATCCCCTGGGCTAGAGCAACAAACTGTCTGTAACATAAGAGGCCTAAGACAGTAGAAAAATAAAAGGACAGGTGATCATCCTTGCTGTGAAAAACTGTGTAATGTGTCCAACCAGAAATGGTTGGGGACTTGCAAATGTCTTGGTGGAAGTGTAGGGAAATTTCTCAAAGCAAAAACTGGCAAATCTGATGCACTGTACTTATAGAAGATACCCAGCTGAAAAAAAAAACAGCATATGCTGTTTAGGTATGTTTTGGTGCTGGGATGCTGGTTTTAGCTGGTTTATGCTGATCCTTTGCTGGTTTATGCTGGTCCTTTGCTGGTTTATGCTGGTCCTTGACAAAAACCAGCATCCCAGCACCAAAACATACCTAACCAGCACATGCTGTTTTTTTCAGCAGGGTCACTGCAACTTTTGATTGATGAGTCTTTCTTTGTTTAAGGATTCATAATTCCATTTATGTTCAGTTTATCAGCTCAACATGCTTGCCTTTAGCAGTTCTGACTAAAAACGTTGCTTCCTTGTTACTCATTTTATAATACTCCACACTAGTACTTTGACCTGTATAATAATCCATCTACACATCACGAGATCACCTACATACACATCACCACCACCACAGGCGGGATAATTTAGCTTTCAACACATTTCTCCAGTTTCCAGTGAAGAACGAATCTACAGCCGAAGTAACGTTGTTATTGTATTTATTATCAAGATCAGCTCGACTATCTGCTGAGGGAGAGAGAAACTCCGTCACAACTGATTTTCAATGTACGGCATATGTGGGTAGGTTTTAGAACAAATCGTGTGTGTGTGACCAGAAATCAGCTAGCACTATTTTTAAAACAGCAGTAGCTTCAGTAGACCTTGGTTTCCAACCGCGTAAGGTAGACCAGTGACGCGTATGACGCATTTTTCATCATCATTTTGATCATTGTACATTTAGACAGCATGGTTATGTTGCGTGAGCCTTATTCTGATCTGCCGAAGACATTTAAATAATGCATAATAATGCGTGCTGGATATGCGATACACGCGTTGCCGAAAAGACTATTTTGGTGTTTAGGAATTAATATGGGGATTTATTGGTCATCATGTTCTGCGCGTCGGCGAGGAGATTCTGCAGAGCTGAAAATCCATGATGCAATCCCAATAGATTTATTATTTTCACGTTTTACCTAGCTTTTTGTCGTTGTCATCATCATTTCAGAGCATTGTGACCTGATGAATTTTATTCAGTGAAAGATGTTTCATCATGGTGATAAAGAAGGCAAGAAATCTGCGTTTGGACATCCTGTCTACGGCCAGATTGTTCTCTCGATTATCCTCCTCCTCCTCCTCCCTCCTTTACTGGTCACCGCCTTCCCGGTTAACACAGTAGGTAAGAGATCTGCTTTAAGACGGCAATTATAAGTAATAAGAATTTGGGAATGTGTTGAATGTGTGGGGCTAAAATTGTCTAAAGCCTACTTATTAGAGGTTCTATTCTGTTGTACCAAAACACTTTCTTCCTGACATGACGATGCTGCTTTACAGCTGTATGTTTGTATATGAAGTAGCCTAACCTTTGGTCATGACTAAGCAGATTAGTCAAAACAAGCAAGAACCACAATCATAAAATTCCAGACATCATCTAGGCCCTAAAATCCTCCTGGTTATAACAACATTTTATGAAGGACAGTGAGCAAAATGAACATCTCAGCAGAAAAGTGTTTTCTCACGCAGAATGGAAATGGTATATTGAGTGTGATGTTGAAGAGGCTACAGGGAGTGTTGTAACACCGGCTGAGTTGTAACAGTTTCACCCAACAGAAATGAGGTACGGGTGACACCACCCTCCTGAGGTGATAGTAGTTGCAAGATCATATGCAAAAATAAAAAGGATGATAAGAAACAGATTTAAGAAAAGGTAACAATTAGAATAAAGGAAAAAAATGCTAATTTCCGTGTAGTGTGTGATTTTATTTGTAATCATAATAAAGTAATTAAACTACAGAACCATCAGAATAAGCTGAATCATCATGACTGACCAGACAGGGAACATTGTAACTTTCTGTTTTTCATACTTTTAGACATTTATTCAACTACTCAAAATAGTATTTTCAAAGTATTTTCTATATCTGTTTACAATTTCCTTAGATTATTCATGTATTTTGCCATTTTTAAATGCTTAAAATAATTTTAAGGATGATGGTTAAGCATCATAATAATAAAATCTTAAAACAGCTTTATTTTTTTAATACATCAGAATGTGTCCTGTTTGTTTGTTTAGGCATATTTAGAACAAGAATCATTAGATGACATTAAACATATTTTAAACTATTAGGTTTTACTCATTTGTCAGCAAGTTTCGAATCACATTAATATAATTTGTATGATCACTTATTCTTTTATTTCATTTCTACTAGTGCTGGGCATCCAAAATAAAAGTTTTGTGTACATAATATATGTGTGTGTACTGTGTAGATAAATACACACACATGCATGTATCTATTTAAGAAAAATATGTTTATATATTAAATAGGCTATATATAATATAAATTATATTAATATAAATATATACATGTAAATATTTTCAAAATATATACTGTGTGTCTTTATATATACATAATAAATATACACAGTACACACACACACACACATATTAAATAAACAAAAACTTTTATTTTGGATGTGATTAATCACAATTAATAATAACCAGCTTTAATTTCTATAAATATATATTATATATATATATAAATTTTATTTCTATAAATATACCTGTTTAATATACATTAAAATAGACACTTTACTTGCATTTAATATGCATTCTGTGAATATAAAATCACTATAAATTTAATTTGGTGCAGTCATCAAAATGAGAAGTCTTGTCTTTGGCCGGTATATTTGAGAGTCTCATTAAATGGATAGTTCACCCAAAAAATGAAAAATCTGTCATTAAATTACTCACTCTCACATCGTTCTAAATCCTTAAGATCTTGTTCATTTTCGGAACAGAAATTAAGATATTGTTGATGAAATCTGAAAGCTTTCTGACCGTGCATAGACAGCAATCCTACCGCGTTCAAGGCCCTGAAAGGTAGTAAGGACATCGACTGTAATTTTATAAAGCTACAAGAATACATTTTGTGCATTTCTTTACTTCTACGTCAGTCTTTGACACATGGTGGAGAAGACTGACACGGAAGAGAGGAAATTGTTGTTTTCTTCGTGCAAAAAAAGTATTCTCATAGCTTAAATTACGGTTGAACCACTGATGTCACATGGACTATTTCTATCTTTCTGGGCCTTGAATGTGGTAGGTGTGTTGCTGTCTATGCATGGTCATAAAGCTCTCTGAGTTAAGAAAAAATTTCTTAATTTGTGTTCTGAAGATGACAAAGGTCTTACAAGTTTGGAACAACATGATGACAGAATTAAAATTTTTCGGTGAACTATTTTTTTAGAGTTTTAAGAAACATGGAACAAAGAACTAACATGTTACAGATGTTAAGATCAAACAATGATATTGGCACAATCATAAGATGTCTTTGATTTAAATGCATTATTTGGTTCTTCCCTGTGCACTTTCAGTGGAGCAGTTCTGCAAGGATCCTGGTGTTCCTGAGCATGGAATCAGAACTCCAAGTAGTGGCGTGTTTTTTGAAAACTCAGTGGCCAGGTTCTCTTGTTTGGATGGTTATAGTTTAAAGGGGCCAGCCAAGATTATCTGCACGCGCTTCCATAATGGATCGGTAGGCTGGAAACCAAGCCTTAAACCAGTGTGCCTTTCAGAAGGTGAGACTGCTCAATCTTAACCTTTTAACTGTGAGCGTTACGCTAGCATTAAATGGTACCCCTAGTCGGCGGTCCCAAGTGTCATACTACAGATTTTACTACAATATATTATAGTCAAAATGTTTTCTAATCTTGACAAAACACATATCATTTGGAAAGGTCTAAGTCTTGAGGTTCCACATCTGGTGGATAGAAGTAATATTATGACAGAAATATGCATCAAACATATTTTAATGCCTAAACAAAATTAGGAACCTCAGTTTTTGTGATATCAACTTCAAATTTGGAATATAACTTATTTAGACACATGGCTTTAATTGTATACTTATTTTAGATTCCATTTTTTTGTATAAAATGTGAAAAGGTTGCAGCATTTATTCATGTATCTACTCTATCTTTCAAAGATTGTCTTCCTCCATTCATCGAGGATGCTGATGTCACAAATAGGACGTACAGGCCTGGCGACAGCCTTATTATTAGCTGTCATGAGGGATTTCAGATCCGATACCCTGACACAGAAACTATGGAATCAATCTGTCAGGCTGATGGGACATGGGATAATCAGCCAACTTGTCAAGGTTTGAAGCAAGCCATTTTTGTATCTACTCTGTAACAGAATATAGTCATAAAGTCTATAGTTATAATAATCCAACACCACACTCTTGTATTTTAATGTGATCATCCACTAAAGATCTACAGGAAAGTATTCACAGCGCTTCACTTTTACCACATTGTTTTATGTTCAGCCTTACCCCAAAATGGATTAAATGAATTATTTTCTCAAAATTCTACAAATAATACCCCATAATGACAACATGAAACGAGTTTATTGGAAATCTTTCCAAATGTATTAAAAAATAAAAAACGAAAGTAAAAAAACACAAGTATTTACAGCTTTTGCTCAGTACTTTGTTAAAGCATCTTTAGCACCCATTACAGCCTCAAATCTTTTTGGGCATGATGCAACAAGCTTTGATCATCATCAATTATCTGCATTTCTCCTCACCTCTGAACGTCTTAAGCTCTGTCTGGTTCAATGTGGGCAGATGCACATTTTCAGGTTTCTCCAGAAATATTTGACTGGTTTCAATCCTAGGCTGTGGCTGGGCCACTCAAGGACATTCACAGAGTTGTCTAAAAGCCACTCTTGCTGTGTGTTTAGAGTCACTGTCCTGTTGGAAGGTCAACCTTCTGCCCAGTCTGAGATTCTAAATGCTCTGGACTAGGTTTTCAATTAAGCCATCTCAATAATTTGGTGCATTGAGCTTTTTTTCTACTGTGACGAGTCCCTCAGTCCCTGCCGCTGAAAAACAGCCCCACAGCATGAGGCTGCTACTAGCACACTTTACTTTTGGGATGGTGCTCTGCAGGTGATGAGCAGAGCTGGTTTTCTTTCAAACATGATGCTTAGAATTGAGGTTCATCAGACCCCAGAATCTTGTTTCTCAGAGTCTGAGGGTCCTTTAAATGCTTTTTTGCAAATTCCAAGTGTGTTTTCATGTGTCTTCATTAAGAGGATTGAGTTTGGCCACACCGATCATGGAGTTCAACTAGAGTGACCATCAGGTTCTTGGTCACCATTTTAGACAAGACCCTTCTCCATCAATTGCTCAGTTTAGCCAGGAGGCCAGTTCTAGGATAAGTCCTGGTTGTTTCAAACTTCTTCAATTAAGGGTAACAGAGACTACATGCTTCTGTAAACCTGTAGAAAGTTTCCTGTACCCTTCCCTAGGTCTCGTTGATCGACAATTCTTTGGACTTCATTGCTTGTTTTGTGCTTTGACAAGACCTAGACAGGTGTGTGCCTTTCCATCATGTCCAATCAACTGCATTTACCACAGGTGGACTCTAATCAAGTTGTAAAAACATCTCAAGGATGATCAGTGGAAACAGGATGCACCTGAGCTCAATTTTGATTGTCATGGCAAAGGCTGTGAATACTTACGTCAGGGGCGCCACTCGCAATTTTGGGCCCTATGACAAAATATGAGGTTGGGCCCCCCCTACCACACCAAAGCAGATCTCTAGGGGCCCATAAAGGGCGTGGGCCCTTAGAATTGTCCTAACTTTCCCCCCCTTAGCGGCGCCCCTGACTTACGTACATGTGATTTCTTAGTTTTTTATTAAAAAAAAATTGCTAAGATTTCAAACAGACGTATATATGTTGTCATTATGGTGTATTGCTTGTAGAATTTTGGGGAAAATAATGAATTTAATCCATTCTGTAACATAAAAAGTGGAAAAAGTGAAGCGCCGTTAATACTTTTCGGATGCATTGTAGATTACACTGGAAAAGGGTTTCATGCACTGTCCTCTGTCTCCACAGGCTGTCTCCGGCCTCTGATACCTCCACACAGTTACATGAACATCTCGGAAACAGAGTTTTCTGTGCCTGTTGGAACTGTAGTCCACTACCAGTGTTTTCCTGGTTACAAGTTGGAGGGACCTGAATTTCTAGAATGCATGTATAACCTCATCTGGTCGAACCTGCCACCCAGGTGCCTTGATGTTGAGGGTGAATATCAGCTTTGAGTTCAAAAAGATCTCTCAAAAGGAATCTTTTATAATTGCACCTTAAAACTATTTGTAGTTCATGGTTTATAATTTATAGTTTCTCTCAAGTAAGTAAAATCTCCAAATCTGTATTTAAGCATTTACAAATGACTTGAAAAATGTAATTAGGAAATCTGCAAACAGAATTTTAAGTAATAGTGTTATTTAGGAGTGTCTGTAAACAAACACAGGGACAAATACTAAAATGCGGTCTGGACTCAGGAAAAGGAAATGAGTTATCTGATTAAGATGTCTTTTTCTCTTTCTCTGATGTTTTACAGCATGCTCTTTACCCCCGATGATAGAACATGGAGATTACATGTGCCACCCACAACCATGTGACCGCTACATTCATGGGACGGTCGTAGAATACTACTGTTATCCTGGCTTCTCTCTAGCGAATGACTACAAGTACATCACGTGCCAGTACGGACAATGGTTTCCGCAAATGCAATTCTACTGCATCAAAGATGGTAAATCAATCTGCATAAAAACATATCAACACATATTATTTACTGGTATCACATAATTAACCTATAAACTGACCTCATTTACTTTTTATTGCACACTCATGGTCTCTCTCTTTCTCTTTGTCTATACACAATAACATTGGATTAAGTTGATAGATTTTTTGAGAACTGTTACAAAAATTTGGTTTCAAACAGATAAATTCTATCCTCTTAAACTTTCTGTACATCAAAAAATCCTGAAAACAATGGATCACAAAAATATTCAACAGTTTTCAACATTAATAATGTTTCTTGATCAGCATGATTTCTTAAAGACATTATGTGCCACTGAAGACTGCAGTACTGGCTGCTGAAAATTCAGCTTTTCCATCACAGTAATAAATAACAAACTTAACTTTTCACTATAACTTTTGATTAATGATATTTCACACTTTCTTTACTTTCAAAACCATTAAAAACTCTTAAAAATATACCATTTTGTCTGTTATATATGTAAATACTTTTGTTAAAAAGTTTGGGGTCAGTTAAATTTATGGATATTATATTATTCTATTCTACAATGTAAACTATGTTTATCTGATTCCCTCATATTAAACTGTCAAAATTCATATCCTGAACACAATGCTAAAGGGATAGTTCACTCAAAAATTAAAATTCTGTCATTACCAGTGTTGGGTACAGTTACTTTTAAAAATAATGCATTACAATATTGAGGAACTAATTACGTCACTTAGTTACTTTTTATGGAAAGTAATGCATTACATTAATTTTGCGTTAATCTGGGCAGGGCTTGCTTTTTTGTTTTTAATATAAAGATTCATTTTTGACAAATGTAAAAGCCTTTTTACACCAAAAGCCCCAGGCTTAAAGAAAAGTAAATTCACATCTGTACAGTAGACCGCAGAAGAAAAAATGTCAACTCTTAAGCCTTAAAAAAAAAGGAAAACAAATGTTAGATTATCTTGAGTAATTTTTGCTTATTAGTATGAATTGGATCATCGAAGGTCAGCAGCAAAGACATTAGTTAATAAAATAGGATTAAGTACATGAAGGATATTTGTATTATTTAACATATTTAATTATTGCAGGTTTGCATAGAATTTTACTGTTTTTATTCATTTTGAGGAATACTGTATGTTTTTTTTTTTTTTTAGTGAGTGCGATGAATTAATGCATGTTCACATTTATTCTAGAACTAAAATAACATCTTACTCACAATTTCTCTCAACCTGGGGACAGGAGAGCTTTTAATCAATAAATTGGGGGGGGGGGGGGGGGTAATTGGCTAGCCTGGCGAGCCAGACTTACATCAAGATGTTTAGTCTGGAAACTCTCCATAGACGCGGCTTACTCCGAGGGGCGGGATAAACGGTTGTCTCTCAAAATCCCTATGCACGCAATAGGATAGCGCTTCAACCAATCAGAGCAACGAAGAAGGTGACGTAGTAATTGGTATATTAAGCTTTTTCCGTATCCAGTCGGCAAAACTCCAAACACATCTTCCTTTTTTAAAAATGACTTAAGTGCCGTTCTTTGCTCGTTTCTTAAAGAAAAACTTAACTCCAAGTCCTCCAGAGTCGCGGCCAAAGCCGATTCGAAAGACCGCTGTTCGACAGCTGCAGCCGCCATTCTTTGTTTTTCAAGTGGCAGCCGTCGCAACTCTGTCGTCATATGTTAAGCCCGCCCCGCCTACTCTATACGCGTTGTGATTGGCCTGACCCAATTTGGGTTTTTGCAGCTAGAAGGTCTATTGAGAGTGTCTAGACCCACCTGGCTGCAAAATAATTTTTGCTGCCGCTAGGGTGCGTCTAGATTTCTAGGCTAGTAATTGGCATTACTTATTTAAAAAAAGTAACTCAGATATTTTGTTGTCAATTAAAAAGTAATGCGTTACGTGTGATGCGTTACCCCCAACACTGGTCATTACTTTCTCACCATCATGTTGTTCCAAACCCATAAGACTTTCGTTTATCTTCGGAGGCAAATTGAAATCCGAGAGCTTTCTGACCCTGCATATACAGCAATAGTACTACTAGTTTTTGTTTTCTTTGAGCACAAAAAATATTCTTATGGCTTCAAAAATTAAGGTTGAACCACTGATGTCACATGGATTATTTTATTGATGTCCTCACTACCTTTCTGGGCCTTGAACATGGTAGTACCGTTGCTGTCTATGCAGGGTCAGAAAGCTCTCGGATTTCATTAAAAATATCTTAATTTGTGTTTTGAAGCAGGTTTAGAATGACATGAGGGTGAGTAATTAATGACAGAATTTTCATTATTGGGTGAACTATATCTTTAAACTTGGCTATGCATGTTAATAAGTAGAGCTTTATCCCACAGAGACAACCTGGCCCGGTTTTCAAGATTCTCTACTAACCACATGGAAAGTAGTTGCTTGTACGGCCACCAGTGTGCTGCTAGCCTTGCTCTTGGTGATCACAGGCAAGATGTTCCACTTCAAATGCAAATCTCAGCAAAGTCCAAGGTACGGCCAACAGCATAATCATATAATGTTTGATCTACTCTTAACTTACTCATTAAAACATGTTTCGTTCTTTTTCAGTGAAGAGCCAGAGGAAATCCGAGATCCAAACATCTTGGTTGTAGATGGTGTTGCTGTACCACTTCCCTCTTATGAAGAGGCTGTTAGTGGGACCTACTGCCAGCCTCCAAACGATCTGCCCCCTGCTGGTCTGGGGAGCTCACAGCACTCAGAAGAACAAAACCCACCTTCATATCCGGGGCATACAGGGAGTCAAAACAGCGTGCCGTTGGACACTGGTGAGGCTGAGACCTGTGACAGCATCTCAGACACATCAGAATGTTTTCAAGGCATACAGCCATCTTCCTCCCATGCTGGTGGACTGAATAACATATCTGAGAAAACCAATGCCATCACTTCTATGGAGGAAACCGCCTCCACAAGCCCCAGCATAGACATTGCAGATGGTAAGGCTGTCAGCTGCTGCCACCTTGTGGTTGTATCACAGTGAATATCATATTGTTTGTCGACACTTACCAATGCATTGCTTTGTATTTTCCAGAAATTCCTCTCGTGGAGGATGGTGAAGCGGACTGCTGATTGTTACCTTTAACTTTCATTGTTCATTTCTGATTTGGTTGAACCTGGTACAGGCCAAATTACTGCTCATAAGGAATCATTGCACACTTATATTTAATGAAGAGCACACCAGGGAAGGATAGGCAATACAAATAATAATAATCAAAAACTAAATAAACTCCCAATCTTGCTCATGAAGGAACTATGCATTAGACCATGGCATATTTTGTTAATTTGACTTTCCCACAATGCATAGCATCTAGGTATTCTAAATTATTTTTCTTGTGACTTTCTCTTAGCAACTGCGCTGCATTCTGGTCAGCTTTCAAATGGTATGGACTGTAACAATGATGAAATTTTCCTAAATAAATATGTTAACTTTACATTGGAGTTTATTGTGATTTAAGTTCAGCGTGAATTTATCCAGGCTAACTGTGGATGAAATTAGATACAACCTACAGGCAAGAGCACTGCAAACATTAGGACAAGCTTACAACATAGACTGCAAAGTAGGACTAAAGTGAAAATATTGGTTAATAACACATATATGTCAATGAAGTTAAAAGTTTACCTTGCATAATCTGCAAAATGTTCATTATTTTACCAAAATAAGAGGGATCATACAAAATGCATGTTGTTTTTTATGTAGTACTGAACTGAATAAGTAAATCCACGTAACTTTTTTTTGCTTTGCGTTTTGCTTATCTACCCTTCAGAAGCTACAGATGATACATGCATAAGTTAAATTTACCCTGATCTTCAAATTTAAAAAGTTTTCGCCCCCTGCTTTTAATGCATTGTTTTTCCTTCTGATGCATCATTTGAACCCTCTGTAATAGTTGCATGAGTCCCTCAGTTGTCCTCCGTGTGAAAAGCTGGATCTCAAAATCATATAGTCATTGTTGGAAAGGGTTCAAATACACAAAAATACTGAAAAACCAAAAAAATTGTGGGACCTGAAGGATTGTTCTGAAGAACAGCATGGTTCAGGACAAACAAAATACTCAAACGACTACCACTAAAAAAAAGAAAAGAAAAAAAACACAGCTGTGGGTCATTTAAAATATCTTATTCAGGTCTTTACTAAATAATAAATAACATGCATTTTGTATGATTCCTCATATTTTGGTAAAATTGGAACTTTTTGTTGATTCTGCATGGTTCGACTGTATATGCTAAATTATAAGTGGGTTTACTTTTAACAGACCACAAATGTAGGTGAGAGCACCGCTTCAAGAAATACATTCTTAGTATCTATTAAAATGATTTAAAAACATGGTAATGGATGTTTTTTAAAAAAAAATTAGGTTTCTTAGTAGCAGATGAAATACTGAATAGCAATGGTAAGTGCAGCATATTGGATGCTTTCCAGCTCATGTGGCTGGATCACTGCATATGGATGGATTATATGAGAAATGTCATCATTTCAAAGAGCCAACTTTGAACTTGTCTGTCATTGAAGAGCAACATGTGTGATACATACTTTCTTCTAAAGACATTAACGTTGTGCATTTATGAAAGTTAGCTAACTGTAAGCAAGCAAGAATTTAAAGAGATCTGTACAGGAAAACATCTACACTTCAGATTCATATAAGTCTAATGATCATACAAATGCGTTTCTTCATGTTACAGTAATCTACAAAAATCTTCTTTCAGTTTTTTTTTTATTAGTATAGATAGATACAGATAGATACTTTCTTTTTGTTTTACAGTAGGACAATTCTAAGTTGCATTTAATGGTACTTTCTTAATATTTTTGCCCACTAGGTGTCACATTTGAGTTTGTGTTCAGTTAGGAAATTCTTAACTGAAATCACGGTTGAATTCTTAATGCTATAGAAAACAATCCTACAAATACATAAAACAAAAATAAAATGTATATTTTAATAATAAAACACTCAAACGGATGTGTAAATGTAAATCGAATGTAACTTCAGGTGTATTTGTCCAGTATGGATGGCTCTCAACGTTTTATTGATGTTGTAATAAATAAATAAATTAAAGAACATTAAACAAATGATAATACTAATAGCCTTGACAGAAAAAAACAACAATTATCCATAAAATAAATTCCGAATTCTCAGAAACCAGTTTTATACACAGTAAGGTAAACTGAATTTAAAAATTATTGTAGCCTATACCCAATTATTAAACAAAACGTTTGATATGACTAGTTGTATGTGCAGTGTGATTATTGCATCACTAACATGGTATATGGCAAGAATATGGTATCATGTTATCAAATGACAAATGCGCACATTAAACAAGGAGGGGGGCAAGCGCGCGTGCACGCACGCACACAGCATATGCTTGCTTAAGCAGACATACTGTACAAACACGCTCAATAGCAAACACACTTCTTCACTCTTAAGCACACTGCAAAAATGCCGCGAGAGCCGGATTCACTCAGTCATCATCGTGCAAAGTGCCCAGAGGATAGTTTCCTGACCAAGAGGACCAAATGGCTCCAAGGACCCTTCACACGCGTTATCATAATAATTTATTTGGCTCATTTGAGACATGCTTTGGCACATCCTCAGTGTTTGGACTACCAGCCACCTTTCAAACCCCCTTACCACCTTGAGTTTTGCAGGCACTATGAGAAATTTGGTTGCTGTGATCAAAAAACGGACAACAGTATTGCAATGAGATACTGGGATATTATGGACCTGATGGGTGATGAAGCATATGCAGTGTGCGGTGATTTGGTGAAAGATATTATGTGTCAGGTATGTCTGATCCTTTATTAACAAAAAAGCTGAAATTCTGTAGTAATACTGAATACTGTGGTAAATTGCATGTTATGTTTTAAAGTGGTTTTTAAAATGAAATTTGAAGGTATGTGAAAAGATGCACTTTTATATTAATTATATTATATTATATTATATTATATTATAATAGTTTTAAAGAGTTTGCTTAGCAGAATAGTGTGTAGTCTAAATATCTGATATTTTAATACATTTAAATGCTTTCTTTAAATGATTTTTGTTTTTCTCAGTAACTGTCATTCACTGATGTAAAAATATGCAGAAATTTACAGTGAATTCTTTTATTAGTGGTCTTATTGTTGCTCATATATTTGGTTAGATGTGAGAGCTTTTAAAAGCAAATTCCAAATATAAAGACTGTGCCGCAGATATATCAGGCTCTTACATTTACATTGTTACATTTTTAAGTGATTTTGTAGTTTTCACTTGGGGAGATTAATCAACTTTTAAGGATGAACCAAAATCATTTATAGGGCAGGGGTGCCCAATTCTGCAAGTGGAAACTTGCTAAACTTTAGTTTAGCTCTGGTCCTAATCAAATACACTTAAACCACTTAAGCTCTTCAGGAACCCTTGATAATTGCAATCAGGTGTGTTGGAACAGAATCAGAACTAGTGTTGTATAGTTGAGACCAGGTAATTCGAGCCAGGACAAATCTGAAAAGGTTAAGTCAGAGAGAAGGATGTGTATTAGTCTGAGTCAGGTTTTAGACCTAAAGAGCAGAGGTGTCCAATCCTGCTCCTAGAGGGTCAACATCCTGCAGAGTTTATCTCTAATCAACTCCAAAAAACTTGCCTGGAAGTTTCTTGTGCAGGGATAGGCTACGTCGGTCCTGGAGTGTCGCTGTCCTGAAGAGTTTAGCTCCAACCCATAAAACACACCTGAACAAGCTAATCAAGGTCTTCAGAATTACTAGGGCTACAGGCAGGTGAGTTTTTTTTTTCAGGGTTGAAGCTAAACTTTGCAGGACATTGGCACTCCAGGACTGACATTGCCTATCCCTGTTCTAGTGAGTCTGAAGAACTTGATTACCTGGTTAAAGTGTGTATAAATTAGGGTTGGAGCTGAACATTGCAGGACAGTGGCCCTCCAGCAACAGTTTTGGGCATCCCTGCTAAAGAGGGTGTGATCCAGTGTGGGCAACTCTGGCCCCTGAGATCCACTTTCTTGCACAGTTTAGCTCTTACCCATAAAACACACCTGAACAAGCTAATCAAGGTCTTCGGGATTACTAGAAGGTGATTCTAATCAGGGTCAGAGTTACATTCTGCAGGAATATTATCTCAAGGGCCAGAGGAGCCCGGTCCTGGTCTAAACAATTCAGTCAATGTAAATATATTTTCCTTCAGGGCAGGGGTAGGTAAGTTCTGTCATAGAGAGAGCCACTGTCTTGCAGAATTCAGCTCCAACCATGGAAAAACCTCACCTGCCTATTGCCTTTAGTAATCCTGAAGATATTAAATGGCTTGCTCAGGTATGTCTGATTAGGGTTGGAGGTAAACTCTAGGACTAAACTTGCCTACCCCTGCGTTGGGGTGATAAAGACACAATATAGCACAGAGCAGATCATATGCAAATGTCGCCACAGACATGTATCCACAGGGTTGTAGTTTCCTGTTTAATACTGTAAAGCTGCTTTGACAGTCTGTATTGTAAAAAACGTTATATAAATAACAGTGACTTGACTTGACTTGACAGTACTCAAGCCTTGACTTGGTCTGGAATCTGAGTCAGAGTCCAAAAGCTCCCAAGTCCATGAAAATGGTCTTGGACTCGGACTCAACATGGGCTCAAGACCAAGTCAAGTCTTAAGTACTGCAACACTGGTTGGAACTGAACTCCCAACCACGTTCCTGGAGGCCCCCAACACCGCATGTTTTCCATGTCTCTTTAATCAAACACACCGGATTCAGATCATCAGCTCATTAGTAGAGATTTTAAGACCTGAAATGGGCGTGTCAGACAAGGGAAAGATGGAAAATTTGCAGTGTTGGGGGGCCTTCAGGAATGTGGTTGGGAGCCACTGCTCTACAGCAATGCAGAACTCCAGGAATAGGTCTGGGCCCCTGTTATAGACTATAAGATCGTGGGTGGGGATTTTGGTCTTGAACCAGTAAGCTGCAGAAAATGTAAAAAGTCTAGTTAATTGTAAGACTCTTAGACTCTAAAACTCTAATTGTATTGCTCATTCGCAGGAGTGCTCTCCTTACGCTGCACATTTGTTTGATGCTGAAGACCCGTATACTCCAGTGCGGCACCTACCTGGACTGTGCAATACTTACTGCTCAGACTTCCATAGCAAGTGCCATTTCGTAGTCAAGTACCTAACCAACAGCCGGACGCTTCAGGAGACGTGCGATAAAGACCGCTCGCATTTCTGCAACCTCATTAACCTCGCTGACCAGGACTACTGCTACCCCAACGTCCTGAGGAACAATGACCTGTACAGCAATCTGGGCAAAGTGGTGGAGGACACTAAAGGCTGCCTACAGCTGTGCTTGACGGAAGTGGCCAATGGGCTGAGGAACCCTGTGCTGATGGTCCACAGCGGAGATGATACCCACCGCATGTTCGTAGCAGAGCAGATTGGCTTTGTATGGGTGTATCTGAAAGACGGCAGCCGCTTAGAGCAGCCCTTTCTCGACATTAGCGGGGAGGTGTTGACTACACAGTGGCTGGGAGATGAAAGAGGTTTCCTTGGTCTCGCCTTCCATCCGAAGTACAGAAACAATGGGCGCTTCTTCATCTACTACTCCATTTTGATCAACGGCAAGCTGGAGAAGATTCGCATCAGCGAGATGAAGGTCTCAGCTCATGACATGAATGTGGCAGACCCCCACTCAGAGAGGTTAATAGGTTTGATCCAAGTTATGTACACATGTGTTAAGGGAATAGTTCATTCAAAAATGAGAAAAAGATGATTTTCTCACCTAATGTATTTCCATATTCACATGGTTGGAACTACAAATCTCTCAGCTTTTTGTATAAAATAAATCTTAAAAATGCTGTAGGTTTTAAATTATGATATCTCATGCGAAACCTCAATGGTTCTTTCGCATAAGTTGACCACGTCATTGAAGTTAAAACTTGTTTTCATCACGCAAAGCTATCATACGGCTTCAGAAGACTTAGAATATTGTGCACTATTGTGGCACAGACCTTTTTATGGTTCTTTTATGGTATTTTTTTGCCTTGAACTGTCTTTTTATCGAAAGTACTGCAAGAAGGATTACAAAAAAAAAACAGAATAAGGTTTTGAAATTAAGTAAAGATGAGTAAATAACAGAAAATTAATTTTTGTGTAAACTATCTGTCCCTTTAAGTTGACAGTAGATTTGGAATAGTAGGCTTTTTTATGCGAATTTCCTCCTAAATTAAATTGTACTCTATATCTACAGAGTTCTTCTTGAAATTGAGGAGCCGGCAGCAAACCATAATGGTGGGCAGGTTCTGTTTGGTCTAGACGGATATCTATATATCTTTACAGGGGACGGTGGAAAAGCAGGAGACCCTTTTGGCAAGTTTGGAAATTCCCAGAACAAGTAAGGACAGTTTTAAACTAACATTTTGAAGCATTCAAAAATAATTGGTGTAGAATTAATAGTATGACTGTCACGAATCATGCTTAGTGCTTTGAAAAAAACACTTTCCACTAACTCCCTCTTAAGACACTTTATCATAAAAGCTTTATCTGCTATGCAAACATGTTTCAGATCAGCATTGTTAGGAAAAGTGCTTCGGATTGATGTGGATGGTAGCAGTGTAGATGGGAAGCCCTATAAGATTCCTCCAGACAATCCCTTTGTCAAAGACCCTGATGCAAAGCCAGAGGTCTACGCCTACGGTGTGAGGAATATGTGGCGGTGCTCGGTGGATCAAGGGGATCCGCTCACCCGTTACGGGAGAGGAAGAATATTCTGCGGCGATGTGGGTCAAAATCGATATGAGGAGGTTGATATCATTGTGAAGGGAGGAAACTATGGATGGAGGGCCAAAGAAGGCTTTGAATGCTTTGATATGAAACTATGCCAGAACTCTTCTCTAGGTGAGCTGGATCGCAGAATAACCACACACATATTTGGGTCAGAAAAAGTGACAGATCAAATGTAGCATTCCAAAAATGTTTACTGCTCAATGAAACTGGTTATTTGAGAACATTCCACTGGCCAGTCAATAAATGTCTGCTCCTGCTGTTTGGAGATTGTTAATTTTGAGCGTTTCAAATGATCTAATATCTAAGCTTCTGTTATTCATACAAGGAAAGCTGATGATTTATACTGCCAAAAACACTATAAACATATCATAAAACTAGACCCCGAGTCTTAAATTTTATTACAGCATTTTTTTTTTTTTTTTCAAACTTGCTGAACTGCAATTTCACACATGACAAGAAATGACGTTTGGTGACAATGAGGTCTAATGTAGTCACTGTCTTACATTTTAGTCTGTTTATCAGAGAAAATTAATGTAAAGCTTCTGTAAGATGTGGACTATAACACACAAGTTACTTCAAATTTATACATTTTTTCTGTCCTTTTTAGAGTTTGGTTGTATCTATGTAGAAAGCATGTTTGAGATTCTGGATTCATAAATGAATGTTTTAATGAAACAAAGAGAATAATTCAGGATAAAAGCAACAGTGTTGAAATGATAACTGAAGGTGCTTTTTAGGATGACATTTATTAAAATTTATTATAAGTACTCATTTCCTTACACAATTACTCCTTTTGAAGCCCACAAACATGTTCTGTTTTTTATAGATGACATTCTTCCGATATTTGCATATGGACACCATGTTGGGAAATCCGTAACCGGAGGTTACGTGTACAGAGGATGCGAATCACCCAACCTCAATGGTCTTTATATTTTTGGAGACTTCATGAGTGGGTAAGAACCAACTCTCTTTCATTTTTGAAAAATTGTCTTTCTAACTGTCTTTCATGCATAATCAACTCTCAATGAGAGCTATAAAGTTACAGCTCACGAGAGTCATATGTAGGTCATTCGGTCACTACTTTTTCCTAAAATATGTCTGGGGGAAATGACAATTCAAGCTTTTTTTCCTCCTCAGACGATTAATGGCTCTGGAGGAGGATAAGAAATCTGGGAGTTGGAAGGAAAGGAATGTGTGTATGGGTGACACTAAAACCTGCTCTTTTCCTGGGCTTATAAATCATCACAACAAGTTCATCATCTCATTTGCAGAGGATGAAGCAGGTAGGTTTATGCACAGTACTGTAAAGGCTCAATATAAATAATATGTGACCCTTGACCACAAAACCAGTCTTAAGTAGCATGGGTATATTTGTAGCAATAGCTAAAAATACAACATTGTATGGGTCAAAATGATAGATTTTTCTATTATGCCAAAATTTATTAGGATATTAAGTGAAGATCATGTTCCATGAAGATATGTTGTAAATTTCCTTCCGTAAATATATTATTTATTATTTTGATTAGTAATATGCATTGCCAAGAACTTCATTTGGACAACTTTAAACTTTTTTGCACTCTCAGATTTTCAAATAGTTGTATCTAGGCCAAATATTGCCATATCCTAACAAACCATACATCAATGAAAAGCTTAAAAGTGGTTTTGTGGTACAGGGTCACATATTGCAGTAGTTATGTAGCTGAAAAGCATATATACTATATACAGTCAAGCCCGAAATTATTCATACCCCTGGCGAATTCTGATTTAAAGTTACTTTTATTCAACCAGTAAGTTTTTTTTTTTTTTTTTACCGGAAATGACACAGGCCTCTCCCGAAAGACAATAAGGTGATGTACATCATTGTGGAAAAAAATATTTCTCAGCTTTTATTTACATTTGAACAAAAAGTGGCATGTCCAGAATTATTCATCTCAATAATCAATAGAAAAGCCTTTATTGGCTATTACAACACTTCCTATAATTGCTGACCAGCTTTTTAGATGTCTCCACTGGTAATTTTTGCCCATTCATCTTTAGCGATGAGCTCCAAACTCTTTCAGGTTGGAGGGTCTCCTTGCCATCACCCTGATCTTTAGCTCCCTCCACAGATTCTCAATTAGATTTAAAGTCCCCCTGAAATCAAAATGAAAGTTTTTTGGCTTTTAGTATGAATATATTAGCCTTAAGATTATCTATAGTGTGCTTCAAAACAACGACAAAATTCGCATATACAAGATATGGGCATTCAAAACTTATAGTCTCGTCACTTCCGCCAATATGAATCAACGATTTTGATGATATCACCGTACACTTCAGTTTCTCATTAAATGTTCTGTCCAATCAAATACTCTCTAGAGTCCGTATTGTCCCGCCCCCTACACAGAGACGCAATACACGGAGCAGATCATATGTGCGATCGGCATGTATTAAACTACACAGCCTCAGCATGATTATGAGTTTCATATTGAATCTGTGGGGTAATTTATTAGTCTGTGGCTGTTATAAGCTACAAATGCGGCTTTACCGAGCTTAACGGCTCTGGCCCGAAGATATATAAATGGAACGCTATTGGCTATTCAAAATAAGTGGGCAGGGCTGGGCGATATGTTTTTGTTTCAGTTAAAAGCACGTCACCGCATAGAATAACGATGCGTGTTTCAAGGCACTTCAGTGGACCTTTAAGTCAGGACTCTGGCTGGGCCACTGCAAAACGTCAATGTTTTTGTCTGCTAACCATTTCTTCACCACTTTTGCTGTGTGTTTTGGGCCGTTGTCATGCTGAAATGTCCTCTAGTGCCCAAGGCCAAGTTTCTCTGCAGACTGCCTGATGTTGTTGTTGAGAATTTTGATGTATTGCTCCTTTTTCATGGTGCCGTTTCCTGTGATTAGGTTCCCTGATCCACCGGTTGAAAAACACCCCCAAAACATTAGGTTCCCACCACCATGTTTGACAGTGGGGATGGTGTTCTTAGGGTTAAAGGCTTCTCTTTTTTTAAGCCAAATGAAGGCTACATCATTGTGGCCAAACAATTCAATTTTTGTTTCATCTGACCATAAAACAGAAGACAGGAAGTCCTCTTCTTTGTCCAGATGAGCATTTGCAAAGGCCAAGCGGGCTTTTGTGTGCCTTATCTGGAGAAGTGGTGTCCTCCTTGGTCTGTGTCCGTGGAACCCAGCGGTGTGCAGTATCCGTTGGACTGTCTACCTTGAGATGTTGCCACCAGCAGAGCCCAGATTCATCAGGATGGCCTTGGTGGCGATCCTTGGATTCTTTTTTACCTCTCTCACTATCCTTCTGGCCAGCACAGGTGTCATTTTTGGCTTCCGACCACGTCCTCTGAGATTTTTCACAGTGCAGAACGTCTTGTATTTTTTAACTTTTCACTGTAGCCACTAGAACTTTTAAAACATTTAGATATGGTCTTATAGCCCTTTCCTGACTTGTGAGCAGCCACAATGCACAGCCGCAGGTCCTTAGTGAGCTCCTTTGTCTTTAGCCACGACTGTCCACAAACCAACAGCAGAGAGCTTCTGTTTTTCACCTGTTGAGTTGATTAAAACAGCTGTTCCTAATGAATCAGAGTAATTAGGATGCTTTAGAACAGCTTGGACTATTTGGAATGGTATAGAACTTTGGATTTTCCCATAGACTGTGACAGTTTGCAAAGGGTATGAATAATTTTGGACATGCCACTTTTTGTTCAAATGTAAATAAAAGCTGAGAAATATTTTTTTCCACAATGATGCCTCTTGTACATCGTCTTATTATCTTTTGGGAGAAGCCTGTGTCATTTCTGTAAAAAAAAAAAAAAACTTGCTGGTTGAATAAAAGTAACTTTAAGTCAGAATTTGCCAGGGGTATGAATCATTTCGGGCTTGACTGTACGTTTGTTTTGTTTTTTTAAAGGAGAACTTTATTTTCTGGCAACCTCCTACCCAACTACAACGTCTCCTTTTGGCACGCTTTACAAATTCATGGATCCATCCAGGTAGGTATATTTTGCTACCTTTGGATACATTTTCTACTTAAACACATTTGTCTTGTAAACAAAGGCAGTATCAATATCACCATGCACACACATACAGTAATGATTCACAAAAATTTATTGTTGCCTAATCTGTCACTGTATAACCCAACTATGGACAAATTCCCTATTAAAAGATTTCTTAGAATGTAACAGATAAGTCTCAGTTAAGACATCATGCTGGGAGACAGAAGGACTACAGGACGTGTCAGTTTGAGCGTCACACGGTCTATATTCCTTTGGAATCTTGGAATCTGTTGCGCATGCTTTCACCAAATGGTTTCCATCCAGACTTCTGGAAATCTGCTGTTATCTATCTATCTATCACAGATCATAAATACTAATCAGTAATAACTTAATGTTAATGTCTGATGTATGGAAATGTCTATTTTCATTTAATTCTATTACACTGCATTTAAAATAAGTTGAATCTAGTAAAAGATAAATAACTGACAAAATGGTCTTTATAACAGCCTGAAATAACAACATAAGTAACCAAACATAATCTTTTGCTTTAAATGTTTTAAATAATAAACTGACAGATAAATCAAGAGTCATCCTTCTGGAACCAGCAAGACTACGGGAGATTATCGGCACATCTGAAATCAATCTCACTAATAGCAATACCATACATTAATCCCAGCTGTTCTGTATTCTTTATTCCTTCTTAAATAGCCAAGTGGGGGAAAAACAGTGGTGCATTACTAATAGAAGCAGTAGAAGGTCATTTTCCTCACGTACACACACAGCCTTGTATATACATTTACATTGAAATAATTACGATGCCCTTTCAAATTTCTTTTTTACCTCACGGCACTAAAGGAGGCCTACATTTTTAAGGTTAATCAAGTTATTTCCTATGCATCCCCTCTGTCTGTCTTTATTTACAGGAGGGCTCCTCCAGGAAAATGCAAATACAAGCCACTTCCCGTAAAGGTCAGAGGGAAGAAAGTGCCATTCACACCTAGAGAATGTAAGAACATTTTACATCCTAAAAAAAAAAAAAATTGCACTGTGAAGATGATTTTTCGGTGTCATAAATAAATATTATTGTATGTTTTACAAGAAATATAGTATCTCAGGTTTTTTTTACTTCACAATTTCACATTTATTTCAATGTGTTACTTTTTTTGTATTTGCTAGCTATTTTTTTTAATGAAAATGGTTTCTACATCAATTTTTGTCTATCATTTATTTTATTATTTTTGTACATTTCAAATATTGCTCATTAGGGCTGGGTTTTGACACAAATTTCACGATTCAATTCAGTGCAGATTCACAAGCTTGATTTGATTCGATTATTTGGATATACAGTTAAAGTCAAACGTTTACATACACCTTGCAGAATCTTTAAAATGTTAATTATTTTATCAAGATAATAGGGATCATACAAAATGCATGTTATTTTTTATTTAGTACTGACCTGAATTAGATATTTTGCATAAAAGACGTAGTCCACAAGAGAAAATAATAGTTGAATTTATAAAAATGACCCAGTTCAAAAGTTTGCATACACTTAATTCTTATTACTGTGTTGTTACCTGAAAGATCCACAGCTGTTTTTTTTTTTTTAAGTGATAGTTGTCCTGAACAGTTAAACTACCCGCTGTTCTTCAGAAAAATCCTTCAGGTTCCACAAATTCTTTGGTTTTTCAGCATTTGTTTTGTATTTGAACCCTTTCCAACAATGACTGTATTATTTTGAGATCCATCTTTTCACACTTCTTTCACACTTTTCACACAGGTTCAAATGCTCACTGATGCTCCAGAAAAAAAAAATGCATTAAGAGCCAGGGGTGTAAACTTTTGGACAGAATTAGGATGTGTACATTTTTCTAATTTTGCCTAAATATCTTCTTTTTTTATTTAGTACTGCTAAACATTTAAATGGTGGCAATCATAAAAACTTGACAGATTTATTCAAACATAAATGAAACATTGAAGAACAGTAAAAATTATAATGAATATGTTATATGTTGCATCTCCTTAGCAAAATGCTCCTCTAGAGTTAATTTTTCTAGCTGACTAACGAGTTTATGGTCACCGAATATGTTTTTACTGAGGTAAATGTGAAGTTACATGACATTGCTTAAGAGCTGTTATATTGACATCTTTGTGCAACACTGATTGAACATTTACATTAGACAGTATATGGATTTTGGTAAGTTGTACTCTTTCTTTTAACATACCTTCAAATGCTTAAACAGGTATGAAAGCGCTTCTGCTTTTCTTGAACATTAAACAGTGCCAAAACAGCATATATTTTTTGAATACTGTAATATAATGGACAGAATTGAGAATCTAAGACCTTGTTTTATATCAAATGTTACAAAGCACAAAGCTTATTGCGATTTATTGGATGGGAGGTGCACTACAATGATCTGTTAATTAAGGCGAGACACTGCAGGTGAATAGGGAAAAAAAAATTAACTAATAGTTATCATCTTACTTACCCAGTTGATTATTGCAAACATTTTTTGTATTACAAGTTTTCTAAAATGTTAGGTTTAAATATGCAAATGAAGCATTATTTAATGAAATATGCGTTAATTTGCATACATTTCTAGTACAAAAATCTAAACACTGGATGAAGTCAGTTTTAAAACTCTTGTTTAATTTTTTTGACATAGAGTCAAACGTTTTTACAGAGGGAATTGTTCAGAAAAAACAGACAGGAAAGACTTTTTTTTTTTTTTTTTACCATTTTTTGGGGAATAAAATGTATAAAATCAAGCAAATCATATATGAACAAATCCCTCTGCAAAAACCTTTATGATATAGACAGGAATAAAAATTTTAAGTTTGGTGTGTGTGTAAGTGTTATTGAAGTTTGAAGAAAACTGCCTTTAAAAATATGCACTGTAATTGAAATCTATTGACACAAATAGATAAAGTGCTATAAAAGAAACACTTAAGTGTTTTTTGGATGTTTTCTTTCCACTAGTCTGAAAAAACACTTTATGAAAAACCCAAAAGCCCAAAATCTCAAACTTGATAGGTTCATGAAAAAAAATGCACTTTTGCCTGCAGTGTCTCCCCTTAACTGAAAACAGGGTACTAAACGATTCTTGGGATTTTAAGAATTAATATTGTTTCATAACATTTTTTGAAGAATTTTTTTTTTTTTTAAGTGACTGTGCTTGGCATAAGCGAAACACCTACAAGATCACCGCTGGAAAAGATCATAATCCCCACTAAACCACCAGGCACACGCCAGCCCACTGTGGCCAAACCTACCACATCTGCACCAAAGAAAAAAATCCAGGGCAAAACCACTGCGGAAAAGTTGCGCCAAGAAAAGTTAAAGAAGACGACTCAGGCAAAGGAGAAGCAAATCAATGTGAGCACAAAAACACTAAAGAAGTTTCCTCCTAACAAGAAGTCAATGTTACAAACCAAGAAAGACAAAAAAGCCACAGTAAAGCCGTCTCGCAATCTCAAGCTGTCCTTAAAAGGAGCTCCGGAAAGAAAGAAAACCAAACCAACAAAACCTACAAAACCAACTAAGCCAAAAGATGTGACAAAGCCCAACGTCTGGCTGCAGAAGGTTAAAGAGACTGAAAAACAAGTGAAGAAACCCATGAAGAACAAACCTAAGGTGACGGTTTCTAAAAAGAATCAAGACAACAGTAAAAAGACTAAAAAAAGCCCTCTCTCAAAAAAGAGAAAAGTGTTTAAATAAGCCATGCGTGTGGTGTAGTAATTAGACGGTAGTAATATAGTGCAGTAATGAGAATTCAAAGATATCCTGTTCAAACAATGTATCGATTGAATAGCAGCTTTGAGGTCAGTCAGATGTGTGATATGAGAGGGCAAAGAGAAAACCACAACAGTTTTGCGCCAACTGTTGATTTTGTTTAGCGTGCAACACAGAAGCATTCTTCACATGTTGGTCTTATTTTTGGAATGTGGTTAAGTAATTAGTTTGGGTAAAACTAAAATTAAAAGGAGAAATTTGAAATAAAAAAAAAACAAAAATGCTTTTGAAAGCCTTTCTTAAACCTAACTCTTTAAAACTAAAATACATTGCATTGTAAAATGTGCTAATTTTATGACATGCCTAAGAAAGGTCTAAAATACAGATTCTGAAATGTAAACCCAAAGTAGCACTGCTTTGCCTTTAATAGACACAGACAGAAGGCAAACTTATATATACCATGCATAAGTCTTTCTTGGTGCAAGTAAAAATGGATCATTCAAGTGTTTTGGCTTGCTTACAGTAAAATAATTTTTAATGCAGATGTAAACTACTGAGGGTGTAAATTAGGTATTACATACTACACCCTTGATGTTTGACATACTAGATTAACTACAAAAGAAATTTAAGGGGAACCACTATTGCTGAACAGATTTTCCAATCCAATCCAATCCAATCCAATCCAAAACTTTTCTGTTAATACTTTTCAAATATGCAATTTATACTACTTACAAAAGTAAAACAGACTTTGCAACTTTTGATGACGAACAACTGAGCTTTTGCTAACTGTTATTTAATAAAACATTGAATAAAACACTTGTGCTTTTAAGTGCATTTTCAGTTTGCCCTTTTTTATGATAAAAAATCACCCATGAAGGAGAGTGTAATGTACAGTATCTTATCTGCCATCATTTACCTGACAACATCCTGTCAAAGCAAAAACCAATCCATCATTTAGGTGTCTAATCATCTTTCTCCAAAAGGCTATGCTGTGCTTGTTTCCAGGTAAGCTTCATCACAGCATAAAATGCTTTGGGTTACTTACATTATTTCAAATATGCATTTTATACTTGTACAATATGGTGTAGGCAATTCTATACACAGCTTAAGTCAAAAGTTTACATACACCTTGCAGAAGCTAAAAAATATTAATTATTTTATCAAAATAAGAGGGATGCATGGTATTTTTTATTTAGTACTGACTTGAATAAGATATTCCACATAAATTACATTTGCATATAGCCCACAAGAGAAAGTAATAGTTGAAGTTATAAAAATGACCCTGTTCAAAAGTTTACATACACTTGATTTATAATACTGTGTTGTTACCTGAATGATCCACAGCTGTGTTTTTTATGTTTAGTGATAGTTGTTCATGAGTTCCTTGTTTGATGTAAACTGCCCGCTGTACTTCGGAGAAGTTCTTCAGGATCTCACCATTTCTTAAGTTTGTCAGCATTTTTGTGTATTTGAACCCTTTCCAACAATGACTGTATGATTTTGAGATTACAGAAGGTTCAAACGCTCACTGTTGCTTCAGAAGGAAAAACAATGCATTAAGAGCCAGGGGTGCAAACTTTTGAACGGAATGGGGATGTGTAAATTTTTCCTATTTTGCCTAAATATAATTTTTTTTTTTCATTTAGTACTGCCCTTCAGAAGCTACAGAAGATACTTACATGTTCCCCAAAAGATAAAATAAGTTACATTTACCCTGGTCTTCAAATTTAAAAAGTTTTAATCCCCGCCTCTTAATGGACAGTTTTTCATTCTGAAGCATCAGTGTGTGTTTGAACCTTCTGTAATAGCTGTAATAGTCTCTCAGTTGTCCTCAGTGTGAAAAGATGGATCTCAAAATCATACAGTCATTGTTGGAAAGGGTTCAAATACACAAAAATGCTGAAAAACCAAAGAATCTGTGGAACCTGAAGGATTTTTCTGAAGAACAGCCAGCATTTTAACTGTTCAGGACAAACAAGAAACTCATGAACGTCTTTTATGTGAAATATCTTATTCAGGTCAATGCTAAATAAAAAGAAAAAGCATGCATTTTGTATGATCCTTCTTATTTTAGTACAATAATTGACATTTTGCAAATTCTGCAAGGTCTATGTAAACTTTTGACTTGACAACTCTAAATGCACATATTTACCTCAATACTGTATTTGCAGTGTTTGTATGGTGTTGTGATGTATCTAATGGTCATGTATATATTAAGGTGATTAAGAATTTGAGGTCAAATGAGAAATTTCAATCTATTATAAAATATTAAATTTAGTAAGCAAACTGTTGCTTCATAAAAATAGCCTTCAAAATAAATCCATTGGGAGCTTATACATGAAGAAAGGGTCCCTAGCAAAGGGAATAATATTTGGGTCCTTGGCATCAAAATGTTTTAAAAGCCTTAAGCTATCCAATGCTTGTATTAATATTGATTTTAAATCATTAAAATGTTTATTCTTTCTATACCGGCTATTACTTTGGTATTTTTTAAAGGCCAAAAGTCAAAAAAGCCCCCCAAAAAACATTTATGCATGTAATGCCTTCATCTTAGATATGTTTGTACATGTTTGACAGCTGCTCTTAATTTAAGTGCTATAGAATAGCTACAGTATAAACTTTTTATAGATTGCGGTGATTTTAACTACACTGGCATGCCTGAAACACAAGGATCACAAACAATATTGAAAAATGTATATGTTCTCACCTACTGAGCTTTACTGTATACTGTAATTAAAGCACAGGTTATGAGCATACCATTACGAAAGTTTCTGAAGACATGCTGGAACTAGATTATTTGTATTCATGGCAAGCAGCAGCTAATAACCAGGTTTCAAAAAGCCACCACACGACATATTCCCTTCACAGAAATCCGGAGGACCTGTCTAGGAGATTGCCTGAAGGTGATGATTTGTTGGACTGGTGAAAACAGCACCGAGGTTTACTTCTATGCAAATCTTGCGCTTGAGATCTATGTAGTCTAAGGGGCCCCCAGATTGTGCCCAGGGAAGTAGCCCTGGGTTGTATTGCGCAATTTTTAAGGGTCTTAAGAACAGCTTGTGATGACTGGTTAATAAGAGTGCCTGAAGCATGCTAGAAAATACTGTTACTTGGTTCTCTGCAGCTCTTTTGGGTCTTTTTAGTCTATTTTCTATCATCAAGTTTACATGTTCTAACGTGCAACTTAATGAGGCTGAGTCTCGGGGTACTCATATTTTGTAGTTTCTTCATCTTTATAATAATCTTAAAGAATGTAAAGCTACATAGAGCAAGTTGTTTGATATGTATTTGTACTGTGGGATCTTCAGATAATGTCCACCTGTCTACATTCAAAAATGATGGCAAGAAATGCCATATTACGAGCTCCAAGAATAATCATACCGGACACTATACTGCCAATATGTTGAATGTTGACAGTCATTTAGAGTAGGTTTTCTCAAACTTTATTAAACTGAATTAGGGACCACACAAAATTTGTGGCACTGCAGGACTAAGAGAGAGAATTCTGATTTAGAAGACACTTTTGTTTAAAACAACCTAAAGAAATTGTTAATAAGAGAGTCACCATTTATATTCCAGACCTGTCTGACTGACTTTCTTTTGTAGAAGACAAAAGAAGATATGTGACCCTGGGCCACAAAACCAGTCATAAGTATAATCTGAAAGCTGAATAAAACTTTCCATTGTATGTATGGTTTGTTAGGATAGGACAATATTTGGTGGAGATATAACTATTTCAAAATCTGGAATCTGAGGGTGCAAAAATAACTCAAAATATAGAGAAAATCGCCTTTAAAGTTGTCCAAATTAAGTTCTTAGCAATGTATATTACTAATCAAAAATTATGTTTTGATATATTTACGGTAAGAAATTAACAAAATACTTTCATGGAGCATGACCTTTATTTCATACCCTAATGATTTTTGGCATAAAAGAACAATTGATCATTTTGACCCAAACAATGTATTTTTGGCTACTGCTACAAACATACCTGTGCTACTTAAGACTGGTTTTGTGGTCCAGGGTCACATACTTTGAAGAATACTAGTAACCAAACAGTTTTGATGACCATTGAGAAAAGCACTGAAACACTTCTCAAAATATCTTCTTCTATGTTTCACAGAAGAGAGAAATTCATACAGGTTTGAAATGACATGACAGTGAGTAAATCATTTTCATTTTTGGATGAAGAATTTTTTAGGTTTGGTGAACAATCCCTTTAAAACAACCTTTTTTTAGCTTTATAATCACATATAATCATTTTTTTTATCATTTCATTCAAATGTTGTCAGTCTGTTGCCCTGAAACATTTATAGACATAGTGACATGCAATGCTGGGTAGATTACTTACAAATTGTAGTCCGTTACTGATTATAGATTATAAAATGAAAATTGTAGTTGGTAACATAATCTGGGTTACTCATTTTAGGTAATGACTACAGTGCATTGTAAAAGTATTCATACACCTTAGTTTTTTCAGATTTTGTTATGTTGCTGCCATATGTTAAACTACTGCCAGAGCTTCTCAGTGTTTCTAGTCCTGTCTGATTATGGCGAGTTTTGCCTTCTGTAAAAAGGTCTTTAAAAGTTACCTCAGGTAATGCTGATCATGTGTGAAAAGATTATGTCTGTAAATATTCCATCATTTCCTGTTATCCATGGTTTTTCAAGTCTGTGGCAAAAGTACTCATACTCCTCCATTTTTTTTCACACTTTGTTGCATTACTGCCATATGTTAAACTGCTTTAAATTACTTTTTTTTTCCACATCAATCTACACTCCATACACCATAAAGGCAAAGAAAAAAAAAGTTTTTAAAATCCTTGCAAATTTATTAAAAATAAACAACTTTAATGATTCCATTGCATAAGTATTCATACCCTTGGATCAGTTGAAATTTACTTCAGGAACATTCATATTGCTTGTACATGTTTGACACTTTGAGTCAAGTTAACCTGTGGCAAATTCAATTGAATGGGTAGGATTTGGAAAGGCACACACATCTTAATAAAAAGTCTAACAGCTGAAAACGCATACAAGCGCAAAAACCAAGCCCTGAGGTAAAAAGAAAACTGCCTGCAGAGCTCAGAGACAGGATTGCATCAAGCCACACATCTAGGGAAAAATTCAGAAAAAATCTGCTTCACTGAAGGTTCACAGAAGCATGTTGTCTCTATTACCCTTAATGGAAGAAGTTTGAAACCACCATGACTCTTCCTAAAGCTGGTCTTCTGGCCAAACTGAGCATCTGATGGAGACGGTCCTTGGCTAGATTGGTGACCAAGAACCTGATGGTCACTCTAGTTAAGCTCCATGATCATATATGCAGATTGGAGATACTTGCAGAAGGACAAACATCACTGCAACACTCCACTGATCTGGGCTTTGGTGGTGTGCCAAGACTCAATCCTCTTCTCAGTGAAGACACATGAAAACACACTTGGAACTTGCAACAAAAAAAAGCATCAAAAGAACCCTCAGACTTTGAGAAACAAGATCCTGTGGTCTGATGAACCTCAATTACAAGCATAATGTTTGAAGGAAACCAGCCACTGCTCATCACCTGCATAGTAGTATCCCAAAAGTAAAGTGTGGTGGTAGAAGCTCAGTGCACCAAAATATTGAGATGGGCAGAAGGTTCACCAACCAACAGGGCAATGACCCTAAGCACACTGCAAGAGTGGCTTATAGACAACTCAGTGAATGTCCTTCAGTGGCCCAGCCACAGCCTAGGATTGAATCTAATCAAACATTTCTGGAGAAATGTCTTAAAATGAATTGTAAGTATTGTTTTAGTTGTGTTTTTGTGATAATGTAAATTGTTCTTGTGAGGACTATTTGTACTGTTTGTGTGTTGAGCCTTTAGTACAAAGACAATTTTCTACCCCATTGGGGATAGACAATAAAGCTTTTGAAATTTAAAGCTGAAAATGTCTGCCAGACCCCATCCAAGCTGACAGAGTTTGAGAAGGGAATAGAAATCTTGTTGCATCATACCCCAAAAGACTTGAGACTGTAAAGGTGCTTTTTCTAAGTACCGCCTTAAGGGTATGAATACTTATGCAATGTACTTGTTTTAAAGGGATAGTTCACCCAAAAATGAAAATTTGATGTTTATCTGCTTACCCCCAATGCATCCAAGATGTAGGTTACTTTGTTTCCCCAGAAAAACACAAACGAAGATTTTTTACGAAAACCGGTGCAGTCTGCCAGCCAAATAATGTGAGTGGATGGGCACCAGACCTTTAAAAGTAAACAAAAACATGCACAGACAAATCCAAATTACACCCTGCGGCTCGTGACGATACATTGATGTCCTAAGACACGAAATGATCGGTTTTTGAGAGAAACTGAACAGTATTTATATCTTATTTTTTACCTTTGTTACAACGCCACGTCCATCTCGCCTGAGTAAGCGTTCGGCATCAGTCACGTCACATGAGCACGCGCTCTTTGGTAGAATACGCAAACGCCGGAAGCGATCTGTCGCATGTATACGACACTCATTGTTTACACAGAGCACAGAGATTGTGGGTATAGCGGCTATTCAAAATGGTAAATACTTGCGCTTATCCTGATTGTTTAAACCGATTTAAAGCTAAAAGACTACATTAGTTTGCGCAAACTCATCCGGGACTTTTCACTGATTTCCCCTTACGGCGTTTGCGTATTCTACGCTAGAGCGCGTGCTCATGTGACGTGACTGATGCCAAACTCGTGCACATTACAGATGGACGTGGCTGTGTATCAAAGGTAAAAAATGATATAAATACTGTTCAGTTTCTCTCAAAAACCGATCGTTTCGTGTCTTAAGACATCAATGTATCGTCACGAGTCGCAGGGTGTAATTTGGATTTGTCTGTGCATGTTTTTGTTTACTTTTAAAGGTCTGGTGCCCATCCACGTCCATGATAAGGCTGGCAGACAGCACCGGTTTTCATTAAAAATCTTCGTTTGTATTCTTCTGAGGAAACTAAGTCACCTACATCTTGGATGCATTGGGGGTGAGCAGATAAACATCAAATTTTCATTTTTGGGTGAACTATCCCTTTAAGTTTTTTATTTTTAATAAATGTATGGAGTTGTGACAATTCTGTTTTTGCTTTGTCAATATGGTGCATGGAGTGTAGATTGATGTGGGGAAAAAAGTAATTTAAAACTGTTTAACATAAGGCAACAGCATAAAACATAAAACAGGGGTATGAATACTTTCGCAAGGCACTGTACCTAACTTGTTTCAAACTTACCATTTGTAATCAATACATTTTGGAATTATTCATTTCATACATTGTGTTTCCCCCCCAAATTTAGAAGCATGGATCACAAAGTTATTTATATGACATTTACATGACTATTCCATATTCTGAATATAATCAAAGCTAAAAGGTATGACACACAGTATGATTTTTTGAAAGGAAACTTTAAAGAAAGAATCAATGAATTATAAATAATTTACTGCCATTGTGTGAATAATGTGTAATCACATAATTCATAAAAAGTAACTGTAATCTGATTGCGAACATTTTAAAATGTAATATAACCTTTTAATTTTTGGAATCTGATTATGTAATAGATTTAGTTCAATTGTTCAGGGGCATTATTCGGCAGCCTTCCATCTTGAATTTAGGAGTCAAGTCAAATAACTGGTAATTTCCGATCCCGGTGGCAACAATGCCCTGCAGTATGACATGCTATACTTGCTCAAAAACAACTTTAAACAAGCTCTTACCCATGATATGTACAGTGATTATATTCCTCTGGGAAGAAAGAAACCGCTCATCACATCTGCGGTGAGTCTATGGAGTTATGACAACTGGTAAGGCTGGTTTTACACCAGTGGGGCCCATATTCATGATTTCACCAAGGGCTTTAGAAATCCATAAATTGGCCCCACTCAACAAAAAAATTCCTACAAAGTAAATGTATTAGAAACTACCCTACTAATGATGTAGCTTGTCCTTTACACTATTAACAGAACATCCATTCAAAACATGTGTTGGGCCATTCCCTGAAAAACAACAAAACACCTATGATGTCAGTGTCACTCTGTGATTACTTCGCCTGTAATTACTCGCCATATAGCAGACACTTTTCATCGTAGGTGTCTTACAGTACACTAATTACAGACATAGCCCCTAAAGCAACCTGCAACAGGGCCGCCGTGAAAATTCAAGGGGCCTGAGACATTTACATGGGTGGGCTCCCTCCCCCCCAAGCCCTTATGGCCCTCCATTATCATAGAGCCTGAGACAGATTATCCCCCCTGGGATGGTTCCGTCTGATTGAGTTCTTTGCTTATGTACACACTGATGATAGAAGATTTAGATCTCAGTTTCTCTATATTTGTAGTGCTATTTGAGCTTCGCTACCTGTTTTGCATTACTTACGAAATCGCTTTTAGAGGCTACTAAATCAAAATAAAAAAGAAACTATTCATATAAGGGGACAATAAAGGGAAAAAGGGAGAAAAACACAACAAGAATAAAGTAAAGCTGAAATATGATTGTCATTACTCTGCTTGCCAAGTTTGTCACATCAGTGAGATATTTCACAGAGATGTGCTAGGCTTCTGCCACGAAGAAAATGATGAACTCTCTTTTCCAGTTAAATTTTACTGAACGAGTGACAAACATGCTGGCAGGAATCTGCCCTAGTAGTATGTCTCTCATTAATGATGCTAGGGGGAAAAAAAACAATGGATTTAGCAATCATTACATTTACAAATATAAAACATAACATAATAAAAACCCATGAAAATTATACTTAAAATAAAGAATTCACACTGCCGGTTAAAAGTTTTTGTAAAGAAGGCTCTTACACTCACCGAAGTTCCATTTATTTGATCAAAAATACAGAAAAAAGTAATACTATGAATTATAATTTACAAAAATTCACTGTTTTAATATACTTTAAAATAATTTCTGTGATGCAAAGCATTTTCAGCATCAATACTCTTCAGTGTCTCACAATTCTTTAGAAATTAGTCTAATATCCTAATTTATTAATGTTGGAAACAGTTGTGCTGCTTAATATTTTTTTTGGAACCAGTGATATTTTTTTCATGACTCTTTGATGAATAAAAAGTGAAAAAGATAAATCTTAAAACAATGCAAGTCTTTGGTGTCACTTTTTATCAATTTAACACATCCTTGCTAGATAAAAGTATTAATTTCGTTGAAACAAGGAAAGAAAAATTATTAGTGACCCCAAACTTTAAACAGTAGTGTACAATCGTGGCCAAAAGTTTTGAGAATGACACAAATATTAGTTTTCACAAAGTTTGCTGCTCAACTGCTTTTAGATCTTTGTTTCAGTTGTTTCTGTGATGTGCTGAAATATAATTACAAGCACTTCATACGTTTCAAAGGCTTTTTTCGGCAATTACATGACATTTATGCAGAGTCAGTATTTGCAGTGTTGGCCCTTCTTTTTCAGGACCTCTGCAGTTCGACTGGGCATGCTCTCAATCAACTTCTGGGCCAAATCCTGACTGATAGCAACCCATTCTTCAATAATCACTTCTTGGAGTTTGTCAGAATTAGTGGGTTTTTGTTTGTCCACCCGCCTCTTGAGGATTGACCACAAGTTCTCAATGGGATTAAGATCTGGGGAGTTTCCAGGCCATGGACCTAAAATTTCAACGTTTTGGTCCCCGAGCCACTTAGTTATAACTTTTGCCTTAAGGCACGGTGCTCCATCGTGCTGGAAAATGCATTGTTCTTCACCAAACTGTTGTTGGATTGTTGGAAGAAGTTGCTGTTGGAGGGTGTTTTGGTACCATTCTTTATTCATGGCTGTGTTTTTGGGCAAAATTGTGAGTGAGCCCACTCCCTTGGATGAGAAGCAACCCCACACATGAATGGTCTCAGGATGCTTTACTGTTGGCATGACACAGGACTGATGGTAGCGCTCACCTTTTCTGCTCCGGACAAGCCTTTTTCCAGACGCCCCAAACAATCGGAAAGAGGCTTCATCGGAGAATATGACTTTGCCCCAGTCCTCAGCAGTCCATTCGCCATACTCTTTGCAGAAGATCAATCTGTCACTGATGGGTCTTTTTTTTTGGAGAGAAGTGGCTTCTTTGCTGCCCTTCTTGCAAAAGTCTTGGCCTCACTGTGCGTGCAGATGCGCTCACACCTGCCTGCTGCCATTCCTGAGCAAGCTCTGCACTGGTGGCACTCCGGTCCCGCAGCTGAATCCTTTTTAGGAGATGATCCTGGCGTTTGCTGGACTTTCTTGGACGCCCTGAAGCCTTCTTAACAAGAATTGAACCTCTTTCCTTGAGGTTCTTGATGATCCTATAAATTGTTGATTTAGGTGCAATCTTAGTAGCCACAATATCCTTGCCTGTGAAGCCATTTTTATGCAACGCAATGATGGCTGCATGCGTTTCTTTGCAGGTCACCATCCATGGTTAACAATGGAAGAACAATGATTTCAAGCATCACCCTCCTTTTAACATGTCAAGTCTGCCATTCTAACCCAATCAGCCTGACATAATGATCTCCAGCCTTGTGCTCGTCAACATTCTCACCTGAGTTAACAAGACGATTACTGAAATGATCTCAGCAGGTCCTTTAATGACAGCAATGAAATGCAGTGGAAAGTTTTTTTTTCTTCGGGATTAAGTTAATTTTCATGGCAAAGAAGGACTATGCAATTCATCTGATCACTCTTCATAACATTCTGGAGTATATGCAAATTGCTATTATAAAAACTTAAGCAGCAACTTTTCCAATTTCCAATATTTATGTAATTCTCAAAACTTTTGGCCACGACTGTATATTGTTACAAAAGATTTCTATTTTAAATAAATGCTGTTCTTTTTAATGTTTTATTCATCAAAGAATCCTAAAAAAAGTATCACAGGTTCCAAAAAAAAAATATTAAGCAGCATGTTTCTAACATTGATAATAAATCATTATTAAGCATTAGACTGATTTCTGAAAAATCGGGTGACACTGAAGACTGGAGTGACGATGCTGAAAATGTATCTTTTATCACACAAATAAATTCTATTTTAAAGTATATTAGAATAGAAAACACCTATTTTAAATTGCAATAATATTTCACAATATAACTGTTTTTTCTGTATTTTTAATCAAATAAATGCAGCTTAAATATAGAACATTTCACAAAACAATCTATATATCTAGATCTCTATATCTATATATATATTATTTAATTTTTTTTATCCGATGAAAATTAAAGCATCCTTGCTAACTATAAGTATTCATTTCTATAATTTCTTTCCAAAATATTTATACTGACTTCACGCTTTTGATATAGTGTATAATGTTAGAGAAGCTTTTTATTTTTTAGATAAAATGCTGATCTTTGGATCTTTCTATTCATGCAAAAAAAACTGTTTTTTCTGTATTTTTAATCAAATAAATGCAGCTTTGATGAGCAGAAAAGACTTCTTTAAAAAAAAAAAAAATCCAAAACGTTTCAATGGCAGTGTATATCACAGGACGTTTCCTGTCTCATTTTAACTACATTAACTTCCCCCCCAATAAAACTGTATATATTGTGTGATGATATTTAATTTCTATGTTACATCTCCAATTTTCTTTAAAGAAATAATTCACCCAAAAAAAATTTACAATTCTGTCATCATTTACTAACCATCATGCCATGATAGAACATAAAAGAAGATGTTTTGAGGAATTGAGAGGGGTTTTTTGTCCATACAGGGAACTCTCTTCAACACTCTTCAGAATGTCTTCTTTTGTGTTCCTCAGAAGGAAAAAAAAATCATACAGGCTTGGAACAACATGAGGGTGAGTAAATGATGACAGAAAAATTACTCACCATCATTTTTAAGTGCACTATGCTATTAAACTGAAAAACAATAAAGTGACAAGTTAGTTAGGGTTAGTCACATGGGAGCCAGTTGATGGACAAAAGATAGTAAGTACAGTACTGTGAGAATTTGTCACAGACAGCTTTTTACAAATGTAAAAAAAAAATATATTTTTATATTTGATGCCACAGAACCTATAAACAAATGACAATACTGCCTCATTAACAATTATTAACTGATTAAAACAATATTTCCTTTAAATTCAGTCCCAGTTCATTATATGTAGCAACTAAACACTGTAAATACAGAAAAGCAGAAAGGTAGTTAATGTAACTGGTTGTCCACGACAAATGAAACTCCTTAAAAATCACTGAAATGGCTCCATCTATTGGACATTTTCTAAACAGTGCCAATTAAGTTTCAAAAAGCTTTATGTTCAGCATAACTGGTCTCCTTTCAGAAAAACAATTTTAGTAATTCTATTCAACAGTTCAGTGTCTGATTGTTGGGATCATTTTAATATGTTTAGAGAAATCAATACTTGAAATAGCATCAACGTTTTCATTGAATAATGACAGATACTCATGCCTCCTTATATGAGTTACAGACCGTTTAAATTAAGATAGTGATTTGAGTGGTTACATGAAACCAGATCATCATTACAATGTGACATTATCTTCCCAATACACAGGTAATTTTGAGGTACCCAAAATATACAATACTGAATATGCTGAATACAAAAATCACAGATTTCACATCTTCTCATTTGACATTAAAGAACTAGCTCACTCAAAACTAAAAATGGTCATTATTTACTCACCCTTTTGATGTTATTTTGAGGAACACAAAATAATTTTAAAAAAGAATAAAATTATTTTGTATTCCACAAAATGATTAAATAATGGCAATTCCGATTTTTAGGTAAACTATCCATTTAAATTAGCTGAAACCTAATGGTTTTGGAATCTCCAAGACATTTGATCTATTCCAACCATAGTTGTACAGCTAAAATATAGAACATTTCACAAAACAATCTATCTATCTATATATATATATATATATATATATATATATATATATATATATATATATTATTTAATTTTTTTTTATCCGATGAAAATTCATATAAGAATACTGATTCAATCTAATGCTAGAAACGGTGTATGTAAATGGCATTTTTGCTTGCAAATTAGTCACTAGATTTTAATAAGGCTCTCCATTCCATCCTGTCTGGCCATTTCAATAGGTGACCTTATAAACAGTTTCACCCACATGTAGGACACCTGTTTTCTTGACGATGTAGTACTGTCCCAATATCGGCGCAGTTTTCTGCTTAGGGTCAGTCAGTCGATAGCTATGAAGTAAAAAAATAAAAACAATAATATGAAGTGATGAAAACTAAAACTGTGGATGTATTAAGAGATGACAAAATGATATTATGAAATTGTCCTATGCATCCTGTACAGTATTTTATTTCTTGCTCAACTAGAAGTAATATTATATACTTATAATATTACTTATAGTTGTATAATATATATAGTCAAGCCCGAAATCATTCTGACTTAAAGCTACTTTTATTCAACCAGCAAGGTTTTTTTTTTTTTGACTGGAAATGACACAGGCTTCTCCCAAAAGATAATAAGACGATGTACAAGAGGTATCATTGTGGAAAAAAAATATATTACTTATCTCTTATTTACATTTGAACAAAATGTGGCATGTCCAAAATTACTCATACCCTTCTCAATAATCAATAGAAAAGCCATTTTTTGTCTATTACAGCAATCAAACGCTTCTTATAATTGCTGACCAGCTTTTTGCATGTCTCCATTGGTATTTTGCCCATTTCCTTTTTCAGGTTGGAGGGTCTTCTTGCCATCACCCTGATCTTTAGCTCTCTCCACAGATTCTCAATTGGATTTAAGTCAGGACTCTGGCTGGGCCACTGCAAACATTAATGTTTTGTCTGCAAACCATTTTTTCACCACTTTTGCTGTGTGTTTTAGGTCATTGCCATGCTGAAGTGTCCACTGGTGCCCAAGGCCAAATTTCTCTGCAGACTGCCTGATGTTGTTGTTGAGAATTTTGAAGTATCGCTCCTTTTTCATGGTGCCGTTTACTGTGATTAGGTTCCCTGGCCCACCGGCTAAAAAAAAAAAACCCAAAACATTAGGTTCCCTAATGGCTTCTCCTTTTTTACACCAAATGAAGGCTACATTATTGTGGCCAAACAATTAAATTTTTGTTTCATCTGACCATAAAACAGAAGACCAGAAGTCTTCTTCTTTGTCCAGATGAGCATTTGCAAAGGCCAAGCGGACTTCTCTGTGCCTTATCTGGAGAAGTGGTGTCCTCCTTGGTCTGCGTCCATGGAACCCACCCTGTCTGCCTTGAGATGTTGCCACCAGCAGAGCCCAGATTCATCAGGATGGCCTTGGTGGTGATCCTTGGATTGTTTTTTTACCTCTCTCACTATCCTCCTGGCCAGCAAAGGTGTCACTTTTGGCTTCCGACCACGTCCTCTGAGATTTTTCACAGTGCGGAAGTGTATTTTTTAATAATACTTTGCACTGTAGCCACTGGAACTTCAAAACATTCAGATATGGTCTTATAGCCCTTTCCTGACTTGTGAGCAGCCACAATGCGCCTGTTGAGTTGATTAAAACAGCTGTTCCCAAGGAATCAGGGTAATTAGGATGCTTTAGAACAGCTTGGACTATTTGGACTGGTATAGAACTTTGGATTTTCCCTAATGCTGATGATACATGGGGCAACTTTTTGAGCAATTTTATCGGGCAACTTTTTTTTTGCAATATTGTTTGGGCACTTTCCCATTGAAAATGGGTAACAGATTTCTATCTGGATAATTTAGATCAATCGTGGGCCCTTTATCTCACCTGGTTGCCCATTGACGGCAACATTTGCCAAAGTTGCCCGGCAACATTGCTCAAAAAGTTGCCCAGTGTATCATCAGCCATAGACTGTGACTGTTTGCAAAGGGTATGAATAATTTTGGACATGCCACTTTTTGTTCAAATGTAAATAATAGCTGAGAAATATTTTTTTCCACAATGATGCCACATCATCTTATTAATGAATAATTTCGGGCTTGACTGTATATTAGTCAAATGTTTTTGAACAGGGGGATTTTTATTGTAATTTATTAAATAATTACTCCAGTCACATGATCCTTCAGAAATCATTCTAATATTCTGATTTGCTGCTCAAAAACATTTATTATCATTATGTTAAAAAAGTGGAGTAGATTTTTTTTTTTTTTTTTGCTGAATAGACTGCAAAACCATTTATCTGAAATAGAAATATTCTGTAACATTATAAAATGTCTTTATCATCACTTTTGATCAATTTAAAGCATCCTTGCTAACTATAAGTATTCATTTCTATAATTTCTTTCCAAAATATTTATACTGACTTCACGCTTTTGAATGGTATAGTGTATAATGTTAGAGAAGCTTTTTATTTTTTTTAGATAAAATGCTGATCTTTGGATCTTTCTATTCATGAAAAAAATCCTGAAAAAAGTTATTCAACTGTTTGAAATATTGATGATAATAATAATAAAAACGTTTCTTGAACAGCAAAGCAGCATATTAGAATGATTTCTGAAGTATCATGCGACACTGAAGACTGGAGTGATGATGTTGAAAATTTAGATTTGATCACAGGAATAAACTACATTTTAAAATATATTCAGATTGAAAGCATTTATTTTAAATAGTAAAAATATTTCACAATGTTACTGCTTTTGCTGTATTTTGGATCAAATTAATGCAGGCTTGGTAAGCAGAAGAAACTTCTTTAAAAAGGGATTTTTTACCAATATTTTTTATTTTGCTGAAAACTGATTTTCATTATTAATGTAATAAGATGAGCGTATAAAGTGCTCTACAAACTGAATGCTACTGCTGTAAAATGTAACTGTTTTACATATTCTCTAATAATAAATGGCTTTAAGTCTAACGTGCCTGATAACATGTAACTGATTAACAAAAGAAAAACAAGTCAAGTTCATTGGCAGGCAGCACAAGAAGAAAATGTTTGACTGAAAAGCAGTAAAGCTGTGTGCATATGATCTGAGTAAATCTGAATTCAATTACTGTAATAAAAACGTACTCGGTTACTAACGTAACCTCGGTTCTCTCTAGAGAGGGAACGAGTACTGCGTAAGAAGTATCTTACGCTAGGGGAAAATCCTTTTCTGCGAGATATTGAAGCCAAAAATTATCCTTAATTTTGAAATAATGTAAAGCGCGTTGCAGCAGCATACAGACATAGGCGAAACAGCTTGCGCGCCTATTGGCTGCTCTGCGGCAACTGCAGCAGCCTATTAGAGCGAGGCCTGACGCGACGCCAGATCCAATGGGGGCATTTCGCGCCCTTTGCGTCGCTTCGCGCCCTTTTCGTAGCTTCCCGCCTAAAAGGGCGTGGTCTAGACCTATAAATATCGCTCATAGGCAGCTATTATCTGGTTTTTCATCATCAAAGCAACCAGAGCGTGCGCATGCACGGCAAGATACGCAGTACTCGTTCCCTCTCTAGAGAGAACCGAGGTTACGTTAGTAACCGAGTACGTTCTCTTACAAGAGGGAACGAGTACTGCGTAAGAAGTATCTTACGCTAGGGGACCCAGTGTAAAACGCCGTGCATGCTGAGATCTGACACCAAAGACCCAAGGGCGAAAGCCCGGGGTTCATACAGTTCATAATCACCTATGGAACTCACAGGGAGTCCGGGGAAGAGGGAGGGGCAATGCCGCACTCTTCCACATAGTGCAGCGTCACTCAGACGCTAAGTAAACGTACATACAGGGCGGGGTTACGGCCTGAGCTGACGTAAGAATAAGGGTCTTCACACAGTTTGCTCAGACACATCTTGTGCTATCACTTTCACTGTCGACCCTAGAGCTGTGCTCAGTAGACGCAGCATTCCGAGCTGATAACATCAGGTCAGACAACACTGAACATCTAGACTGACAGCAATCTGGCCTGTAAGGCGGGAACCTCCAGGTTGTAAAACCTTATAAATGTAGACGGAGAGGCCCAGCCCGCCGCCGTACAAATATCTTGCAAGGCAATCCCACTCGACCACGCCCACGATGAGGCCACGCCCCTCGTGGAATGTGCTCTGACACCTAGCGGGCACTGCATGCCCTTGGAAGCATATGCCAACGCAATAGCATCAACTATCCATCTGGATAAGCTCTGTTTCGACGCGGCCAGTCCCTTGGGACGCCCGTAAAACGAAACAAAAAGCTGCTCTGTCTGTCTAAAAGCAGACGAGCGAGACACGTAAGCTCGTAATGCCCTGACTGGGCATAGGAGGCTCGCGTCCGTTTCCTCATCATTGACCGGTAGGGCTGACAGCGCGATGACCTGTGCCCTAAACGGTGTGTTGAGTGATTTTGGAACGTAACCATGTTTGTGTTTGAGTATGACTTTAGAGTCATTAGGTCCAAATTCCATGCACGTCGCGCTCACAGAGAGTGCGTGCAAATCCCCTATGCGCTTCACTGAAGCGAGAGCCAGCAGAAACACGGTCTTAAGAGACAGGTATTTCAAATCAATAGTCTGCAGAGGCTCGAATGGTCCACCTTTCATGGCCTCTAGTACCACAGAAAGGTCCCATACGGGGACTGTGGGAGGTCTGGGGGGATTTAGTCTTCTAGCTCCCCTCAGGAAGCGAATAACTAAATCGTTCCTTCCTATTGACTGACCTAGCGTTGTGCTCGAGAACGCTGTTATGGCCGCCACATAGACTTTGAGCGTGGACGGGGTTCTGCCCTTGTCCAGCAGCTCTTGTAGAAAGGAAAGCACCTCCATCACACCACAGTCAGTGGGTGACGAGCCGCGAGCTGCGCACCAGCCCGAAAACACTGACCATTTTGAGGAATAGAGCCGTCTCGTAGACGGGGCTCTAGCCTGCGTGATCGTGTTTAATAGTCCTTTAGGGAGTTCATCATATATTCGCTGGTGGCCCAGACATGAAGGGACCACAGCTCTGGGTGAGGATGCCAAATCGAGCCGCTGGCCTGAGAGAGAAGGACTCTCCTCACTGGTATCGGCCACGGGACAGTGCTCGTCAGCTGCATCAGCGCTGGGAACCAGGGCTGGTTTTCCCAAAACGGCGTTATCAGCAGTATTGAACATCCTTTTTCGCTGACCCTCTCTATCACCTGAGGTAGGAGAGAGACGGGGGGAAAAGCATAGAGATGACGGCGGGGCCATTCGTGGGCCAGCGCGTCTCTGCTTTTTGAGTAAAATTCCAGACAGTGAGCGTTGTTCGGAGACGCAAACAGGTCTACTTCCGCTCTGCCGAATTTCTTCCACAGTAGTTGTACTGTCTGTGGGTGTAGAGACCATTCGCCTGCTGGAACATTGTTCCTGGACAGTCTGTCTGGCCCTATGTTTAGAAGCCCCGGCACATGCGCTGCTTTCAGCGAGCGCAGGTTGCGCTGAGCCCATACCAGGCGGCGTTCTGCAAGTCTGTATAGGTTTTTGGACCTGAGACCGCCCTGGCGATTTATATAGGAAACCACTGACATGTTGTCCGAGCGGACTAATACATGGTTTCCTTTTATTTGGGGACAGAAGCGCATCAGCGCGTTCTGTACTGCCAACATTTCGAGGCAGTTGATATGCAGGAGCTTTTCCCGTTCTGACCACTGGCCAAAAGACGGTCTGCCCTCGAGCAGAGCCCCCCATCCCGAGGTGGACGCGTCCGTAGACACCACTTTTATTCTCGAGGAAGTCCCCAGGCTTACACCTAACTGGTACCAGTCGATTGCTCTCCACGGATTCAGGGCTGTGACACATTACTGATTGACCGTGATACGAAGCCGACCGGGCGCCCACGCTTGACGCGGGACGCGCGCTTTCAGCCAGAACTGCAGTGGGCGCATACATAGCAGACCCAGCTGCAGAACTGATGACGCTGAGGCCATGAGACCCAGCATTTTCTGAAATTTTTTGAGCGGGACAGACGCGCCGCAGCGGAACGAGCCCGCTGTGCGCTGAATGTCTGCTGCGCGCTGTGGTGACAGCCGCGCTATCATTGACAGCGAGTCCAATTCTGTGCCCAGGAAGGAAGTTTTCTGACTGGGGGATAGTGAGCTCTTCGCCCAATTGACTCTGAGACCCAAATTCTCGAGGTGATCGAGTAACATGGTCGTATGCTGTACAAGCACTGAGCGAGACTGCGCTAGAATCAGCCAATCGTCCAAATAGTTCAGTATGCGCACGCCTTTCAGTCTGAGAGGAACGAGCGCTGAGTCCATGCACTTCGTAATGTACGGGGTGCCTGGGACAAACCGAACGGCAGGACTGTGTACTGATATGCCTGGCCCTCGAAGGCGAGTCTCAAAAATCGCCTGTGACGTGACGCTATCTGTATTTGAAAATACGCGTCTTTCAGATCCACTGACACGAACCAGTCTCCTTGGCGAACTTGCGCGAGGATTTTTCTGGTCGTGAGCATCCTGAACCGACGCTTCACCAACGCTTTGTTCAGTTGCCTTAGATCTAATATGGGTCTGTGACCCCCGTCTTTTTTCGGTACCAGGAAATATCTGCTGTACAGCCTCCCTTCGCTTTGAGCTTGAGAAAGGGGCTCTATGACCCCTTTGCTCAATAGTTTCGCCACTTCGGCTCGAAGCAGGTGTGCTGCTTCTGTCTGCATTGTGGTCTCGACGCGCGCTGTATAGCGGCGCGGACGTCGGTGAAACTGTAGCGAATAGCCTCCTTTTATAATGTCCAGCACCCATTTCGAGACCCCTGGAAGCTTTTCCAATGCGTTTGCATGAATAGCTAGAGGCTGAATACGAAGCGCGCTCCGTTCTTTCATTAACGGAGTGGTTTCGGTATGCTGTGGCACCAGAGACGTGCTCGTGACATTCGGGGCGTGGGGCACGCTGATAGCGGGAACTATTATGTCTGTGTGTGTATGTGGTTGTGTGGCAACAGGCACATTTAACACACTGCAAACACCGTTCGCCTGCATACACGTTAGTTTCGTTTGTACAGAAACCTTTTGACGTGCATAATGTGATGTCTGTGGGCACTGTTAAGTGGACACGTTTACCACATGTGAAGCGCAATCGATCTGAGCCGATTTTATGTTCGCAGGGTCTGTATGACAGGTTGTGCTTGTGTGTAGAAATGAGCACTGGAGGAGTGGGCATTTTTGACTACACGTGAAACACCATCGGCCGTGGCCGGGACTCCAGAAAATACACTCTATTGGGGGTTTATCTGGGTAGCCGTGAAAACAACCTTTGTGTGCAGGCAAGCGGGCGACAGAACCGGCTTGTTGGCTGCAGCAAACACTGGAACAGTCACATTTAACACACTCCAAACATCGTTCGCTTGCATGGAGCGAATGCACGCTGATTTCATGCAAAACGTGCTCGTGATATTTGAGGCATGGGGCACGCTGATAGCGGGAACTATTATGTCTGTGTGTGGATGTGGCTGTGGGGCAGCGGGCACATTTAACACACTCCAAACAACGTTCGCCTGCGTAGAGCGAATGCACTTTTGGTTTCGTTTTCACAGAAACCGTTTGACGTGCATAATGTGGTGTCTGTGGCCACTGTGAAGCGGGCATATTTACCACGTGTGAAGCGCAATCGATCTGAGTCGATTTTATGTGCGCTGTGCTTATGTGTAGAGATGAGCACTGCTAGTGGGCATTCTTACACGTGAAACACCATCGGCCGTGGCCGGTTGTGAAGCGCAATCGATCTGTGTCGATTTTATGTGCGCTGTGCTTGTGTGTAGAGATGAGCACTGCTAGTGGGCATTCTTACACGTGAAACACCATCGGCCGTGGCCGGTTGTGAAGCGCAATCGATCTGTGTCGATTTTAAGTGCGCTGTGCTTGTGTGTAGAGATGAGCACTGCAGTGGGCATTCTTACACGTGAAACACCATCGGCCGTGGCCGGTTGTGAAGCGCAATCGATCTGTGTCGATTTTATGTGCGCTGTGCTTGTGTGTAACGTTAGAGATGAGCACTGGTTAGTGGGCATTCTTACGACACATGAAACACCATCGGCCGTGGCCGGGACACCAGACAATACACTTTATTGGGGGTTTATCTGTGTAGCCGTGGGAACGACTTTTGTGTGCAGGCAAACGGGCGACGGAGCCGGTTTGTTGGCTGCAGAAAACACTGGAACAGTCACATTTCCTGGAACTGGACGAGCGAATAACTTTGGTGGGGGTCCGGCAACAGCGGGACTCATACACCGTCGTTTTCCCAGTTGTGCTAGGACGATTTCGGAGGCTCAGGTTTCAACTCAATCCTGGGCCGCGGGCCGCGTCTGGCGGGGCGGCGGCCAGACGAGAAAAACGTCAGAAAGCGTTAACCACGGGTGCCTCTCAGCAACGGTGAGAGACCATGTTACGCAGCGCTGACGCGGCTAGGCGGCGGCGAAAACGCGGCGAAGCAGGTTTGACGTCTGACGGCAAGCTTTAGAGGGGAGGGCCGACTTAGCACGCCGTCCAGCGGAGGGCAGACATAAGTGGGCTGCTATCGCCTCTTCTGAGCAGCATGCGCGTTCCTGCTTTGGCGGGAAACGGAAATCAGAATCAGAAACCTCTTCCTCCTTCATGGCCCCCCTCGTCAGCGGCGTCGATGGAAGCGGTGGCAGACAGCGGCCGCTTTACGTCCGGAACAGAGGCTGACGAGGTCGATGAAGCAGGCGGGCGAACCGGCGAGCTTTGTCGGCTGGGGGAAGTGTCCGGGGCCCGCTGGGCACGGCGCTTTTTACGGCGCTACACCGCGGCGGGCGGGGGAGCAGTCTCAGTGAAGAAGGCAAGGCAAGTCCTCAGAGTCACCATTGGCATCTGCACGAGCCGTATGAAGGCATCTTTAAAAAGACGCTTTGCTCTTTTTAGAGAAACAGTGTGTATCGCAGCGGCGACACACACTGTAGATTATAAAGGATATAGGCGCCGGAAAGCGCAGCAGGAATGCACGGAAGGCGGCGTGGCCAGCAGCTTCAGTGGCTCGTCCCGCTGAGATGCTTGCAGTCAAACGGCGGCTTCTTATCCGGCTCCAGCGATGCGTGTGCTTCGCTTGAAGGATGAAAAATCAGATAATAGCTGCCTATGAGCGATATTTATAGGTCTAGACCACGCCCTTTTAGGCGGGAAGCTACGAAAAGGGCGCGAAGCGACGCAAAGGGCGCGAAATGCCCCCATTGGATCTGGCGTCGCGTCAGGCCTCGCTCTAATAGGCTGCTGCAGTTGCCGCAGAGCAGCCAATAGGCGCGCAAGCTGTTTCGCCTATGTCTGTATGCTGCTGCAACGCGCTTTACATTATTTCAAAATTAAGGATAATTTTTGGCTTCAATATCTCGCAGAAAAGGATTTTCCCCTAGCGTAAGATACTTCTTACGCAGTACTCGTTCCCTCTTGTAAGAGAAGCAATGTTTCTGTCTGTATGTGCTTACGTTCTAAGAGTGTCCAGCGGTTCTTTCCTGGTTATGACTCCAGTCTCAGGGTCAACAGTGGTAAGAACGCATCTGAATATTAATGCATGAAATTAATTAGTTTACATGAATAAATAATGTATTAGAGTACAGTGTATATTCTACATTACCTTCCACAGCCAACAACTCTCTTTAACTCCACTTGGCCAATCTGAATATGATCCCATGTGTCCTAGTTAAGGAATAACTGAGTTTTATGTTACACTATAACACACCTTACATTGCATAACACTGTATTATATTTAGCCATACCTCCGTGAAGGCCTCACAGTCACTGACAACAATACTAGGACGAAACTGATAGACAGTAACATCCTTATCCAATCGAGTATTCAGGTCCCTAACAGAGGCCTCTGACATTAGCATGATGGGAGCAGCATCAGGATAGGCCACCTGAAAAAAAAAAAAGTGTGAGTCACAGAAGACATCAGATCTCGTTTAAAGTAATTTAAAGCCAAGTATTTAGTGCAAGTTTGATTTCACAAAATTGACAATATTATTGGGCCATTGATTTTGAGACATTGGACAGAGCTTAAAGAATGACATAATTTTTTTAAAACATAGTCTGTGGGGTAAATCGGCTAAAAGTCTTTGCAAATCTAAATTAGTACTATGAGACATGTATAGGGCTGTCTATCAAACCTTTTCATCCTTAGGAAAGAGGGGATCTTTCTCAGAAGGCCTTCGGGCCTTCAGTTGGGGCTCAAAATGCACCAGACGAATAGTCTTGTCAGATTCCAGGTATCGTGTAAGCCAGTTAGACACATCGTCCCCACAGTCTCTGCCCTGAACGTCTAAACTAAAGACTCTAGACACACAAAGAAACGTATTTTTATATATTACATCACAAAATGCAAACGTGAAATACCAAATGGATCTATATTTAAAGAAAGTGAGCACAGGCACACTTTTCAAACAATATGGGTTTGTTAAAGTACAAAGCAATTCATATGTTGTTCAAAATGAAGGCAAAAAAGTATTTGGACACTTTCTGGTTACTGGAATATGTGTACTTAATGGGTAAATCTCTTATTGGACTCCTGTTTGTACCTGAAGAAAACTGTCTTCATAATAGCACTGTTAAAAACGACATACTAAAGTAAAAATATAACATTAAATCAAATTTAAAAACTTAAAATTAGAAACATTACTCTTAATAATTAACTGATATTAGAGAGACATTTTGATGAAGAGCCCGCATGCTCAAAGCATCACCTGTGTTAGTCTGTTAATACATTTTTATACTTTTGAACTTAGGTGTGCTGACTTTTTCTGTTTCAATTATCAGTTTACATTTCCAAACATTCACTAGCCAGTGCTCCACCTATGTGCTCCACACATAGATCTGATCTCATCTCCACCCAGTCTGTCTGGAATAACATGAAGAAACAGAACAAACTGAGACAGACTAATTCCAGAAGAACTGTGGCAACGTCTCCAAGATGCTTCAAGAGACCTATCTGCAAAGCTACGTAAAAAACTATGCACAAGTGCACCTAGTGTAAAAGCTGCTTTAAATGCAAAGGATGGTCACACCAAATGTTGATTTCATTTAGTTAAATGATAAAGAAAATCTATTCATGACATTATTTTTGACAGCATCAGCATTTTTACACAATTGCCTAAAACTTTTAACAGTACTGTAGCATTGCAGGTAGGTTTCTTGAAACATCTTGGAGAGGTTGCCACAGTTCTTCTGGATTTAGTCAGTCTCAGTTTGTTCTGTTTATTCATGTAATTTTCAGACTGGATGATGATGAGATCAGATTTCTGTTGTCAGACTCCTTTTGCAAACATAAATCTCACTGGATTATTACAATTAATATCAAAATGAATGCTTGGAAATGTAAACTGATATTTTCTACAGCAAAAGTTAGAAATAACTGTCCTAAACCCATTTTAAGCTTGTGGAAAATACTGGTGTTCTAATAATTGTGGCCACCACTGTATAAAAACTAGTAAACATGACAAAAGCACATTTAAAAAATTGTAAAACATAAAATGAAAACTCAAAAAGTTAAATAAAAGCTAATTCACAACATGAATAAATACTATAATAACACATGAAGTGTAAAAAACGTTAAATTAAAACAGAAAATACATACATCCACTATAAATCACAAGAAGGCCAGTCATACTATGCACTGAAACTCATAAATTATAATGGAAATATAAATACTTACAAGGCCACTTTATGTAAAACTTAAGTACCTGCAGTCCACAACTGCATTATTGGGCTGGTGAAGAGGAACCCTCAACTCCTCCATCTGGGGTGCACTGAGACACAGCTGTCCACCTTCACAGCTCAACGACACCAACACCAGACGAGGCTGCTGTCTGGCTGTCACCATTTGTCCATCGTCTGTGATAACCAGCCAATGCCTACAACAAACACGTTATCTCTGTAGAATTAACAATAAAATTACAGCTAACAACTGTCCATGTTATGGAAGTACGACGCCATGGCGCGAATAATGGACGTTTGAGGTAAATACAGCTGGAACCCTTCCAAAGAATGTCAGAACAAACATTCAATAATGTGTATTCTGCTACATTTAAGTATTTCTATTGTAACCGTTTACAAACGTTTTAGTCAGAGCGCTAAATATGTAGCAGCAATTGTTCGAGCGGTCTATCAAATATAATTGTTTTAATTTTTTGTAGTGTCATTTCACATTTATGACATACGATATAACAAAAAATGGCCTACGAGTGAAGGACGTTTAAGACAATTGGCTAACTTACCTGCGCTAGCGGCTCCAATGAGACGGAATTCACAAATTACAGTGCCATGTAATATCAAGCAAATAGGCTATTCCTTTAAAGAGCATACCTCATTTCATTTAATTCGCACAGTAATCTTGAAACGGATTTGCGTTCAGAGAAATTGCATGACTGTAAAGCTAAGATACACACTTTGAACAAAAACTCACCGATCCCGCAGTTCGCCATATTTCAGCCCCATTCGCAGACATTCTGCTGTCTCCACCAACACCGCTTTCCCAGACTTCACAGGATGAACCAGCAGCTGGGCAACAACTCCCACTCGAGTTAACTTTTTCTCTGGACGCGTATATTTATATACGAGACCGAGTCCAAGTACAGCAACAGCTGTGCCTGCAGCGCATAATACTATTTCCCGATTTTGGTTGAAGAATTTCATACATATCCCTTTGAGATCCATACTTAATTTTCTGCGCTATCAGCCCTTTCAAGTCTGATTCTGAAACGTTTTACAGCACTAAGGCTATCTGATGGAGTGATTTTATTGCAGCCAATGAAAAGGCCCGTTGCTACCAGGCAGTTTTAAAGGAACCGTCCTTGCTTTTTAAAGTAAACATGTGATCAGAAAATTATCTTTTGCACGTTGTTATTCACCAGCAGGTTATTCCAAAGCAAATGTTTGGTTTCATCAAAATGTTATAACTTTTCTAGCCACTGGCAGCTGACATCACTAAGCTGCTATTTTTTTTAACCTTCTCCCACAAAACTCCTATTTCACTAACAGCTCAAAATAAACAATTAAAGTAGGGATGCACGATATGTATCGGTCGATAACTTGCGCGTTTTGTCAGTAAAGCCGGTTCTGTAATCAGCGGTAAATGCCATCAGGTGCGTGATTTCACGTTGAGCCGTATATAGGCCTACTACACACAGCCGTTGTTTACAGACACATTCACACTGATAATGAACATTGCTATGCGCAGCTCGTCGGTAAACAACGGCTGTGTGTAGTATATACGGCTCAACGTGAAATCACGCACCTGATGGCATTTACCGCTGATTACAGAACCGGCTTTACTGACAAAAGGCGCAAGCTTTATCAACCGATTGGTATCGGTGCATCCCTAAATTAAAGAGACAGTTCACCCAAAAATGAAATGTAAAAAAATGCTAAACACAAAAGATATTTTTGAAGAATGTGGTAACCAAACAGTTGCTCCCCATTGACCTTCACTGTTTTTTTTTTTTCATACAGCAACTGTTTGGTTACCACATTCTTCAAAATATGTTCAGCATGAAAAAAAAACTTAAGGTTCCGGAACTTGTATGACTTAATATAAAGTTAATGATGTGTCTTACTGAAACGTGTAGTAGAAAACCCATGAAAGATTTACTGTATGTAATTTTAAAAAATCACATAATTTATATGCATATTTTAGACTATAGGGGGCGCTATTTGATGACATGAAATGGTTGCACTCTGTGACCCACTGACTATACCTGTTGCTATTTTTACCACAACACAACTCAAAAATACTGATGCGATGCCACATTGTGCAGTTTTTGGTTGTAATTTCCAGTTGAAAAGCGATGTAATGCTGCCTTCATGTGATATGGGAAAGATGATGCTTTCCACTTGTGAAGTGGAAATTACCAGTGTGTCGTGTTCAGGTGCTTTTGTTGTCGTAGTGAAGAGAAACATGGCGGACTCGGAATTTGTCCTCACATGCTATTTGGGTAAAAGTTTTAAAACGGTTATAAACTCCCTAATGCATCTGCTACAGGAAGAAGAGGATGCATCAAAACGCAAACGATAAATGATAGGCTGTATATCTTATTGATCATGAATAGTATAGTTTTTTTTAAAGACAATACTAACTAATGGTTCTGTTTTAGCTAGCCTATATAAGTTTTATATAAGCCTATATAAGTATATATATTTTATATAGCCTATATAAGTTTTTTTTAACTTTTAACATCATGCAATGTTTACCATTCAGTATAGTTTCGTTGCTGTCCGCCATGTTGAAAGGTCAAAGTTTATCCCATCTCGGCAGCTCGGGTATCATAAAAAATTTCGAGCTTTCCAGTGGAAATTACAACGTGAGTGGGTGTTCATGTGCAATTTCGATGTCGGATTTTGGTATTTACCATAATTACGATAGCACATGAAGGCAGCATTAGTCTTCACTGCTTTCCTAGCGATAAGAAGAGGAGAAAAGAATGGGAAGATGCCTGTGAATGAATAAAACTAACTAAAGACCACTGATCTACAATAGTCATTATATATAGATCAGTGCTAAAGACCCACAAAAATGCTTTTGAGGCTTTTAGTAGACCAAAGCCATTGCAAAGAGTTTACAAACAGCAGAGACAAGAAACGCTTGTCATCATGCTGCAATTTTCAGCGCAGATTTCACTCGATATCCGTGGCGTTTAGATTCCTTGTGAGAAAAAACAATGGTACGGCATTTGGTTTAAGCTCTTTTAGTAGCTGTGCTCATTGTATCAGTATTTTATTTTCTGAGTTGTGTGTTCCGAGTTAAGTTGAGGTAAAAATATCAACAGGTAGCCTCAGTAGCTCACCGATTGCAACCATTTCACATCACTGAAATAATGGCGCCCCCATAATCCAAAATATGTATAAAACGTCCAGCTGATATTCTCCAAAATGGTGCTATACAGTGATGCAAATGAGACAAATTGTTGAATAAAGTCGTTTTTTTTTCTTTGCATACAAGAAGTATTCCCAATGCTTCATAAAATTCAGATTGAACCACAGACTATTTTGACGATGCTTTCATATTTTCTGGGGTCTTGACAGTGGTATTTACCTGGCAGTCAATGGGACAGCCTTCCGGTTTTCATCCAAAATATCTTAAATTGTGTTCCGAAGACAAACAAAGCTTTTATGGGTTTGGAACGACATGAGGGTAAGTGACATCCTGTTTCACTTTGAAATATGTAAAGTTAAAATCAACTGCTTTTTTCTGAAGGTTTCAGGTTCAAATCAAGTTTGTGGCATGCTAATAGAGTGTTGCAGGGATTGTGTATTTTTGTAGGTCAAAATAATTTATGTTGTCCTTAAGTCAATGAATTTTTTTTTTTTTTTTTTTTTTGGTTAAATGCCTGAAATAAGGTCTGTGGTAAACACAAGCTCAAGATATTTTCACAATTTATTATACAACATCAAATACATCAGTAATACCCCCTTGTGTTTTTTTAAAGCTCGTACCTTGTCTTGACAAAGCCGGTTGCTAACAAGTGACTAAATGTTGCACCGAACAGGTAAACTCATCTACCCCTAGTCCACTTTTTTCTACCTTAAACTTACTCAAACTGAAAATAAAGTTTGTAAAAGCTGTCAGAAGCTAAGTGAGGGTGACGTTGAAGTCATTTGACTGTGATGTAGTATATTTATAGCCTACATTTATCTTTTGACTTCTGATGTGCAGTTTATTTATGATGACCAAAACATGGTCACAGAGCTTATTTTCTGCAGTATTCCAAAAGTTAATGGAACCTTTACAGTATAAACATTGTGAAAATACATCTTTCCTTAGTTTCACTGGCATTGGACATGACTGTATCACTTTCACATAGACCAAAAAAAAAAGAAAGAAAGAAATCTGGTGTGTTTTCCTGTTCTTTTTATTATTATTCTAATCAGTCAAGAAATATTTTTGCCCTGTTTCCTGTAGTAAGGACAAAAATAGAAATAGAAATGTACACTCTGTCCTGCCCCCACTGGCCTGCTGGTTCAAGATATTTTTTTACCTTTCATATGGATGTAGATGCCAAAACGAAAAAAATCTAGAAGGAGAACCAACAGATGCCGCCACCATGGGGGGGGGGCAATACAGGCATTTGTTGTAATGGCGTTCCTTCTGTCACTGTGTCGTGCAGGTTTAATAGCTGAAGGCAAAGTCTTGGGCACAAAGCGCTTTCTCCTTGGCAGGATGTGAAGATGGCACACACTCCTGTGTGGGCCAAACATAGCCTGAGCAGCAAGGCCTCTCTGAATCATGGGGGATACACAGGACACGATGTCCAGATCAGTGCTGAGAGAGCTTGGAGAGTCCGTATGCGATAACTGCTGTTTTTCCTAGAGCTCTAGTTCAGACCAAGGTCATATTTATACTTTATCTTCAAAGGAATTTTATGTGCTAAACATCAAGAGTAATTAAATACGTCAGGTTCAAGAGTCTAATAAACGTTCCGCAGCGAGATGTTGACTCTGTTACACTGTTACATTAACAACTCTGTCCTAGTTTCGAAAAACAAAGTTATCTGCTGCCAATCTGAATATCGTTTTATCACTCCACGTGACCTCCATCAGGTTAATATACTTCAGAAGCTTTCAAAAGGTCAGATTATTCCTTTAACACACTGTATAGAGCTGGGCAGAAAGCAGGAGTCATGTTGCTATGCCATCTGGTTCAACAAATACCTGATAGGTGTTTCATTTTGCTGGTTACACTGAAGTCTAGCACAGCGTATTATAGAGGACTCATTACAGTAACTGAGTGACAGACTGGCAATAATATCACATCATAGCATACAAAGCATATAAAGAGTGTTAGGTGTAGTTTTCTCAACATCGCAACATTGCGAAAACCATCAGTAAAACAGGGTTGTGCAAATAACAGAAGTGAAGGATTGGCTCCTTTGAGTTGAATTTGAGTTAACTGGACAGGAAGTTAAATTTACCCTTCGCAAAGACCCGCCCCCTTTCGTTACTGTTGCTATGCCCAACAAACCACCATGTTCTCACGCAAAAAAAAAAAACATTTAATGTGTCGTGACAGATCGCTGTAGTGCCACAGTTCAAGCAGCATATGAACCAATCATCTCTCTCTTTACTACTAGTTATAGCACAAAATAAACATGAATTAACATCAGAAGGTATCTTGTTTCAACCACGGAAAGACATCAATACACACTGACCACCGAAAAGGTCCACCGACGGACAGTAGAAAGTCCATCTACTCTCCTGTCTGGTTTGTTTGTCCAACAAAAATGGCAGATTCAGCGTTATGATTGGTCAGATCGCCTGCTAATCAAACTCCCTGCGAAGGGTCAATGGATAAGAAGAGGAATTGATTAAATTGTTATTCAAAGAATTTCAACACATATCATGTATTTACTAACAGGATGTGTTCATGGAAAAAAATATGAGATGAGAGGAAAAAATTATAATGAAACGCTTTGTGTTCACTCACAAATCCTCTGCGTTCCCCTGACCAACATTATGTTCTGTTTCAAAGAAATTACAATATAGTTTTCCCCCTATCTCATATTTTTTTCCATCACCAGTTTAGTCACCAATGAATGCAAAATTTGGTGAGCAAACACAAATGCATTGCAATATAATTTTTTGCCTTCCATCTCTCTTTTTTATCTGTTTAGGGGCTCTGTAGCCTTCAGGGGAAATTAAGTGTTTTAAAAAAATATAAACTGGATAAAAAATTATATTTGGTATTTTTACATTACTGTCTATTTGTCCATCTGTTTGAATATCTGGGTCTATTTCCTTGTTAAAAATTGTAAGAGATTTTTTTGAATTTTAAGCCTACTTCCTCATTCAAATTTAAATTCTATTTGTTATCTCAACTCAAATTCAAGAATTAAATTGAAATTGTGTGTTCTCAGTCCAATTCTGAATAGCACAAAACCCTGTAATACAAAGCAAACAAGTGACTAAAATGAATGAAAATGAGCAAATCCACAGCTCTAATACCATTAGCTTTTCATCTGAACAAGGTAAAATATGATTTTTTTTTTGGTCAAACTATGTTTTTAATAAATATCTGTTACCATCTATTGCACAATATCAGGGTGTAAATGAGCTATTTGAAGTAGAAGACCATTTGAATTCTCATAAAAGTCATCAAGTGTTGATAGAGTACAGATGTGTTTGTGTAAAAAGACTCCGAGCGGAGCTCTTCTAGGTGGTCTGTTCAAGCATCTGTACGTGAATGTTATGAAAATAATTCATGTGACTCATTAAAGATCTACAGTGACTGTATAAGAAAGTGAGGTGATTCAGACAGAGCTGCGTCTCTTGGAGAAGAGCCTGAAGGGTGAGATGTTTCTCAGGTCAGCAGACACAGTGCTAATGGCTGAGCAGCGTTGAGGGTTACATACGCAGCCTGTGGGGCCAGGCTCGAAGAAGTGGTGGGGCGATACATCTCCTTGCTCCATTAGCGCATCAGTGAAGGACATATCCTGCGGGAGGATCACCATTTTCTCTCGGCTTTTGTACCACAGGCAGGAGCACACCGTCTGGAAGTGGAGCACCTCAGCGTAGACGCTCTTCAACCCACGCCTTTTATCTCGCCTGACGGCGGCTGGGCTCGGAGGGTCCGGACGCCGCAAAACCGGACCTTTTTGTTTATCTTTGGAGAGCAGCGCCCTCTGCTCTGCATCTCTTCTCTCATCCTCTGTGTTCATCGTCATGAACCGTAGCACCACTAGATTGAGGAAAGCACCAATTACCGTGAGGCCCATCAAGATATAGACAAAACTAAAGGCCACGTAATGAGGGTCGTTCTGGAGAGCGTTGTCCTTCTGTAGGGCTACGTAGTCCCCGAAACCGATAGTTGTGAGGGTGATGAAACAATAGTAGAAGGCATGGAAAAAGGTCCAGCCTTCGTAGTGGGAGAAGGCAGCTGCTCCTATGCACAAGGTGCTGATGCAGGAAAAGAAGCCGATGATCACCATGTTAGCCATGGAGACTTCCGGCCGCCGCAGGCCCATGCATTTCTTGGCTTTGTGCAACAGGAAGCGGACAAAGGTGTTGATACGTTCACCCAGGCTCTGGAACATCACCAGGGTGAGGGGGATGCCAAGAAGCGCATACCCCATGCAGAATGCTTTCCCAGCATCAGTACTGGGGGCGGCATGGCCATAACCTTGGGAAGAAGAGCAGGACAAGATAAGTGGTTGAAAGAACTAATGTTTTCATGGATGAATTGATGTTACATTGATGTTTATAGACCTTAACCCCTGCATACCCTGCATCGATTGGAATGGTTTAAACCTGGAGTGCCTAGTCTTGTTCCTGGAGATCTACCATATTTCAAAGTTCAGGTCCAACCCTAATCAGAGCACCTAAACAAGCTAAATACATACCTGCAAACTAGTTGTTTTTCATCGAAATTCGCCGTTTTGAATCAAAATATGTCATCAATGTGAATCGTGTAGATCTTTGTTTTTTGGGGAAGGGGATGAGGTGGGGTGTAGAGAGAGAGAGAGAGAGATTGCAAGCTCATAGACTGGAGTGACACCATAGGGGTGTTCATCTTGAAGCAGCGCTGTGAAGACCGATCGTTGAGTGAAATAAAACTACCGCGAAAGCTACAGAAAGCAGAAGGCTCTGCATGCTTTCGAATCGCTCTCACAGTACTTTGATGCCATACGCTGTCAAAGTCCCTTTAAGGCAAGTAATGTAACTGGGCAGTCATCTTTGAAATGCCTCTCGGGCATGCAAGTGCAGCTCCTATCTCTTTGAATGGGGAAACATAAAATTCTCCAAAACTGTTCACCAAGCTTACTATTAAATTTCATATTTGAAATCACCAATGAAATCTGACAACAACTGCATCATCATATTGTTCACTGTGCTACAATAGCATATAAAAAAGCTTAATTTTCAGGCTAAATCAGCCAGTGCGCATGCGCAGTACTGAGAGCATGTCTCAGAGCGCTGTTTGTTTCTATAGCAACTTCTAACGGCTGCTGCAGTGATGCGCTGACTTTACTAATCAACGATTGGATTTTTCATTAAGAAGGCGGGGCTTCACGGATATAATCAGTGTTGCATTTTTCCCCATTCAAAACTTTACGAGTGACACGTCTTGGGTATTCTGTAGTCTTTGACGCTGGTTAGTCTGTGTGGTGCTGCTTCAAGTCAAACATTTTTTTCCGCATGATCAGCCCGGACCGGTGACCGGCCGGTCAGTCTGCTCATTCCAATCCAGTCCGTTTTGATGTTACACTTATGCTCCCATCTGCATGTAAACATGTAGTCGGCGTGAATGAAGCAAACACAAAGTTTGCAATTTATAAGTCGCTTATTAAAAAAGTTTTCGAATCGAGTGAGTAAATGATTCAGTACCACATTCATACAAAACACATTCACTTGTTTCGATTTGGAAAAAAAAATAGCTGTTTGAACAAATCGGTTGAATGAATGACGGAATGACTCGCTCATTAAAACAGTCATTTGCCATCATCTACTAGTGGTTTAATTTCAGTACTGCATTTTTCCCAACATTTCTAACTTGTATATTCAAAAATATTAAAAACATTAATCTTATAAAATTATTTATGCATTTGACATTTTGTGGTGTAAATGCATTCCCTTTAGCTTCATCAAACAAATGTGTAAATAAATAACTCTAATGCCACTTTAGTTGCAACTTCTGTTTCCTCTGCAGTGAAAAGACTCACAAAGAGAAGTATTAACACCAATAATGATGTAATGAGTTGCACAGTCCAAAAAGTTGTGGTATAAATGTGTTTTGTTTTTGTTTTTTTTACTTTGAAGCAAATGTAGTTTTTTCCTTTTATTTTGTTGTCAGAATGCACCAGAATGCTTGATTTACATGTTACTTTCTCAAAAATTGCCTGCAGACCCCTCTACAAGGTTTATATTCTGAACCATGTCACCTTTTTGACCTTTTGTAAGTTTGCAGGTATGTAAATAAGCTCTTCAGGGACATGTGGGTTGCATCTGAAAGCTTAAAGCGATAGTTTACCAAAAAATTGAAATAACCCCATGATTTACTCACCCTCAAGTCATCCTAGGTGTATATGACTTTCTTTATTAAGACGAATACACTCAGAGTTATATTAAAAAAAATATCCTGGCTCTACTAAGCTTTATAATGGCAGTGAATGGCAGTTGAGATTTTGAAGGAAAATAAAGTGCATCCATCCAACATAAAAAACACTACGCCTACGTCCAAGTCATCGCTGCAACTGACAATTTGCGGAAAATAGAGATATGCTGGCTCTACTAAGCTTTATAATGGCAATGAATGGCTGTTGAGATTTTGAAGCAAAAAGTGCATCCATCCAACATAAAAAGTACTCCACACAGCTCCAGAGGGTTAATAAAGGCTTTCTGAAGCAAATTGATGTGTTTGTGAACATGAGAATGACGTAAGCTCCAATGAGAGTATGCTAGTCTCGCAAAAACCAATTTATGACCGCTGTTTTGTTTTGCTCTGTCCACCTCTATCCTTCTGTGTTTGCCACTTCTTCTCAGAGCTTACGCTATGCCTACATCCTATGTCATCTACTGGAACACCACTGACAGTTAGCGGAAGCTAGAGATTAAGGTTTAGAAAGTCATAAATATAAATATATTTCTTATACAAACACAGCGATTCGCTTCAGGAGGCATTTTTTTAACTCTTCATGTGATGGATGGATGCACTTTATTTTCCTTCAGAATCTCAACAGCCATTCACTACCTTTATTAAGCTTGGAAGAGCCAGAACATTTTTTAATATTTTTTAATAACTCTGACTATATTGGTCTGAAAGAAGAAAGTCATATACACTTAGTATATGACTTAGTTTGTGCATGAAAGTACCTCCCGAAACTGATTTCAGATGGACTTCTGAGGCAGCATAATAGTTCAATAATTTACAGCAACATAGAGAGAGCTATGGTGATAACTAAGGAAATATTTAATCACTAAAATACAAATTTCTTGCTAGAAAGTCCACTCAGCGTGGGATTACTTACTGTAATTCAGCTGTTTGCAGAATAACATTTGTGCTCTTTGGGGGTGTTTGTCATTTAAACAAACTCTTAATAAGTCAGAATGAATTTAATAAGGTAAACAAACTTTTCAATAACTTCACAGTTTGTTACTGGCCAGACTCATCAAACTATTCCTCAGATACACACTCCCCACGCTTATTTGTACTAGATGTTCTTTAAAATCCTGTAAATATTATTACAGATGTTCATTACACTTAGCCATCCCAATTTTGTTATGATGATGCTGTAAACTCCCCAATGAGGGCAGACTAATATGGCATTAGCCTGGAGATTTATTGAAGCTCGCCGCATAGCTCTCAGTATTGGGATACCAAATAAACTCAGGGATCTAATATTCAACGAGGCAATGAAGACAATGAAGATCAAATTATTTAGAAATAATCTACTGTTATGTAGGTATAACATTACAGAATTTCCGTTCTTGCTTTTATCCAGACAAAGGCAATAATTCTCAACCATTAAAATGTGTTGCGAGTGACTATACTTTTTTTAAGTACATGAACAAATGGTAATATAATTTCATCTAAAACATCTAAAAATGATAACTTCTAAATGAACTAGTTTTTATTTTTTATTTTTTTTATTTTATATTATTTAATTTAATTATATTTTTCACAAAGAATGTTTGAAGATACACTTTCAGGAAAAAAAGGTGTCACTGAGGCAGTACCCTTTTAAAAAATGTATTCCTAAGAGGGAATATTAACACTTGGGTGCATATTAGTGATAGCTTTTGTACCTTTTTCTGAGAGTGTATTAAATTATGTTGTGTTGTACATAATTTTCTTACATCACAAGTCTTATCAGTCTAAAAAGTGTTTTTGATCTATTAAAAGCTCTAAGTGATCGTTCAAGCAGAACATTAAGGTTAAAGGGAAATACAATACGTTGTTTAGTTCTAACAGTTGTTCCAACATGCAATGCGATATTATTGTCTTCAGCTCCTGAAAACAGGGTGGAAACATAGACATTAGCATTTTGTAGGGTGCTCTTCTAAAAATAACCCATGCATGACCATTTTTGAATTAATCCACCGGAAGCAGCGACCGAAATCACCATGAACAGTAACACAGGATTAAGCACTTCAGTGATGATTGTACGGAGAGTTCTTCTTCAATATCTTTCATCATTTGCATCCTACAATGTCATTTTAGGTCTTAAGCAATCTTAGTGAATATATTTCACCAAGATTGAATTCGAATTTAATTTTTATTTCATAAAAGCGCACAGTAAAATGTTAATTCTACGTTTAAAAATGTTCTGTTGTAGTTGCCAGAACTTTTCCACGAAATGGTGTTTACAGGATTTTGGGGACTGCATAGCTTATAGGCTATAATTTAGGGTTCCTATTAATATTAATATGCTAACCTATTTGACCTGTTGGTTTTCTGTGCTCGTAATAACACAGGTGGTGCGATGGAAGACCAAATGATTCTTCTCGGTAAATGTCCCCCACACGAACAGAAAATAGCATCAGTAAAACACTTATGACACTAAAATTATGCTCTAATCAAATAAATATGATTGTTTGCGCGGCAATTTTTTCCCGCACTTTTCACATAAAGGCGATTCACATACATTTTTACCATAAACGTGTACGTTTTCTCTTATTTACGCCGTGAGAGAATACTGTGAAGCTAAAATATGAACAGAATTAAATTGAACAAAAAGTATTTCTAAACCTGTATTATTTTACAGACAAAACTTGCTATGAGACTATAAAATATCATTGGACTAGAAGGACCGTCTTCACAAATTAGAATTGAAAACTTACCTATGGTTGTTATCACAGTGATGGCGAAATAAAAAGACCCGGAGAACTTCCACTGGACTCCGGCTTTGTGAGGCTTCAGAAGCAACACGACCTTTTCAATCTGATCGAAGTCAAGTCTGGTGAGATTATATTTATACATAAGTAGAAATTTTCGATAGTCTAGTTTGATCTTCTGGCCTTTCTCCTGCTTTGACTCGAGAGCGTCGAAGACTCCCGCTCCAATGAGTAAATAGGACAAAGTGCAGATAATTAAGGCGAGTGTCCGCACGTTTTGTCTCTTCATCTTCTCATAGTCGCCTCAAAATATCCCTCAGTTTTCAAAGCTCCGGTCCGGCATGGGAACTTTCCTGATTCATGGCTTGTCATAGCGCCCTCGCACCCCTTGGCAGCAAAAATCCAGCTGAGGGTCTCCTGAAAATCTGCCACAAGGGACCGCTATTAAAAGAAGTCGTGTTTAGTGGAGCTGTTCTTTCAGCACCACCCCCAGAGACCGATACACACGCTCCTTATATGGGCATTTGTTCCTTCCAGTTAGCTTGAGTTCACTGGTGAACTGGGAGTGAGAAGAAAGGTTTTATCCCGCCATTAATTGCACGCCACTTTTTGGAGCTGCTTAAATAAATCTGGGAGGTACACACTTAAAAATAAAGATTTTCGTAGTGATTAACTATTTTGGGTTCCCCAAAGAACCTTTCTGTGAACAGTTTTTCTTAGTGTGAAAAACATTTTAATATTCCAAAGAACCTTGTTCCGCTATTAAATACCTTTTGTGCATTGAAAAAGTTTCATGGATGTTGAAGGGATAGTTCACCCAAAAATGAAAATTAGCCCATTATTTACTCACCCTCCAGGCATGACTTCCTTCTTTCAGACGAATCCAATCAGAGTTGAATTAAAAATTATCCTGGCACTTCTAAGCTTTAGAATGACAATAGGGAGGTGTTTCTCTTCATCAGTCCAAAACAAGTCCAATAAACAAGTCCAGTGCATCCATCCATAATAAAACATGCCTCACACGGCTAAGGATGGTGAATAAAGGCCTCCTGTAGCGAATTGATGTTTTTGTAAGAAAAATATCCAAATCTAAAACGTAATAATCACTGAGTAAATAATGGGCTAATTTTAATTTTTGGGTGATTCTTTAAAGGTTCTTTATGGAACCATTGATGTCACAAAGAAGAGTGGGCGTGGTCATTTGTAAGTTTTATGAGTTTGGCTTCCTGTCTCATCCACATCCAGCTATTTTTAGCTGTACAAAACAGCTTGTTTGGCTGCTTGATATTGCAAATTGGTGTGCCTTATGTTATTTTAAGGTATTATCTGAATTATGAGCACACTGGTTTGTAGTGCAAACGGTTTTACCGTTTACTGCTCTTTGTTATTCTTCTCATTATTTCCCTACAGCAGCTAAAAAACCCAGAAGTCTCACCCATAGGCTTACTTCCACGTTGAACAATAAGGTGGATACAGATATTTTTTTGTCATTTTGACTAGATTTGATTTTCTTTTTCCTATAAATAGACTAAAACTTTGACTTTTTTCATAATTTTGGGGTATTAATTTCCCCCACCCTGTTACACTTTTAGTGTTCCCTGTCAAATATGACTGGCATACAAAAATTGCTTGTAAATATCTTATATTATTAAATATCATCTTTGAAGTTATATTATTACCAAATATTGCAGTCAATATTGTTTTCTTTCAGTTAAAATTCTATATTTCTTTTTATTTTTTAGGGCTGTCCCCTAATAGTTGACTAACCGCTAGTCGACAAGAAACGGCTTGGTCAACCAAAATTGTATTAGTAAAATCCACAAGGAAGTGGCGAAGTCACGCAGTCCATGACGGACAGATCGTTAATGGCTGGTCTATGTGGTAGTACAGTACATTGGGCAGGACAGCCAAACGCTCACCTATCATTCATCGACCTCAAATATGGCTTTTCATCTGAAATATGTAAGTAGTAGCAAGTACATGACCGCTCTAATGTTAACCTAGAAAAATGTCCACTATTGAAGTGTATGTGCGGAGTGTGGTGTGGTGTGTTCACTTGCTCTTAAAATACTCTTAAAATCATTTTTGGTCATCTTTCGAATCTGTAAAGACTCTATGTTTATTTGTGTGCACTCAGAATAACAACGAAACAATGTGCTTTTGTAAAATAATTAAAGCAAAAAGATGCGCTTTCTGCCGTCTTTGTCTCTGTAAACTTGAGCGAACTTCAAAACTCTGCGTATACTTGCCTTACAGACATGAAAGATATATCTATAGAGAGCGAAATGTCTACCTTCAAATAAACCACATAATTCTCAGATTATGTAATTCATATGAAAGAAGCATACAGGCACATCCACCACTGTGGAGATGATGAGTCGGTGTTGCCGACTTCATCTCTTAAGCTGAAAACAAAGAAAGCACTAGTTTACCAAGAAATTATTAAAATGTTAATGCAACCTCCTTGCAGTTTTTCTCTAACAAATTCATAATTATTATATCTGCCGTGTGCTGTGGCAAGCTTTTTTGAATGCGATTGAGCACTTATTAAGCTTTGTAGGCAATTAAAACCTCATTATTATGATTTATATGGTTTATTAAAAAATGTAGTCGACTAGTCAGCAAGAAAAATCTTTAGTCGAGGGCAACCCTATTATTTGTATTTCTTTGTGGAACTCATCAATTATAGGCTTTATTGATCTGAACATAAGCACCTCTTTTTAGTAAACATTGGCAAAATTATCTACAAATAATGCTTTTTTTTGACCAGTAACACTAAATTAGGTTCTCCTTGCATTTTTGAACAAGTTTGCTTATGTTTAATTATGCACAGATTCCTGAATTTAAAGCATATATCTAATCAGTCATCGACTGACTGACCAAGGTATCTCCAATAAAAAAAAAGTATCATAAATGCTAACTTATCAATGTAATTTGTGGTCACAACATACTGCACATGCGCAGATTCCTGAATGCAATAACTGTATCTATTAATCAGTAAAGAAATGAATCACAAATATAATTTGTAGTCACAACACTGTACATGTAGTCTATGGAAGATTTTTTTTTTTTTTATGGGAGGCTTTCAGGTAGCTAATGACAGCTGAAACGTTTTCCAGTGGAACACAGTAAACCTGACCCCTTGCACTGTTAGCTGACCCTTTGCATATTTTAACAAATGGTTTCCAGGCTTCATAAATTGTTGTCTAGCAACATAATTAACGTTCTAGTCCTTGAGTAAATATCAGTGGTCCTTTGTGGGCTTGTGCAGGAGCACCCTTTGCATAACAATTTGCCTTTAACAGCCTCTTTGCGCATTGCCGCAAATGAAACTGTAGTTCTTTTAATGGTCACGGCATAAGTGGAGGACATCTGGGTAAACAGACAACACAAACCTTTCTGCTATTCTGAACAATCCCGCTGCCAAGACATTATGCTCCTGTCCTCCTAGATTGCATTTTTTCTTTTATCTGAAAAACAACCTTCGGGAAAAAAAACATTTAAAAATAGCAACCATACAGTTTACATCCGACAGTAACTGGACAGCAGATTTAATTCAAATCAATTTGATATATTTATTTTCAAATATTACATAGAAAATATACACATCTAATTTACTATGCAGCATTTCTTTAATCAAACTCTGTTAAAACCATTGACTTGTTTGTTATGGCCACTATTTGATCACATTCATGTTTTAGATTTTTTTATTCTTTATCATGTTTCACTTGTTGTCCTTTTCAGCCTTTTTAACCATTAAACCTCCATTTTGTTTCATAACAAAACCACATTTTGAATGCAAAAGATCTTAAGTTAGCACTAACAAAAAGGTTCCCATAAAAGATTTCTCAAGCCAAAGCCTTTGGCACAATTAGCATAAATAAGATCTCAAGAATGTTCTCAAGGCAACATACACATCATTTTGGTGCCTTGAATAAGTGTGTTTTCCATATTTGTCTAAAGAAAAGAAAATAATAAAGCTACACTACTTGTGTAGTGTGTACAGACTGTGTAAATAATCCAGTCTTTTCAATGACAAGGATAAAGTGGGGCCATTTGTGGCAATTAGATGAATTCACCTTTGAACAGCAAGTGCTGCTGGTACTCGAGGTTTATTGGAGAATTTATCAGCCATTATAAGGCTTCGAACTCATCTATTCTCTGCTTGGTGTTGCCCATGCGGATCTGACGAAGCGTCTTGTACTTGTCCCTCCCGGCTTGTACGTTTTCGCTGTGCAGAATGTCGTTCTTAGTCTTCTTAGTGTTATCCCGCGCCTCGGCCAGCTCAGAGCTCAGGGCCTGAAAACAATTTAACATACTGTGAGTCATAATGTACATACCAAATTGGACAGCTGAAATTAAAAATTGAAATATGAGGTACAATTTATACTAGTGGTGCAACTAAATGAATGATTTAAGGTCAGTGCTACTGAACTAGACGTGCTGTTTATAAATGAACTGAATGAACGTGGCGTGTTATTCATATACAACTGTTATTCATATACAACTGTTTGAACAAAGTGTGTTTTTCATAAACAGACTAAAGTAATATTGACAATTCAAAACACCAAGGCTTGAAATTGTAAATAAATTGTAAACTGGTATAGTGTTTTTGAGCAGAAACTGTTGAATTAATGAATCAGTGACTCACTGGGGGGGATAAAAACACTCACCTAGTGTTGTAATAATGCAAACTAATAATGCAAAAAAAGATTTTAGTCACTGAGATGTGTCAAAATCCTCACTACAAGTAGGTGCTATGTGTGTATATGAATGTAAACAAACTGAAAGAAAGAATAAAAATTAACATATCTGAATATCTTTTATATATGAATATTTCATATCTTTTGAACAAATCTCCTGAATGAATGATAAAATTACTCATAATTCTCAAAAAAAAAAAAGTAAATACATGACCCACCTAATTATGTAACAATGTAACCTGCAGAAATATAACTAATCTGAAATAATCAGTGAATGAATCTGTTTTTAAAGCTTTAAACAAAAAAAAGACAGACAGAGATAATAAGATTTGTCAACTCTGTTTCTGAACAAATCTTTTGAATCTGGATCTGTTTTAGGTTATCAAAAAATTCAATGAGTCATTTAGATTCATCAAAATCCCCAATACAAGTATGTTTTATGTGTGTATACTTATATAAACAGAGATAATAAGATTGTTTTAATTTTCAACTCTGTTTTTAAACAAATCTTCTGAATCTGGATCTGTTTAGGTGATCGAAAGATTCAATTTATCACTCAGATGAATCAACATCCCCAATACACGTAAGTTTTGTGTGAGTATACATATATGAACAGAGATAATAAGACTTGTTTTAATTGTCAACTCTGTTTTTGAACAAATCTTTTAAATCTGGATCTGTTTTAGGAGATCAAAAGATTAAATGAGTCACTCAGATGAATCAAAATCCCAAATATAAGTAGGTTTTATGTGTGTATACATATATAAACAGAAATAATAACATTTGTTTTTATTATCAACTCTGTTTTTGAGAAAACCTTCTGAATCTGGATCTCTTTTAGTGATCAAAAAATTCAATGAATCACTCAGATGAATCTAAATCCCAAATTCAAGTAGGTTTTGTGTGTGTGTGTGTGTGTGTGTGTGTGTGTGTGTGTGTGTGTGTGTGTGTGTGTGTGTGTGTGTGTGTGTGTGTGTGTGTGTGTGTGTGTACGTATATAAACAGAGATAATAAGATTGTTTTAATTGTCACCTCTGTTTTTGAGCAAATCATCTCAATCTGGATCGGTTTTAGGTGATCAAAAGATTAAATGAGTCACTCAGATGAATCAAAATCCCAAATACAAGTAGGTTTTATGTGTGTATACATATATGAACAGAAATAATAATATTTGTTTTTATTATCAACTCTGTTTTTGAGAAAACCTTCTGAATCTGGATCTCTTTTAGTGATCAAAAAATTCAATGAGTCACTCAGATGAATCTAAATCCCAAATTCAAGTAGGTTTTGTGTGTGTGTGTACGTATATAAACAGAGATAATAAGATTGTTTTAATTGTCACCTCTGTTTTTGAGCAAATCATCTCAATCTGGATCTGTTTTAGGTGTTTAAAAGATTCAATGAATCACTCAGATGAATCTAAAGTTTTATGCCCTGACAGAACAAATCAATGAACGAATCTGAATGTGGTGTGATTGTGAATGTGATTAGGATGAATCACAATCCTCGCTGCTAATCCATACATAATTATATCTGAGTAATGCAATATGCATGTTACCATGAGCTGTTTCTGCACGCGCTCATTCTTCTCTGCCTCCGTGATGCGCTCCTCCTCATTGCGGTGGTCCTCAATGCCCTCCACTTGCAGCTCAGCACTGTAGGTGCTGTTGTTCTCCTCATGATCATCATGATCATTCTCCAAGGGTTCCTGCTCCATGGCCAGGGCCATGGGCGCAGCTATGGGGGCAGCAACCACAGGGGACGACATAACAAGCTGCAACTCCTCACGGGTCTTTACCAGATCGTCCTGTACCTCTTTAGCCTGAGAGAATTAAAGAGGTTCATTATAAGCAGTCTCCGTATTTTCCACTTTTCATCACTTTAACAATAGATAAAATAAAAAATCTTACTGTTCAAAACTCACCCTGCTTTGCCATTCATTGGCTTCTTCTTCCTTGACTCTCCTGGCTTCCTCCAGCAAGGTAATCTTTGCAGTGTATTCTGCCAGTTCTGTTGCCTATATATAAAAAAAGTTCAGTTCAGTATAAAAAAAAAGTTCTTCCCCATTACACATTCCATTAAAGATTACATAGATTTGTTGACAAAGGTGTGTTTTTCTCTGTGTGTAGAAGTGTCCCCCACTCACTAGTTGTTCCTGGTTTTTCATCTGGTCCTCAGCTTGCCTGGCAAGCTCTTCTTTAGCCATCAGTGCCGCCTGTCTCTCAGCCTCCAGGCGTGCTGCCTCCTCCTCCACCCGCCGCCTCTCTTCCTCCAGTATTCGTGCCCTCTCAAACTGGTCTTTCAGATCTGAACAATACACAAAATCAACCATAAGGGGGCAGCAGCTACTCAATTATACAACATTGTTTATTGCAAGCATGCATCTCCTCCAAGGAGGCAAGGGAGGCAGTGCCTTTTCAAAATGTTGGTTGTGAAAAAAAATACAGCATGAGGTTACTACCACCACACTTTACTTTTGGGATGGTGCTCTGCAGGTGATGAGCAGTTCCTGGTTTTCTTTCAAACATGATGCTTGGAATTGAGGTTCATCAGACCAGAGAATCTTGTTTCTTATAGTCTGAGGGTCCTTTAGGTGCTTTTTTTGCATTTTCAAGTGTGTTTTCATGTGTCTTCACTGAGGAGAGGATTGAGTCTTGCCACACCACCATAAAGCCCAGATCTGCATATATGTTCATGGAGCTCAACCAGAGTGACCATCAGCTTCTTGGTCACCATTCTTACCAAAGTCCTTCTCCTTCTACATCAATTGCTCAGTTTGGCCAGGAGACCAGCTCTAGAAAGAGTCCTGGTTGTCTCAAACTTCTTCCATTAAGGGTAATGGAGACTACATGCTTCTGTGAACCTTCAATGCAGTAGAATTTTTTCTGAACTCTTTCCCAGATGTGTGGTTTGATGCAGTCCTGTTTCTAAACTCTACATGCAATTTTTTTTTAAATCAGGGCTTTCCAGATCATAATCATTCTATTGAATTTGCCACAGGTTAACTCCACTCGGAGTGTAGTAACATCCACAAGCAATATGAATGCTCCTGAGCTAAATTTCAACTGTCCCAGATAAGGGTATGAATACCTATGCAATGGAATCATTTAAGTTTTTTATTTTTTATAAATTTGTAAAGATGTTAAAACCTGTTTTCTTGCTTTGCCATTATTGTGTATGGAGTGTAGATTGATGTGGGGAAAAAAGTTATTTAAAGCACATAACAAAATGTGAAAAAAATTAAGGGGTATGAATACTTTTGCAAGGCACCATATATCCCTTACTTGCATACTTTGATATACTTTTTATTGAATATATCAGATATGTAGTACAATGTTTTTACCTTTCTCAACCTTTTTGGTCTTCTCTTCAAACTGGAGAAGCTTCATCATCATCTCCTGCTTTTCTCTCTCCACCCTCTCCTTTTCCTTCTCTATTGCCTCTCTTTTCTTTTTCTCATTCTCTAGCTGGGCTCTGGGAAGAAAACAGGTCGCAAACACATTTAATGATGTACTCTTAATAAAAAAAAAATTAGAGGAGAATTTACAAAGTAAAAAATATAAATAAAACAATACAAAAAGTCAACATTTATTTATGTATTTCTTGGTCAATATAAATTCTAAAATGAGTGCCTTGACTGGTGTCTTGCTGTGCTCATCATTGCAGCTGGTCATCGGTATATAATGACGCACTCTGGGCAATGAACATTATGTTCTCACCTCTCCATCTGTCTCTGGTGTTTCTCCTCTCTGGCTTGAGCCTTCATCTGCTGCACCTCAATGGTATCAGGTTTCCTGCGCTGCATGTAAAGCTCATGGTTTCCCATGCACAGCTGCAGGATACGCTTGTTAATGCGCAGACGTGATGCATAGAACACAAAGTCCTGTAAGAACAAAAGAGAGAATAGAATGTGACACATTCATAATGTTTAATGAATAAATAACATGGCAAATATATTCTAACCAGCCAATTCTTTTATTGAAGTCAAAAGTTTACATACACCTTGCAGAATCTGCAAAATGTTAATTATTTCACCAAAATAAAAGGGATCATACATGCATGTTATTTTTATTTAGTACTTACCTGAATAAGATATTTCACATAAAAAATGCTTTCATATAGTCACAAGAAGAAAAAAAAAAAGCTGAATTTATAAAAATGACCCAATTCAAAAGTTTACATACACTTGATTTCTAATACTGTGTTGTTACATGAATGATCCACAGCTGTCTGCCTGAACAGTTAAACAGGCTACTGTTCTTCAGAAAAATCCTTCAGGTCCCACAAATTCTTTAATTTTTCTGCATTTTTCTGTATTGAACCCTTTTCAACAATGACTGCATGATTTTGAGATCTATCTTTTCACACTGAGGAAAGTTGAGGGACTGATTTGCAACTATTACAGAATGTTCAAAGGAAACACAATACATTAAGAGCCAGGGGTGAAAACTTTTGAACACAATGAAGATGTGTACATTTTTTTTTATTTTGTCTATATAATTTTTTTTTTCATTTAGTACTGTCCTTCAGAAGCTACAGAGGATACTTACAAGTTTCCCAGAAGACAAAATATTTACCATAATCTTCAAATTTACAACCCCTGGCTTTTAATGCATCGTGTTTCCTTCTGAAGCATCAGTGAGTGTTTGGACCTTCTGTAATAGTTGAGTATGAGTCCCTCAGTTATCCTCAGTGTGAAAGATGGATCTCAAAATTATACAGTCATTGTTGGAAAGGGTTCAAATACACAAAAATGCTGGAAAACCAAAGACTTTATAGGACCTGAAGGATTTTTCCTGAAAAATAGGTGGGCAGTTTAACTGTTCAAGATGAACTGGGTCATTTTCATAAATGAAACTATTATTTTCTCTTGTAAACTATATGTAAACATCTTTTATGTGAAATATATTACTCAGGTGAGCACTAAATAAAAAAAACAGATGCATTTTGTATGATCCCTTGTATGACCCACATACAATAACATCAGGTTAAAAAAAGACTAAGTCATTCATGCAAATACTTACAGGAGCTTTTTTGTCAATGGGTTTGATTATAAACTTCTTGTCACTGAAAGAGATGTTCCTTATTTCACTCCAAGGAAACCCAATCTTAGGAGTCAACCTAAGTAATCAAAAACAGCCTAAATGTATTTCATGCAACTGTTTGTGTTTGTCAACAAACATAACAAAAATCACAGACTTTGTGGCCCATTAGTCCTCAGGTGCAGTGACCTCTCCATAATAAGCACTATGTGTTCGTGTTGACTTGTTTGGCTTGTTGTGGGTTTGGACTCCACAGGTCATTAACCACACAGTCATGACCAGCTGACCCTAATATCCCCAACCAGCCTGACACTGTTTCTTTACAATCAGGACTCCCTCACAAAAAGTGCTTACCTGTCTTCTTTTTCATAGATGTTAAGTCCCAAAGCATCTACACCTAACCACAGGTCTGTTCCTTTCTTGTTCTTGATGTCGAAATAGTTGACACCATACATTTCCAAATCCTGTGAGATCTTTAGATACTCCAGCATGGAATCTTCCCTGGTGTCACAAAATATGTGGTAAAAATGTAATGATAAACTTGTAGAGCAAAATGAATGGGAGCTGAATTGGAGCATATGAGTCAAACTCACTTGGGAATGCCTCTGTGCTCCTCATGCCAAATCTGAATCCTCTCCTCCCATTGTTCTTTAGAGAGTTTGTGCTGGTCAAACACTCTGAAAACACAGAATATCAAATCAACACATGTTTTCTTAATGCAATTAACCATGGTGTTATTACAAACACAACGGTTACTATAGTTAAACCATGGTAACAGAAAATTAACCATGGTTTTGCTACACTAGCCATAGTTTAACCATGGCATTTGAAGTAAAACTGTGTTTATACAAACGGAAATCAATCCACCAATAAACACTGTTACTACACATTTACTATAATAAAATCATAGTTAATTTTTGTTAGGGTTTTGGTAGAATCATATGACTACAGTGACCATATAACGTAATATATTTGGGGCCAAAATATGAATAAAATAACATTTTCAAGATTTCACATAATAAAAACGGTCGATTTCTTTTTTATCATTAACTTACAACATCTTTGTTTCTATTTTTGTCTTCTCACAATAATTTCTGTCTATTTAAAATCTTCAGAGTATGTTTTCTTTATCTGTAATTAAAAGTGGTAAAAAATGGCAAAGTTCACCACCAAACCCAATCAAATACACCTGAACTAGCTAATTAAGATCTTCAAGAACACTTGATAATTACAAACAGGTGTGTTGGAGCAATACTGGAACTGAACTCTGCAGAAAAGCAGACTTCCAGGAACATGAATCACCATTTCCATTGGCTGACTCATTAGAATGCATTGAATTCATGTTTTTTGAGCAGAGCTCACCTCTGAGGCAGAAGCCGCTCGTTCGCTAGGTATCCAGATTTGTGGCTATCCGGTAAGTGGTCTCCAAACTTGGATTGAACAGCATAAGAGGCCAGCAGAACGGCGGTCTCTGGTGGGCAGTACATCTCATCGCTCAAGATGCCTTCCTTCACTTGCAGGAAGAAGAGCTTTTTTGTGATATCCTGAATCAGCTCCTCAGCCACATCTTCAGGGTAGTGCTTGGCCCGAAACCTAAACTGCAGAGGGTTCTCTTGCTTCACCTCTTGAGAGGACACCTATGATATCAGAATATGAAAAGTCAATATTGGGTTGAAGTGTACAAAATGTTTGTTTTAGAGAGCTTTCTACATAGACAGCAACACAACTACTACGTTCAAATCCCAGAAAGGAAGTAAGGACTGCAAAGACCACACTGGAAGAGAAGAAATTGTTGAATAAAATCATTGTTTTCTTTGTGCACAAAAAGTATTATCGTAGCTTCACAAAATTAAGGTTGAACCACTGTCACATTGACTATTTTAAAGAAGTCTTTACTACCTTTCTGGGCCTTGACTGTGTCAGTTGCATTGCCATCTATGCAGGGTCAGAAAGCTCTCGTATTTCACCAAAAATATCTTAATTTGTATAACAAAGATAAACAAAGGTCTTATGGGTTTGGAACGACACGAGGGCGCAAATCTGACTTTTTTTCTCTCCGAATTGTGGGTTATAAACTCCCAAATCTGACTTTTTTTCCTCCAAATTGTGAGATATAAACGCAAATCTCACTTTTTCCTCAGAATTGTGGGATATAAATGCAAATCTGACTCTTTTTTTTAGAAATGTGTGATATAACCTCGCAATTGCGAGTCATAAAGTAAAAATTGCAAGACGTAAACTCGCAAATCTGACTTTTTTCTCCGAAATGTGGGATATAAACTCCCAAATCTGACTTATTTTTTCTCTAAATTGTGAGATATAAATGCAAATCTGACTTTTTTTTCTCAGAACTGTGTGATATAAACTTGCAATTGCAAGTTATAAAGTAAAAATTGTGTGATATAAACTTGCAAATCTGACTTTTTTATCATAATTGTGATATATAAACTTCAAATCTGACTTTTTTACTCAGAATTGTGTGATATAAACTCGCAATTGAGTGTTATAGTCAAAATTGTGAGATGTAAACGCACAAATCTGACTTTTTTTCTCAGAATTGCAAGATATAAACTCCCAAATCTTACTTTTTTCTAAGAATTGTGAGATATAAACGCAAATCTGACTTTTTACTCAGAACTGTGTGATATAAATTTGCAATTGCGAGTTATAAAGTAAAAATTGTGTGATATAAACTTGCATATCTGACTTTTTTATCATAATTGTGATATATAAACTTCAAATCTGACTTTTTTCTCAGAATTGTGTGATATAAACTCGCAATTGAGTGTTATAGTCAAAAATGCGAGATGTAAGCGCAAAAAATCGGACTTTTTCCTCAGAATTGTGGGATATAAACGCTAATCTGACTCTTTTTTTCAGAATTGTGGGATATAAACGCAAATCTGACTCTTTTTTTTAGAAATGTGTGATATAAACTCCCAAATCTGACTTATTTTTTCTCTAAATTGTGAGATATAAATGCAAATCTGACTTTTTTTTCTCAGAACTGTATGATATAAACTTGCAATTGCAAGTTATAAAGTAAAAATTGCAAGACGTAAACTCGCAAATCTGACTTTTTTCTCCGAAATGTGGGATATAAACTCCCAAATCTGACTTATTTTTTCTCTAAATTGTGAGATATAAATGCAAATCTGACTTTTTTTTCTCAGAACTGTGTGATATAAACTTGCAATTGCAAGTTATAAAGTAAAAATTGTGTGATATAAACTTGCAAATCTGACTTTTTTATCATAATTGTGATATATAAACTTCAAATCTGACTTTTTTACTCAGAATTGTGTGATATAAACTCGCAATTGAGTGTTATAGTCAAAATTGTGAGATGTAAACGCACAAATCTGACTTTTTTTCTCAGAATTGCAAGATATAAACTCCCAAATCTTACTTTTTTCTAAGAATTGTGAGATATAAACGCAAATCTGACTTTTTACTCAGAACTGTGTGATATAAATTTGCAATTGCGAGTTATAAAGTAAAAATTGTGTGATATAAACTTGCATATCTGACTTTTTTATCATAATTGTGATATATAAACTTCAAATCTGACTTTTTTCTCAGAATTGTGTGATATAAACTCGCAATTGAGTGTTATAGTCAAAAATGCGAGATGTAAGCGCAAAAAATCGGACTTTTTCCTCAGAATTGTGGGATATAAACGCTAATCTGACTCTTTTTTTCAGAATTGTGGGATATAAACGCAAATCTGACTCTTTTTTTTAGAAATGTGTGATATAAACTCCCAAATCTGACTTATTTTTTCTCTAAATTGTGAGATATAAATGCAAATCTGACTTTTTTTTCTCAGAACTGTATGATATAAACTTGCAATTGCAAGTTATAAAGTAAAAATTGCAAGACGTAAACTCGCAAATCTGACTTTTTTCTCCGAAATGTGGGATATAAACTCCCAAATCTGACTTATTTTTTCTCTAAATTGTGAGATATAAATGCAAATCTGACTTTTTTTTCTCAGAACTGTGTGATATAAACTTGCAATTGCAAGTTATAAAGTAAAAATTGTGTGATATAAACTTGCAAATCTGACTTTTTTATCATAATTGTGATATATAAACTTCAAATCTGACTTTTTTACTCAGAATTGTGTGATATAAACTCGCAATTGAGTGTTATAGTCAAAATTGTGAGATGTAAACGCACAAATCTGACTTTTTTTCTCAGAATTGCAAGATATAAACTCCCAAATCTTACTTTTTTCTAAGAATTGTGAGATATAAACGCAAATCTGACTTTTTACTCAGAACTGTGTGATATAAATTTGCAATTGCGAGTTATAAAGTAAAAATTGTGTGATATAAACTTGCATATCTGACTTTTTTATCATAATTGTGATATATAAACTTCAAATCTGACTTTTTTCTCAGAATTGTGTGATATAAACTCGCAATTGAGTGTTATAGTCAAAAATGCGAGATGTAAGCGCAAAAAATCGGACTTTTTCCTCAGAATTGTGGGATATAAACGCTAATCTGACTCTTTTTTTCAGAATTGTGGGATATAAACGCAAATCTGACTCTTTTTTTTAGAAATGTGTGATATAAACTCCCAAATCTGACTTATTTTTTCTCTAAATTGTGAGATATAAATGCAAATCTGACTTTTTTTTCTCAGAACTGTATGATATAAACTTGCAATTGCAAGTTATAAAGTAAAAATTGCAAGACGTAAACTCGCAAATCTGACTTTTTTCTCCGAAATGTGGGATATAAACTCCCAAATCTGACTTATTTTTTCTCTAAATTGTGAGATATAAATGCAAATCTGACTTTTTTTTCTCAGAACTGTATGATATAAACTTGCAATTGCAAGTTATAAAGTAAAAATTGTGTGATATAAACTTGCAAATCTGACTTTTTTATCATAATTGTGATATATAAACTTCAAATCTGACTTTTTTACTCAGAATTGTGTGATATAAACTCGCAATTGAGTGTTATAGTCAAAATTGTGAGATGTAAACGCACAAATCTGACTTTTTTTCTCAGAATTGCGAGATATAAACTCCCAAATCTTACTTTTTTCTAAGAATTGTGAGATATAAACGCAAATCTGACTTTTTACTCAGAACTGTGTGATATAAATTTGCAATTGCGAGTTATAAAGTAAAAATTGTGTGATATAAACTTGCATATCTGACTTTTTTATCATAATTGTGATATATAAACTTCAAATCTGACTTTTTTCTCAGAATTGTGTGATATAAACTCGCAATTGAGTGTTATAGTCAAAAATGCGAGATGTAAGCGCAAAAAATCTGACTTTTTCCTCAGAATTGTGGGATATAAACTCACAAATCTGACTTTTTTTCTCCGAATTGTGAGATATAAACGCTAATCTGACTCTTTTTTTCAGAATTGTGTGATATAAACTCGCAATTGCGAGTCATAAAGTAAAAATTGCAAGACGTAAACTCGCAAATCTGACTTTTTCCTCAAAATTGCGGGATATAATCTCCCAAATCTGACTGTTTTTCTCAGAATTGTGGAATATAAACTCCCAAATCTGACTTTTTTTTCTTAGAATTGTGAGATATAAATGCAAATCTGACTTTTTTTCTCAGAACTGTGTGATATAAACTTGCAATTGCGAGTTATAAGGTAAAATTGTGTGATATAAACTTGCAACTCTGACTTTTTTATCATAATTGTGATATATAAACTTCAAATCTGACTTTTTTCCTCAGAATTGTGGGATATAAATTCCCCAATCTGACTTTTTGTCTTAGAATTGTGAGATATAAACACAAATCTGACTTTTTTCTCAGAACTGTGTGATATAAACTCGCAGTTGAGTGTTATAGTCAAAATCTGACTTTTTTCCCCCTGAAGGACATAAAGATGAGTAATTAATGACAGAATTTTCATTTTTGGGTGCACTATCCCTTTATTATACAAAGTGAATGACTATATGGCAATGCTCTGCACTGTGTTTATTTAGATGCTATGATACAATGGAGATATCTTAGTGACAGAACAGTAATACATATATAAGAGAATTGCACTGCATTGTTAGCAACAATCTTAAAAAGTGTCATATGTTGCAAGCATTCAACAGATGCAATCACATGTCAGAAAGTAAGCCTTCAGAGCAGTAAATGTAAGAACCCCAACCTATAGATAACATGTTCTTAGAATGTTCCTGTGCTGTTTCTAGGGTGTTTGTGTGGTTGTTAGGGTGGTTAAATACTGACTAATGTCGAAAGAGCCCACCCCCACGTTTCTGTGATATTTCAGTCTATAGATATGGGTTGGGTGCCAGTAAATCAATGGGATTCTTTTGTCTGTTTTATCATAAAATTGTCTCTACAGCAAGCTTTATAAATTCCCTCCTCATTAAGCTACACAATTTATGGTATCATTTATTCATTAGGGTTAAATAATAATAGTAACCTTGATTGCCTTAGCAAATGCTACTAATTAAATACATGCATGACATGTATAAACATTAAGCATTCATTAGTTCTTGTCTAACAACATAGTGCAGGAAAATGTTCAAAAACAAAATCAAGAATACCTTTTTGTCCAGTTTTAGCCAAGTCATAATGCCTTTGGTGTCCATGTACTGCAGACCAAAGTACCAGGTCTCACGCACACCCACCGTCTTAACCACCTGAATACATCAACACAGGGTACAATTTAATCAGTTATATGTAACTAACCCAATGCTAAATGTATAAGTACAAACTGTGATATCAATTATGGTGTACACTTGAAGGAACACTCCACTTTTTTTGGAAATAGGCTCATTCTCCAACTCCCCCCGAGTTAATAAGTTGAGTTTTACCGTTTTTAAATCCATTCAGCCGTTCTCCTGTTCTGGCGATATCACTTTTAGCATAGCTTAGCATAGATCATTGAATCCTATTAGACCAATAGCATCACGTTCAAAAATGACCAACAAGTTTCGACATTTGTCCTATTTAAAACTTGACTCTTCTGTAGTTATATCATGTACTAATACCGGAGGAAAATGTAAAGCTGCGATTTTCTACCCTGCTGAAAAAACCAGCATATGCTGGTTAGGTATGTTTTGGTGCTGGGATGCTGGTTTTAGCTGGTATATGCTGGTCCTTAGCTGGTTAATGCTGGTCCTTTGCTGGTTTATGCTGGTCATGTTGCTGGTCAAGGACCAGCATAAACCAGCAAAGGACCAGCATTAACCAGCAACATGACCAGCATAAACCAGCAAAAACCAGCAAGGGACCAGCATAAACCAGCAAAGGACCAGCATATACCAGCTAAAACCAGCATCCCAGCACCAAAACATACCTAACCAGCATATGCTGGTTTTTTCAGCAGGGTAGGACAATAAGATTAGGAACTACACTTCCATTTGGCGTAATAGTCAAGGAAGTTTGCCGCCGTGATATAGACGCATCAGGCGCAGTAATATAACACAGCACATGTGCAAATGCTAAACTAGCTGGGAACTAATTTCAGGCGCTGTGTGATATTACTGCGCCTGCTTCGGCCAAGTTACGGCAGCAAACTTCCTTGACTATTACGCCAGAATGGAAGTGTAGTTCCTAATTTTATCGGCCTAGAAAATCGCAGCTTGACATTTTTTGCCAGTATTAGTACACAATATAACTACAGAAGAGTCAAGTTTTAAATAGGACAAATATTGAAACTCCTTAGTCATTTTTGAACGCGATGCTATTGGTCTAATAGGATTCAATGATCTATGCTAAGCTATGCTAAAAGTGATATCGCTAGAACAGGAGAACGGCTGAATGGATTTCAAAACAGTAAAACTCAACTAATTAACTCGGTGGGAGTTGGAGAATGAGCCTATTTCTAAAAAAAGTGGAGTGTTCCTTTAACACATAATCACCTCAGCACTTGATAAACAAGCATGACGTTATGCTGTAGGCCAAACAGTGGAAGTCTCTCCTCTTAGATTAGAATAGGTACTCTACACTAAAACTTCATGCTATCAACAGGGAGGGAAAATACCATCTATCCTGACTTCTTATCTGTTACAGTAGGTGTGTGTAAATAGGCAGAGACGGTGTCCTCCACCTTGGTCTTGTATTTTCCATATGTCCTGTCATACCATGAGGCTCACCAATCACCATCTAACAAGGTAGTTTAGAATTAGTAATCTGAACAGTATCTGAAAAATGATTGTGACCATGAGCATGAATTCGGGTGTGACTAAGGTGATTAAAATGCTTTTGAAATTGGTTACCAACTGTTACTTTTAGTAATACAAGTTACTACAAGTTGATGAGTCATTGTGATAGAACAAAATTAGTGCATTTAGATTGCATAGTAGTGCAGAGTAGTACAAATAGTTATCTTGGGAGGAGGTTTTATTCATAGTTTGGGGAGAATCTTAATTTTTAATCTTAATGTTCACTGATCTGTATATAAAGTGCAGGGAATTTAGCCTTAGTTTAATCCTGTAAAACCTGACATATGAAATCATAGTCAGAAAAATCTTATTTTAAAAAATTACTTGTAACTGTAACTCAATGAGTCCTTGATAACAGTAGCCTATGGTAGTAACCTCTGAATAAAAAATGTAAAAATGTAATTGTGACTTTTAGTCTCAAAATTATGACTTTTCCCTCGCAATTGCAAGTTTATATCACGCAATTCTGACTTTTTTTCTAAGAATTGTGAGCTATAAATGTGCAAATCTGACTATTTTCATAATTGTAAGATATATATGTGCAAATCTGACTTTTTTTCATAATTATGTGATATAAACTAGCAACTGGGAGTTCTTAAGTCAAAATTGCGTGATATAAAATCTGACTTTTTTCTCAGAATTGTGAGATATAAACTCAGATCTGACTTTTTTCTTAGAATTGCGAGATGTAAACTTGCTAATCAATTTTTTTTCTCAAAATTGCGCAATATAAATTTGCAAATCTGACTTTTTTCTCAGAATTGTGAGATATAAACTCATAAATCAAATTTTTTTTTCTCAGAATTGTGAGATATAAACTCATAAATCTGACATTTTTTTCTCAGAATTGCATGATAACTCACAATTGTGACTTTTTCTTCTCAGAATTGCAAAAACATAAATGCGCAAATCGGACTTTTTTCAAATAATTGCTTGATATGAACTCGCAAATCTAACTTTTTTCTCAGAACTGCTTGAAATAAACTCGCAATTGCAAGATATGAAATAGCAAATCCGACTTTTTTTCAGAATTGTGATATAAACTCGCAAATCTGACTTTTTTCATAGAACTGCGAGATATAAACTCGCGAATCAGATTTTTTTTCTTAGAATTGCTTGAAATAAACTCGCAACTGCAAGTTACAAAGTAAAAATTGTATGATATGAAATAGCAAATCTGACTTTTTGTCAGAATTGTGATATAAACTCGCAAATCTGACTTTTTTCAGTGAATTGTAAGACATAAACTCGCAAATCTGACTTTTTTCTCCTAATTGTAAGACATAAACTCGCAAATCTGACTTTTTTTCTTCTAATTGTAAGACATAAACTCGCAAATCTGACTTTTTTCTCCTAATTGTAAGACATAAACTCGCAAATCTGACTTTTTTTCTCCTAATTGTAAGACATAAACTCGCAAATCTGACTTTTTTTCTACGAATTGTAAGACATAAACTCGCAAATCTGACTTTTTTTCTACGAATTGTAAGGCATAAACTCGCAAATCTGACTTTTTTTCTACGAATTGTAAGACATAAACTCGCAAATCTGACTTTTTTCTCAGAATTGTTTGATATAAACTCGCAAATCTGACTTTTTTTCTACGAATTGTAAGACATAAACTCGCAAATCTGACTTTTTTCTCAGAATTGTTTGATATAAACTCGCAAATCTGACTTTTTTCTCAGAATTGTAAAATATAAACTCGCAAATCTGACTTTTGTCAGTGAATTGTAAGGCATAAACTCGCAAATCTGACTTTTTTCTACGAATTGTAAGACATAAACTCGCAAATCTGACTTTTTTCTCAGAATTGTAAGACATAAACTCGCAAATCTGACTTTTTTCTCAGAATTGTTTGATATAAACTCGCAAATCTGACTTTTTTCTCAGAATTGTAAGACATAAACTCGCAAATCTGGCTTTTTTCTCAGAATTGTTTGATATAAACTCGCAAATCTGACTTTTTTCTCAGAATTGTAAGACATAAACTCGCAAATCTGACTTTTTTTCTACGAATTGTAAGACATAAACTCGCAAATCTGACTTTTTTTCTACGAATTGTAAGACATAAACTCGCAAATCTGACTTTTTTTCTACGAATTGTAAGGCATAAACTCGCAAATCTGACTTTTTTCTCAGAATTGTAAGACATAAACTCGCAAATCTGACTTTTTTCTCAGAATTGTAAGACATAAACTCGCAAATCTGACTTTTTTTCTCAGAATTGTAAGACATAAACTCGCAAATCTGACTTTTTTCTCAGAATTGTAAGACATAAACTCGCAAATCTGACTTTTTTTCTACGAATTGTAAGACATAAACTCGCAAATCTGACTTTTTTCTCAGAATTGTTTGATATAAACTCGCAAATCTGACTTTTTTCTCAGAATTGTAAGACATAAACTCGCAAATCTGACTTTTTTTCTACGAATTGTAAGACATAAACTCGCAAATCTGACTTTTTTTCTACGAATTGTAAGGCATAAACTCGCAAATCTGACTTTTTTTCTACGAATTGTAAGACATAAACTCGCAAATCTGACTTTTTTCTCAGAATTGTAAGACATAAACTCGCAAATCTGACTTTTTTCTCAGAATTGTTTGATATAAACTCGCAAATCTGACTTTTTTCTCAGAATTGTAAGACATAAACTCGCAAATCTGACTTTTTTTCTACGAATTGTAAGACATAAACTCGCAAATCTGACTTTTTTTCTACGAATTGTAAGACATAAACTCGCAAATCTGACTTTTTTTCTACGAATTGTAAGACATAAACTCGCAAATCTGACTTTTTTTCTACGAATTGTAAGGCATAAACTCGCAAATCTGACTTTTTTTCTACGAATTGTAAGACATAAACTCGCAAATCTGACTTTTTTCTCAGAATTGTAAGACATAAACTCGCAAATCTGACTTTTTTCTCAGAATTGTTTGATATAAACTCGCAAATCTGACTTTTTTCTCAGAATTGTAAGACATAAACTCGCAAATCTGACTTTTTTTCTACGAATTGTAAGACATAAACTCGCAAATCTGACTTTTTTTCTACGAATTGTAAGACATAAACTCGCAAATCTGACTTTTTTTCTACGAATTGTAAGACATAAACTCGCAAATCTGACTTTTTTTCTACGAATTGTAAGGCATAAACTCGCAAATCTGACTTTTTTTCTACGAATTGTAAGACATAAACTCGCAAATCTGACTTTTTTCTCAGAATTGTTTGATATAAACTCGCAAATCTGACTTTTTTTCTACGAATTGTAAGACATAAACTCGCAAATCTGACTTTTTTTCTACGAATTGTAAGACATAAACTCGCAAATCTGACTTTTTTTCTACGAATTGTAAGACATAAACTCGCAAATCTGACTTTTTTTCTACGAATTGTAAGACATAAACTCGCAAATCTGACTTTTTTTCTACGAATTGTAAGGCATAAACTCGCAAATCTGACTTTTTTTCTACGAATTGTAAGACATAAACTCGCAAATCTGACTTTTTTCTCAGAATTGTTTGATATAAACTCGCAAATCTGACTTTTTTTCTACGAATTGTAAGACATAAACTCGCAAATCTGACTTTTTTCTCAGAATTGTTTGATATAAACTCGCAAATCTGACTTTTTTCTCAGAATTGTAAAATATAAACTCGCAAATCTGACTTTTGTCAGTGAATTGTAAGGCATAAACTCGCAAATCTGACTTTTTTCTACGAATTGTAAGACATAAACTCGCAAATCTGACTTTTTTCTCAGAATTGTAAGACATAAACTCGCAAATCTGACTTTTTTCTCAGAATTGTTTGATATAAACTCGCAAATCTGACTTTTTTCTCAGAATTGTAAGACATAAACTCGCAAATCTGACTTTTTTTTCTACGAATTGTAAGACATAAACTCGCAAATCTGACTTTTTTTCTACGAATTGTAAGACATAAACTCGCAAATCTGACTTTTTTTCTACGAATTGTAAGACATAAACTCGCAAATCTGACTTTTTTTCTACGAATTGTAAGGCATAAACTCGCAAATCTGACTTTTTTTCTACGAATTGTAAGACATAAACTCGCAAATCTGACTTTTTTCTCAGAATTGTAAGACATAAACTCGCAAATCTGACTTTTTTCTCAGAATTGTTTGATATAAACTCGCAAATCTGACTTTTTTCTCAGAATTGTAAGACATAAACTCGCAAATCTGACTTTTTTTCTACGAATTGTAAGACATAAACTCGCAAATCTGACTTTTTTTCTACGAATTGTAAGACATAAACTCGCAAATCTGACTTTTTTTCTACGAATTGTAAGACATAAACTCGCAAATCTGACTTTTTTTCTACGAATTGTAAGGCATAAACTCGCAAATCTGACTTTTGTTCTACGAATTGTAAGACATAAACTCGCAAATCTGACTTTTTTCTCAGAATTGTTTGATATAAACTCGCAAATCTGACTTTTTTCTCAGAATTGTAAAATATAAACTCGCAAATCTGACTTTTGTCAGTGAATTGTAAGTTCTAAACTCGCAAATCTGACTTTTTTCTCAGAATTGTTTGATATAAACTCGCAAATCTGACTTTTGTCAGTGAATTGTAAGTTCTAAACTCGCAAATCTGACTTTTTTCTCAGAATTGTAAAATATAAACTCGCAAATCTGACTTTTGTCAGTGAATTGTAAGTTCTAAACTCGCAAATCTGACTTTTTTCTCAGAATTGTTTGATATAAACTCGCAAATCTGACTTTTTTCTCAGAATTGTAAAATATAAACTCGCAAATCTGACTTTTGTCAGTGAATTGTAAGTTCTAAACTCGCAAATCTGACTTTTTTCTCAGAATTGTTTGATATAAACTCGCAAATCTGACTTTTTTCTCAGAATTGTAAAATATAAACTCGAAAATCTGACTTTTTTCTCAGAATTGCTTGAAATAAACTCGCAACTGCGAGTTACAAAGTAAAAACTGCAAGATATGAAATATTAAATCTGACTTTTTTTCAGAATTGTGATATAAACTCGCAAATCTGACTTTTTTTCAATGAACTGTAAGATATAAAATCACAAATCTGACTTTTATCTCAGAATTGAGATATAAACTCGCAAATCTGACTTTTTTCCTCAGAATTGCAAGTTTACATCTCAGAATTGTGACTTTATAACACGCAATTGTGAGTTAAGTCAGCATTGTGAGATATAAACTCGCATTTGTGTCTTTTTCCCCACTAAATTGGATTTTTTAACTTGCAATTCAGACTTTATTTCTCGCAATTTTGAGTTTATATCACTCAATTCTGAGAAAAAAGTCAGAATTGTAAGTTTATATCTTGCAATTCTGACTTATAACTTAAAATTGCAAGTCAGAATTCTGAGATAAAAAGTCGCAATAACCATGTTTTTTTTTATTCATAAGTAGCAGCCTACTTATATAAAATGTATAGAAATATCAGTTGTCTATGTCTCCCAATATCTCCTCTATATACCTCCAAAAAAGATCATAATACATGTTCAAATAAATCTTCCACAAAAGTCTAATGCATCACATTTTAAAATGAATGTTTTTTAAACAATAATGTATGAATATTCAAGTAAACCTGAAGTTGCTAAAGTCAATATATGTGTGCATGACACAGTAAGCTGTTTAGACTTAAAAACCACATAAGACAGCTGATTCCTCACATGCCGTCTCACTGACAGATTTCAGGAGCCTTTGGCCATTGCTCACCTGCTCAAAGAGCTGTTTGCCTGTTGTAACTGACTGGATTGCAAATTCCAGCTCGGCGTCCATTGTGGTGACACGGACATTGATCTGCAGAGAACAAACATAAGTGAATGTTTTTCCATTGTTATTGAAACAAGCATTCGAGTCAATTAAAGCAAAACGGTGTTGGTATTTGCACAGAAATATGAAATATGCCATTACAAAAGAACAAATTGTTGGCCAAAAAATGGTAATATAAATAAATATTGCATTTAGTAAACACCTTAATTACATTACAGCATTGCCATATCAGATATGAAATATCACATCAGTTGGAACATCAGCTATCAAAGGTATGTTAACTATAATTATGGAATGCTATCACCTCTCATTCCACAAAGCCACTAGCAATAAAGTCTTATAACAGATCTGCATTATGTAATATCCTCCAGATGACTGACAACAGCGGAGATGATTTCAACAGATTCAACTGACAGTCATGGGTGTGACGTTATTAATCGTGATAATATGACAGTTTTATAATCTATGAGGTTGAGTTTTAGATTTTATACAAAGAAAAAGCAAAGCATACTTTTGCGAACATACTTGCACTTAAATAACAAGCAAATATTGACAAAACAAATCTGTGTCTAGAAGAGATTCCATGAATTCTACGGAAAATATCTCTTGATCAAGTTCATGTTGCAGTCCAGCACAAGCTTTCATAACAACCCAGTGAACCTTGACAGAGTCTTACAGGCATTGTCAAAGTTACACAACTTTCATGTGAACTTACTCTAGAGCTGTAAAGATAAACCCTTCAAACTTGTGCAACAAATGTTAGCAAAGTTATTCTCAGTAACCAAGACCTAACATGTCAGTTCAGTGCTTTCTTCTTGTTATTGGTAGCTACTAGCAAAGCTTAAATAAAAGACCTTCATAAATTCAGAATTAGCATGTTTAGCAGATCCAATCATGAGAAAAGTGACAACTGCTATACTACTCACACAGCAATAACTGTTACACCCAGGCATTAGTATTTAGCCACATCAGCAAGTAAATGATCTGCATGTTTAGAACAGTATTGGTCACCTACTGTAGACCTTTTGGCACCTGCTGCTGACAATACAAAGTTGCGACAATTTCCCCTAGCCTACTTAAAATTATATAAATATCTGTGAACAAGCATAAATTGTATAGTATAAAAACTATATGCTATATGTGACCCTGGAACACAAAACCAGTCATAAGGGTCATGTTTTCTAAAAAAAAAAAAAAAAAAAAAAGCTGAATAAAAAAGCTTTCCATTGATGTATGGTTTGTTAGGACAATATTTGGCTGAATTACAACTATCTGTAATCTGAGGGGGCAAAAAAATCTAAATATTGAGAAAATCGCCTTTAAAGTTGTCCAAATGAAGTTCTTAGCAATGCATATTACTAATCAAAAATTAAGTTTTAATATATTTGTGGTAGGAAATTTACAAAATATCTTAATATAACATGATCTTTACTTAATATCCTAATGATTTTTTGGCATAAAAGTCAAACAATTTTGACACATACAATGTATTTTTGGCTATTGCTACAAATATATCTGCTACTTAAGACTGGTTTTGAGGTCCAGGGTCACATTTGGAAGAAAATACAAATGGTGTGATGAATTATAGATACAAGCTCAAAATATTTGTTATTGGTTAACTTGGATAATGCATAGGTTTAAGTTACCATACGAAATAAGTCTCTTCTGCTCACTTGCTCAATTGTTTGATCAACAATATAGCCTAAAGTTAAACTGTAATATTGTAAAATAATTTGCAATTTAAAATAACTATTTTCTATTTTGATATATTGTCAAATGCAATTTTTTTTAACAACCATTATTCAGTCTTTAGTGTCACATGATTTGTCAGAAATCATTCTAATATGCTGATTTGCTGCTCAAGATTTCTTATCATCATGAGTTTAACAGTTAACTTCTAAACAATAATGCTTCTTAAAATTTTTGCGGAAACGGAAAACATTTTTTCAGGATTCTTTGATTAGAAAGTTCAAAATAACATGATTACTTTGAAATACAAATCTTTTGTAACATTATAAATACAGCTGCAAAACGGTTAGTCGCGATTAGTCGATTCAAAACAAAAGTTTGTTTACATACTATTTGTGTGTGTACTGTGTGTATATATATATCTATAGAGATATCTAAGAGAGCAAAGTGTCTTTTTAAAGATGCTTTCATACGGCTCGTGCAGATGCCAATGGCGACTCTGAGGACTTGCCTTGCCTTCTTCACTGAGACTGCTCCCCCGCCCGCGCGGTGTCGCGCCGTAAAAAGCGCTGTGCCCAGCGGGCCCCGGACCCTTCCTCCAGATGACAAAGCTCGCCGGTTCGCCCGCCTGCTTCATCGACCTCGTCAGCCTCTGTTCCGGACGTAAAGCGGCCGCTGTATGCCACCGCTTCCATCGACGCCGCTGACGAGGGGGGCCATGAAGGAGGAAGAGGATTTCCGTTTCCCGCCAAAGCGGGAACGCGCATGCTGCTCAGAAGAGGCGATAGCAGCCCACTTATGTCTGCCCTCCGCTGGACGGCGTGCTAAGTCGGCCCTCCCCTCTAAAGCTTGCCGTCAGACGTCAAACCTGCTTCGCCGCGCTCTCGCCGCCGCCTAGCCGCGTCAGCGCTGCGTAACATGGTCTCTCACCGTTGCTGAGAGGCACCCGTGGTTAACGCTTTCTGACGTTTTTCTCGTCTGGCCGCCGCTCCGCCAGACGCGGCCCGCGGCCCAGGATTGAGTTGAAACCTGAGCCTCCGAAATCGTCCTAGCACATCTGGGAAAACGACAGTGTACGAGTCCCGCGGTTGCCGGACCCCCACCAAAGTTATTCGCTCGTCCAGTTCCAGGAAATGTGACTGTTCCAGTGTTTTCTGCAGCCAACAAACCGGCTCCGTCGCCCGTTTGCCTGCACACAAAAGTCGTTCCCACGGCTACACAGATAAACCCCCAATAAAGTGTATTATCTGGTGTCCCGGCCACGGCCGATGGTGTTTCATGTGTCGTATGAATATGCCCACTAACCAGTGCTCATCTCTACACACAAACACAGCGCACATAAAATCGACTCAGATCGATTGCGCGTCACACGTGGTAAATGTGCCCGCTTCACAGTGCCCACAGACACCACATTATGCACTGTTGGTTTCTGTAAAAACGAAACCAACAGTGCATTAACTCTATGCTTTGGGATGTTAAATGTGCCCGCTTCACAGTGCTCACAGACACCTCATTATGCACGTCAACCGGTTTCTGTTAAAACGAAACCAACAGTGCATCCGCTCTATGCAGGCGAACGTTGTTTTGGAGTGTTAAATGTGCCCGCTTCACAGTGCTCACAGACACCTCATTATGCACGTCAACCGGTTTCTGTAAAAACGAAACCAGGAGTGCGTTCGCTCTATGCAGGCGAACGCTGTTTGGAGTGTTGAACGCCGGTGCGCGAGTCCCGCGGCTGCCAGACTCCCACCGAAAGTATTCGCTCGCTCAGCTCCAAGAAATGTGGCTGTTCCAGCGTTATCCGCAGTCATCAAGCCGGCGCTGCAGCCTGCTTGTCTGCACTCAAGAGCCGTTCTCACGGCTACCCAATTAAATCCTCAAAGGAGTGTATTTTCGGGTGTTCCGGCCATAGCCGAAGGTGTTTTGTGTGTAGCTCGCATGCACATACACATGAGCACATCCTGTCATACAAAACCCGCGCACATAAAGTCGACCCGAATCGGCTGCGCTTCACATGTGATAAATGTGCCCACCCCAGAGTGCCCACACATATCACATCAGGCAGGTCTTACGGTTTCTGTAAAAACGAACCGGACGACGCCCCGTTAACACGGCTAAAGGCTGCGCTGAGTGTGTTGAATGTGCCCGTTACTACGCAACCACATATACACACAAAGATAGCAGTCCCCGCGGTCAGTGTACCCCGAGCCTCGAATGTCACAGTCACTCGTGCGTCACAACGCACCGAAGCGACTCCGTTATTGACAGATCGGAGCGCGCTTCGCACCTACCCCCTTGCGTTACAGGTAAATGCATGGGAAAAGCTCCCAGGGGTTTCACAATGGGTGCTGGACATTATTAAAGGAGGCTATTCGCTACAGTTTCACCGACTTCGCATGTGGTATATGTGCCCACCCCAGAGTGCCCACACATATTACATCAGGCAGGTCTTACGGTTTCTGTAAACCGGACGACGCCCAGTATACGCGGCTTAAAGCTGCATCGAGTGTGTTAAATGTGCCGTTATCACGCAACCACATATACACACAGAGAAAGCAGTCCCCGCGGTCAGCGTACCCCGAGCCTTGCATGTCACAGACACCGAAGCGGCTCCGTTAGTAACAGATCGGAGCGCGCTTCGCACCCACCCCTCGCATTACATGATAGATGCATGGGAAAAACTCCCAGGGGTCTCAAAATGGGTGCTGGACATTATAAAGAGAGGCTATTCGCTCCAGTTTCGACGACGCCCTCGCCGTTACACGGCGCGCGTCGAGACCACGATAAAGGCAGATGCAGCACACCTGCTACGAGCCGAAGTGACCACTAGATCTAAGGCAACTGAACAAAGCGCTAGTGAAGCGAAAGTTCAGAATGCTCACAACCAAGAAAATCCTCGCACAAGTGTGCCGAGGAGACTGGTTTGTGTCAGTGGATCTGAAAGACGCATATTTTCAAATACAGATAGCGTCGCGTCACAGGCGATTTTTGAGATTCGCCTTCGAGGGCCAAGCTTATCAGTACACAGTCCTGCCATTCGGTTTGTCCCTAGCACCCCGTACATTTACAAAGTGCATGGACGCAGCGCTCGCCCCGCTCAGACAGAAAGGCGTGCGAATACTGAATTATTTGGACGATTGGCTGATTTTAGCGCAATCTCACTCAATGCTCAGGGAACACACGACCATGTTACTCGATCACCTCGAGAACTTGGGGTTGAAAGTCAATTGGGAGAAAAGCTCGCTGAACCCCAGCCAGAATATCTCCTTCCTGGGCATAGAAGTGGACTCGCTGGCAATGACAGCTGACGAAGCTTTCGTCAGTGCGCGCGCTGAACGTTCAGAGCGCAGTGAGCGCGCTCTGCCGCAGCAAGTCTGCCCCGCTCAAGACCTTTCAAAGAGTGTTAGGTCTTATGGCCTCAGCATCATCAGTTCTACAGTTAGGGATGCTCTGCATGCGCCCACGGCAGTTCTGGCTGAGAGCGCGAGTGCCGCGCCGAGCGTGGGCGTCCGGTCGACTCCGTCTCACGATCAATCAGAGATGCGTTACAGCCCTGATGCCGTGGAGAACAGCCGGCTGGTACCAAACAGGTGTCACTCTAGAGAGACCCTCGAAGGTGAAAGTAGTGTCCACGGATGCGTCCACCTCGGGATGGGGAGCGCTGCTAGACGGCAGACCGTCGTTCGGCCAGTGGTCAGAACGCGAGAAATCGCTGCATATCAACTGCCTCGAAATGATGGCAGTGGAGAATGCGCTGACATATTTTCTTCCCTTATTGAAGGGAAGTCATGTATTAGTCCGCTCCGACAACATATCGGTAGTGGCTTACATAAATCGCCAGGGCGGTCTCAGGTCCAGAAAACTACATGCACTTGCAGAACGCCTTCTGGTATGGGCTCATCGCAACCTGTGCTCGCTGAGGGCAGCGCACGTGCGGGGGACCCTAAATGTAGGACCAGACAGACTGTCCAGGAACAATGTTCCGGCGGGCGAATGGTCGCTGCACCCTCAGACGGTGCAACTATTATGGAAAACATTCGGCAGAGCGGAGATAGATCTATTTGCATCTCAGGACAACGCTCATTGTCTAGAATTCTTTTCCAAAGCCAAGGACGCGCTAGCCCATGCGCGGCCCCGCCGTCCTCTTTATGCTTTTCCCCCAGTCTCTCTCCTACCTCAGGTGATAGAGAGGGTGAAGGAGGAAGGGTGTGCAATACTGCTAATAGCGCCGTTTTGGGGGAACCAGCCTTGGTTCCCAGCGCTGATGCAGATGACGAGCATCGCACCGTGGCCAATACCTGTGAGGAGAGACCTCCTCTCGCAGGCGGGCGGCGCGATTTGGCACCCTCACCCCGAGCTGTGGTCCCTTCATGTATGGGTCACCAGGGAATATATGATGAACTCCCCACAGGAGTGATATCAACGATCACACAGGCTAGGGCGCCATCTACTAGACGGCTCTATGCCTCGAAGTGGTCGATATTTGCGGACTGGTGCACAGCCCGCGGATCCTCACCCACAGACTGTGGAGTGACAGATGTACTTTCCTTCCTACAAGAGCTGCTGGACAAGGGCAGGTCCCTGTCCACGCTCAAAGTTTATGTGGCGGCCATAGCAGCGTTCTCGATGACAACGCTAGGTCAGTCAATAGGGAGGAATGATTTAATCATACGCTTCCTTAGGGGAGCTAAGAGATTAAATCCACCCAGACCGCCTTCAGTCCCAACTTGGGACCTTTCTGTGGTGCTGGACGCTATGAAGGGCGGACCATTCGAACCACTACAGGCGGCTGAATTAAAATATCTGTCTCTTAAGGCTATATTCCTCCTAGCGCTCGCTTCAGTGAAGCGCGTAGGAGATTTGCACGCGCTCTCCGTGGGCGCGACATGCATGGAGTTTGGACCTAACGACTCTAAAGTTATACTCAAACCCAAGCATGGATATGTGCCAAAGTCTATTAACACACCGTTTAGAGCACAGGTCATCGCACTGTCTGCTCTGCCGGTTGGGAATGAAGAGGCTGACGCGAGACTCTTATGTCCAGTGAGAGCGCTAAGAGTCTATGTGTCTCGCACGTCTGCTTTTAGACAGACAGAACAGCTGTTCGTCTCGTTTTACGGGCATTCTAAAGGAATGGCTGCGTCAAAACAGACTTTATCCAGATGGATAGTGGATGCTATTGCACTGGCGTACGAGTCCAAGGGCATGCGATGTCCGCTGGGTGTCAGAGCACATTCCACGAGGGGCGTGGCCTCGTCGTGGGCTTGGTCGAGTGGAATTAACCTGCAAGACATTTGTACGGCGGCAGGCTGGGCCTCTCCGTCTACATTCATAAGATTCTACAACTTGGAGGTTCCCGCCCTACAGGCCAAGTTGCTATCGGTCTAGATATTAACAGATATCTAGACCCATGTTCCAAGTTTATCCAGGTCGTTTACCTGCCCGGATATACCAGGAGCCAGTGTTTCTAGGGTCCTAATCCCCTTATATGTTCAAGCACGTTCAAACACTATATGAACCCCGGGCTATTCGCCCTCGGGTCTATGGCATCAGATCTTGGCATGCACGGCGTTTTACATGGGGTCCCCAAGCGTAAGCTTAACGCTTACGCAGTACGAGAGACCTCTCGTAAGAGAACGTACTCGGTTACTAACGTAACCTCGGTTCTCTCAGAGAGGGAACGAGTACTGCGTACCTTGCCGTGCAAGCGCGTGCTCTGGGCGCTTTTATGATGAAAAAACCAGAGTGTAGCTACCTTCGAGCGATATTTATAGGCTTGGATCACGCCACTTTCGGCGGGAGATGACGTATTAGGCGCGAAAGGCTCTCATTGGAGCTGGTTTCGCGCCAAGCCTCGCTCGATAGGTGCTGCAGTTGCTGCAGAGCAGCCAATAGGCAAGCAATACGCCTCGCCTATGTCTGCTCACTGCGGCAACGCGTTTTACATTAATACAAAATTAAGGATAATTTTTTGGCTTCAATATCTCTCGCGGAAAGGATTTTCCCCAAGCGTAAGCTTAACGCTTACGCAGTACTCGTTCCCTCTCTGAGAGAACCGAGGTTACGTTAGTAACCGAGTACGTTTTGTGGTCCAGGGTCACATATTGAATAGCATATTGACCTGGACCTCCTTGGTACAAATCGGTTCCCGGAGGGTGGGGGTTTGGATCCCCCTCAGGATGTGACACTACACACATAATTAGCACTATACATTGATTAGCACATATGCTTTCAAAACTCTTGTCAGTAAGTGGCAAACAAGCTGTTTATTACTGGTAACTTCAGCTTGTCTTTTTTCAAAGAAAATAAACATTAATCCCAATGCCAGCATGGCAGATATAATCTATAATCTTCAAAGCTTGTCCTCTCGGTTGGATTTGTCCTAACAATGGAACTGACTGAGTGAGTGCTACTGTTTAATCCAGCAGTCAACCATCTCCATGAGCAACCATCAGAGCTGCAAATTTTATCTAACAGGAAGAAAGACCCGAAGTACGTCATAACCCAGCGTGACGGCTAAACCTGCATGTCTCATTTGCCTGAAGGGTACAGACTCACAAGCCCGTGCTAACATCACAGATAAGTGTTTGTGCTCAAGTACTTCATCATAGGCTTAAAAAAGCTTTTGGTCGCTCTCAGATTTAATAAATGTTTAATTCACATATGGAGACAGGATCTTTCTGGATGAAATGTATGTTTGTATAATAATAATAAAAATTACGGTCGCAATTTTCTTTTAAGCTTTTAACTACTTTTAATCACACTGTTTCTCTATGTTCTCTTAATGACTTTGCAGTGTCACAAATTAATTTCAAAAAGTACAAGTAATCCCCACAATTAATCTGAGTGCATGAAAGCTGCATGCACAATAATTACAATAAACCTGGGGTTTAAAGTATGTCTGTGATTATCCTGGACTGAAAAATGGCTTTTTTTACACATTTCGATACATACTTAATACAATTTGGACGACAACTACACTCTTAAAAATAAAGGTGCTTCACAATACCATAGAAGAACTTTTTTTGTTTAAATGGTTCCATAAAGAACCTTTAACATTTGAAGAACCTTTCTGCTTCACAAACGGTTCTTTGTGGCGAAAGAAGGTTCTTCAGATTATAAAACGGTAAGAAAGAGATGGTTCTTTAAAGAACCTTTGACTGAATGGTTCTTTGTGAAACCAAAAATGGTTCATCTATGGCATCGCTGTGAAGAACCTTTTAAAGCACCTTCATTTTTAAGAGTGTATGGGATTTTTAGTTTTTTGATTTTAACAAAATAATTCAGAATTTAATTCAATTATAATGTGCTATAATAATAAAATACAATATGCAATATTATAAAATATTTATACACTGTAAAAAAATATTTTAATATGAAGGATTTTTTTTTACTTTTTGCACTTCATTGCATAATTTTTTGTAAAATTACTGGATATTATCCTTTATACAGGGTATTATTATATATTTTAAATAGATTTTTCATAATGAAACAATTAAAGTATACATTTTAACATTCCACTTTTACCACTTAATCTTTTACAAAATATAAAGAAATTAAAAAAAACCTTGATGAAGCTGTTTTACCTGTAATCTATCTTGTTCAGGGCAATAATTACAGTGACATCACATCCTGGTATTCAAATACTAATGTCAAAAGTATGCTCACAGCAGAACAATCTGCATCTAGCTAATCTTTTACTTTTGCAACATGAGCACAGCATGAACTCATCCTCATTGTCTAAGTCTAGTTAATGTGTAAAGACTCGTACTCAAGAATGTTAACCATCAAATTAATAGTTAGTTTCCTCTGTAAGTGTGAGGTAGTCACTATACCTTGAAATATAAAATATATATATAATAACATTTCAAGTATAACCACTAATAGGCGTTACCAAGTTGCACAATTTTACTTCTCAACATTGTAAAAAAATATTGAGGCAATAAATTGCAGCTTTATCTTGATTTAACTACTACAGACTCTCCTTTCTTTTAACTTTGTGAATTTTGTCAGTCAGAACACGTTATAATAATAAAAAATAAAACATGAAAGTAATGTTAAACTATGAAACTTTTTTGGTAACGTGGGAGTCTGAATGACAGAGGCCTGTTGTACTAAGTCATACAAAACCTCTAAACAAAAAAGGATTCTACAAATACAAACACATTATTCCAGACATAAGACATAAGCATGATTAATATGAGATATTGTAGACGATAATTCTCAAAATCCTTTGTGAAAGACAGTTAATTTACATAACTGTTTCCATTTGTGACAGTGTTATCTCGTTTTGTTCTCTGTAATAAAGCGTTATGTTCCATAAAAAGAAAAAAGAACTACTTACAGGCTTAGGCATTGTCAGGCTTGTGTGGGGGACCAGCTGAAGAAAGAAACCAGAGACGCGCGCTCTGCTCGCGACCGATCTGAACAGTGAACGCTAGAAACTCATTTCTGAGTTATTTTCGATAGATGGTGTCAAAGCCTCGCCCCAGCGATAGCTAGTACGATAAGTTAGTTAGACCACTCGAGTTAAAGAGTGCCAGCAGATCTCTGCTTACAGTGCACCTGCGCTGTAAATTCGACCTTTGATCGGGATCGCGCCCAGATGGCGACGCGACAGAATTATAGAGCGCGCGTACACAGCCTTGTTGATTTCAACGCGTCGTTAACAATGATAGAAGCTCTTTAACAGCTCACTGTCACATTACAGCATTACAATCCATATATTCCGGGCGGAGAAAACATGGGCGCGGTTGAGGTTGATAATTACTGCAAGGTGGATATCTGGGCAGTTACTTTCTGTACTTTAGTAGGCTACGGGTAGGCTAATAAACATATTAACATCAGATATTTATCCTCAGAAAATAGCCTATTTGAACACTTAAAACTATAAATGACAGTTAAAATCGTTTAAATTTCACAAAATATCTCAAATGTTTAAAATAAGTGTGTAAATTATTAAAAATAATTTAAATAATATAGCTTAAGAACATAAAGATTATATTAAAATACTCGTCAAAATAAAGATTAATATGTCTAATAGAATCACATTACTAGACTGCTATTGTTAAAAGTAGCCTAGGCTAATTGCAAAAATGTAAACAAAAAAATGCTATGTTTCCTAGCAAATTTCTAGTATTTTCTTTCCTCACCCGATGCACAAACAAATGACTCTTATGATCCGGTTCATTCTAAAGAACAAAACATACCGGTTTTAATCATTTTCACTGAACATATGACTCACTCACTGAATTGCAAGTTCCATATAAATGCATCAATACAGTTATTAGACTGTTCTTACTAGCTGTCTCAAGATTGCATCATTGGTTCTGTTACTTTTCTGTACTTTCCTAATACTGTGAAAAAACTGTATTGTTCAAAGCTTTATACAGTACAGAATAGATTACAATACAACATTAAAAAATAAAGGTTACTTGACTTGACTGTGCCACTAAGAATGCAAAATATCCTGATTTATCTGTATACCGTATACGTTTATTTTTTATGTTTATTTTTTGTTTTTGTGTTTGTGTTTTGTGTTCCCATACATAACTTTTGCGTTTTCTTGCTAAGATATTGTGTTCCCTCGCAAAACTTTTGTGTTTTCTCGCAAAGATATTTGTGTTCACTTACAAAACTTTTGCGTTCTCTCACAAAGATATTTGCATTTCCTCACAAAACTTTTACGTTCTCTCACAAAGATATTTGCATTTCCTCACAAAACTTCTGCGTTTTCTTGCTAAGATACTGTTATCCCCCACAAAACTTTTGCGTTTTCTCGCAAAGATATTTCTGTTCCCTTCAAAACTTTTACGTTCTCTCACAAAGATATTTGCATTTCCTCACAAAACTTCTGCGTTTTCTTGCTAAGATACTGTTATCCCCCGCAAAACTTTTGCGTTTTCTCGCTAAGATATTTGTGTTCTCTTACAAAACTTTTGCTTTCTCTCACAAAGATATTTGCATTTCCTCACAAAACTTCTGTTTACTCGCTAAGATACTGTGTTCCCTCGCAAAACTTTAGTGTTTCTCGCAAAGATGTTTGTTTCCTCACAAAACGTTTGTGTTCAATCACTAAGATATTTGCATTTCCTCAAAAACTTCTGCGATTTCTCGCTAAGATACTGTGTTCCCTCGCAAAACTTTAGTGTTCCTCGCAAAGATGTTTGTTTCCTCACAAAATGTTTGTGTTCAATCACTAAGGGCCTGTCCACACGGATCCGGCGTTTTAGGAGACTGAATCCGCTATTTTTTGAAACCGGATCCCAAAGTGGATAAATCTGAAAACGACACCCTCGTAGTTTTGTGTGTACAGCCAATACGTATATTTTGTGAAACGATGATGTCATCACATCACGTGTCGGCTGCGTCACACGTAACAGCAACAACAATAATGGCGGACTACATTTGTGTTCGTGTTGCTACTAAGCCTACTAGCTTTATTACAGCAAAATCTATTGCTTCTATGCAACTGTTATGAGCAACAAGCGATAATGTTCGCATCTTCGTCTTCTTCTTCTTAGTTCGTATACAGCGCGCAAGGTTATGTGCATGCTCAAAGTCTTCTTCTCCGTGTATAGCGTATCTCTATGGCAGAATTACAGCACCCCACACTGGTCTGGCATATATACTACACCGTTTTCAGTGGTTTCGTGTTTACGGAATTTTTTTTTAGAACGAGGAAAAAAATGATCAGATAGGGAACGCACCGGCTTCGTGTGGACGGAGTCTAAGATATTTGCATTTCCTCGCAAAACTTCTGCGTTTTCTCGATAAGATACTGTGTTCCCTCGCAAAACTTTTGCGTTTTCTCGCAAAGATATTTGTGTACCCTCACAAAACTTTTGCGTTTTCTTGCTAAGATACTGTGTTCACTCGCAAAACTTTTGCGTTTTCTCACAAAGATATTTGTGTTCCCTTACAAAACTTTTGCGTTCTCTCACAAAGATATTTGCATTTCCTCACAAAACTTTTGCGTTCTCTCACAAAGATATTTGCATTTCCTCGCAAAACTTCTGTTTTCTCACTAAGATACTGCGTTCCCTCGCAAAACTTTAGTGTTTCTCGCAAAGATGTTTGTTGCCTCACAAAACGTTTGTGTTCAGTCACTAAGATATTTGCATTTCCTCACAAAACTTCTGCGTTTTCTTGCTAAGATACTGTTCCCTCGCAAAACTTTTGCGTTTTCTCGCAAAGATATTTGTGTTCCCTCACAGAACTTTTACGTTCTTTGACAAAGATATTTGCATTTCCTTGCAAAACTTCTGCGTTTTCTTGCTAAGATACTGTGTTCCCTCGCAAAACTTTAGTGTTTCTCGCAAAGATGTTTGCTTCCTCACAAAACGTTTGTGTTCAATCACTAAGATATTTGCATTTCCTCAAAAACTTCTGGGTTTTCTCGCTAAGATACTGTGTTCCCTCGCAAAACTTTAGTGTTTCTCGCAAAGATGTTTGCTTCCTCACAAAACGTTTGTGTTCAATCACTAAGATATTTGCATTTCCTCAAAAACTTCTGCGATTTCTCGATAAGATACTGTGTTCCCTCGCAAAACTTTTGCGTTTTCTCGCAAAGATATTTGTGTTCCCTTACAAAACCTCTGCGTTTTCTCGCTAAGATACTGTGTTCCCTCGCAAAACTTTAGTGTTTCTCGCAAAGATGTTTGTTTCCTCACAAAACGTTTGTGTTCAATCACTAAGGGCCTGTCCACACGGAGACGCGTTTCGCTGTATACGTATAAATTTTTTATCGTATTGGCGTTTCATCCACACGGATCCGGCGTTTTAGGAGACTGAATCCGCTATTTTTTGAAACCGGGTCCCAAAGTGGATAAATCTGAAAACGACACCCTCGTAGTTTTGTGTGTACAGCCAATACGTATATTTTGTGAAACGATGATGTCATCACATCACGTGTCGGCTGCGTCACACGTAACAGCAACAACAATAATGGCGGACTACATTTGTGTTCGTGTTGCTACTAAGCCTACTAGCTTTATTACAGCAAAATCTATTGCTTCTATGCAACTGTTATGAGCAACAAGCGATAATGTTCGCATCTTCGTCTTCTTCTTCTTAGTTCGTATACAGCGCGCAAGGTTATGTGCATGCTCAAAGTCTTCTTCTCCGTGTATAGCGTATCTCTATGGCAGAATTACAGCACCCCACACTGGTCTGGCATATATACTACACCGTTTTCAGTGGTTTCGTGTTTACGGAATTTTTTTTTAGAACGAGGAAAAAAATGATCAGATAGGGAACGCACCGGCTTCGTGTGGACGGAGTCTAAGATATTTGCATTTCCTCGCAAAACTTCTGCGTTTTCTCGATAAGATACTGTGTTCCCTCGCAAAACTTTTGCGTTTTCTCGCAAAGATATTTGTGTACCCTTACAAAACTTTTGCGTTTTCTTGCTAAGATACTGTGTTCACTCGCAAAACTTTTGCGTCTTCTCACAAAGATATTTGTGTTCCCTTACAAAACTTTTGCGTTCTCTCACAAAGATATTTGCATTTCCTCACAAAACTTTTGCGTTCTCTCACAAAGATATTTGCATTTCCTCGCAAAACTTCTGTTTTCTCACTAAGATACTGCGTTCCCTCGCAAAACTTTAGTGTTTCTCGCAAAGATGTTTGTTGCCTCACAAAATGTTTGTGTTCAATCACTAAGATATTTGTATTTCCTCGCAAAACTTTTGTGTTTTCTCGCAAAGATATTTGTGTTCCCTTACAAAACTTTTGCTTTCTCTCACAAAGATATTTGCATTTCCTCACAAAACTTCTGTTTACTCACTAAGAAACTTTAGTGGTTTCTCGCAAAGATGTTTGTTTTCTCACAGAACTTTTGCGTTCTTTCACAAAGATATTTGCATTTCCTCGCAAAACTTCTGTTTACTTGCTAAGATACTGCGTTCACTCACAAAACATTAGCGTTTTCTCGCAAAGATGTTTGTTTCCTCACAAAACGTTTGTGTTCAATCACTAAGATATTTGCATTTCCTCGCAAAACTTCTGCGTTTTCTTGCTAAGATATTTGTGTTCCCTTACAAAACTTTTGCGTTCTCTCACAAAGATATTTGCATTTCCTCACAAAACTTTTGCGTTTTCTTGCTAAGATACTGTGTTCCCTTGCAAAACTTTTGCGTTTTCTCGCAAAGATATTTGCATTTCCTCACAAAACTTCTGCGTTTTCTTGCTAAGATACTGTGTTCCCTTGCAAAACATTTGCGTTTTCTCTTGCAGATATTTGTGTTCCCTTACAAAACTTTTGCGTTCTCTCACAAAGATATTTGCATTTCGTCACAAAACTTCTGCGTTTTCTTGCTAAGTGTTTCCTCGCAAAACTTTTGGGTTTTCTCGCAAAGATATTTGTGTTCCCTTACAAAACTTTTGCGTTCTCTCACAAAGATATTTGCATTTCCTCACAGAACTTCTGTTTTCTCGCTAAGATACTGCGTTCCCTCGCAAAACTTTTGCGTTTTCTCGCAAAGATGTTTGTTTTTCTCACAAAACGTTTGTGTTCAATCACTAAGATATTTGCATTTCCTCGCAAAACTTCTGCGTTTTCTCGCTAAGATACCGTGTTCCCTCGCAAAACTTTTGCGTTTTCTTGCAAAGAAATTGGTGTTCCCTCGCTAAACTTTTGCATTCTCTCACAAAGGTATTTGCATTCCCTCGCAAAACTTTTGTGTTTTCTCGCTAAGATATTTGTATTCCCTCGCAAAACTTTGCATTCTCTCGTAAAACCAATAGAATTTGGACAAACACTTCCTGTTTACAACTTCTAGTGGTTCAAACAGCTCTGTAAGTTCACAATGTAGCGTTTCATAGAGTTTTATTTTGAACAAGTATAAAGAAATACAGTCAGTGCTTAGTTTAAGGCACGGTTTTTGGACATTCTAAAATGTCTAATGTAAAACACTGCACACACTTATTAATAAAGCATACAGAGTTAAACTTTACATAGTTCAGAATATGGACGTAATCCGCTAAATTGCACATTACGTTTATTAAAGAAAACACCTAATTAATGGACTAAGGCAGTGGTATAAAAAGGCCGAACTGAGTAAACAGTTTATTAATAAAATATACAGGAAAGCAGATGAGCCCAGAAAATGATCAGAAAGCACTAGATTGCATGTAGCATTTTCCTTTAAAAAAAGAAAACACAGCTGTGATTAAAGATGGTGATTAAAAAAGACCAAATATGCTTTAGAAATTATTAAAAATATATTCTGTGTACATTCAAAAAGATGAGCCCAAAATATGAGCTGATTTGCATGATAAGCTTTTTCTTCCCTACAGAAAACACTCTTAACAGGGCTTAATATAAGACAGTGTAATAAAAAGCCAAATTTTTATATTCCATTAAATATATATATATGTACAGGCAAGCAATGGGGTAATCCATTAAGCCACAAGAGTTTAAAATGTTTTTCTATAGGGGAGAAAACATGTGAAAACACATTCAGTTCGTGTTCTGGGCTCATCTGCTTTCCT
>NC_133381.1:30495413-30562813 GCF_049309525.1 Garra rufa | reverse complement strand
ATTTGATGTGGTCATTTCACAGAAGTTGAAGACTCGTTCTCGCCCCCTACAGTGCAATTCGACTAGGTATACGTCATCCGCGCTAAAATATCAAGGTGAAAGTCATATCTTGCGTAGTTTAGACCCAGCTCCCAACCCAACTTTGAGAATAGATTAACGGCGATATTTTTTTTATCGCCCGATAAGAGTCTCACGTTAACGCAGCACGTTAACGCCGTTAACGGCCCACCACTAATATGTACACACATTTTTTTCTTTATTTTTAAAAATAATAATAATAAAAGGGTTGTTTTTTCGTAGTGACTCAGAATGCAATAAAGTATATGGTAACATGACTTTAGATTTATTTTATGTCTTTATTTCATGAGAAGACATATGATTTTTAAGCATGTACATTAGTTCTGCAAACATTGCATACATCGCACAAAAACTTAGAAACCTGTGTAGTGAAATTTCCACAAAGTGCCTTTCAGTAACATTTTTCATTGTTGGTATGCTAGACAATCAACATATAGTGGGCATAAAAACATTGTCACAAAAGACTGGACTAAAATGAAGAATAAAATTCAACATACTCAGCACAACTCTATGCCTGAATTGTACTTGAAGCCCTGAAATGCTAACGCCTCACTATGAGGTCATATGCAAAATACATTTTGCCTCCACCAAAAAGTAGTAACAATAATAAAAATGTACAGTAGATCAAACATAACTCTCTCTGAGGTCTTCCTGATCGCACCAAACTGATATAGATGCTTCATAACCACTTTCAGACATGCTCCTCGGTCTCAACTCTGAGGAGGATCCACTCATACTATCACAACATGTCTCTGTACTGTCTCTATCAAAATATTCATTCCCAGAAGACAAATCTAATGTTTCTTCACTTGAAGATCTTGAGTGGCTGCATGTTTGGTTTGACAAACATCTTGCATCCTGAACAGTCAGCGATGTACGGCTTGAGAGAGCAACGTGGGAATTGTCCTGAACAGCTTGCTCATAACTTGGAGGATTGCTTGGTATCCTGCTATCCACCTGCTGGAAAACCTCCTCGCTAGACAAGCGTTTTGGCTCCGTATTAGGATTCAGTACCTCAGGTAGGGTCTGGCTGTGACGTAGGGTTCTCTCGATAGCCCGTTTAGTGGAGCCGCTTCGCCCAAAGACGGTCCTGCTTCTCATATGTGCGGTCTTCATGGATTGTGAGCGCCTTTTAGGGGTCTCTGAGCGATTCGGTACAGGTGCCGATTGGCGGGTGGGAAAGGAATGCTTGCGTTGAAGGGCCTTTCTCTGATTGCATAAAGGCACAATAAGAGGACTGTTATGGATAGAGCTCTCCGAAGCGCTGGAGAAACAACTCTCAAGTGAACTTGAAGAACAATACGAGCAGTCTTTAGAGGCAGTCTTGGTCCCATAACTGTTCCCCAAGCTGTTGCCTGCTCTAACCACAATACAGTCATCAGAGATCTGCTTTGTTAAGAGTTTGTCATGAAAGTCCATATTTGTCTGGCTCCTGGAAAGGGCAAGGTGCTGCTGCAAGCCCTGTCTTAAGTTGATGACTGGTTCTGAACGTCTGCGAGTCAACTTTTTTGTCCAAATATCCTCTGCGCTGGAATGTTCCTGGGATTTCTCTTCAGCGCTGGATTTGATAGAGTCCATGTCAGAACAGCTGCCCTTGTAGCCATCTGCATCAGGATCATTGCTGTCGTACGCAGAGTCATGAGGGTTTGAAGAAAAAGAGTCTGAAGGAGAAATCAAAGAATTAGATCATACTCGTTCTCACATTTGGTTTGCAAAATATGTGCTATCATATGGAAAAAGTGCCTATGCATTGGGGAAACCTGGACTGATAGGAATTAGTACACTCTTAAATATAAAGGTGCTTCACAATGCCATAGAAGAACCATTTTGTCTAAATGGTTCCATAAGGAACCTTTAACATCTGAAGAACCTTTCTGTTTCACAAAAGGTTTTTGTGGCAAAAGAAGATTCTTCAGATTATAAAAAGGTAAGAAAGAGATGGTTCTTCAAAGAACCTTTGACTGAATGGTTGTGGGACCAAAAATGTTTCTTCTATGGCATCGCTGTTGTGAAGAACCTTTTAAAGCACCTTTATTTCTAAAAATGTAAGATGTTTGAGGCTGTGGGAATAGCCTGCTCAATTTGAAATCATATAGGAATTGGATAGCCAATTGGATTTGTGAGGTACAACTGGACCTGCCTCTCTCAAATTATCATTGGATGTCTACATCAGAGTTTGTCAGAGTTTAAAGCGTGTGTCAGAAAAAATCTTAGTAACATTTCACAATGTTCCTGAGGAATTTCAAGGAACATCTGAGACAAAGTTGACACTTGTTCTCCATTGAAGTTAATTTGCAGTGTGTACTCCAGTGCATAGGCTTCCTAAAAGACAAAATCTGAAAAAATTTACCTTGGTTATCACTGAGTTCATCTTCATCAGAGTCTCCAAAGAGCGTCAGCGCATCCTCACCAAATATTTGAGGGCAGTTGTCAATGAGAAACTCAGTCAGTTTGGTCACCTGTGAATACATTGGTAGAGAGACATGAGAATTAAACAAAGGGCACTTCAACAACAACAACAACAACAAAAGATCACATGGATTATCAAATCCCATTAAATAGGTCAAAATAAATCTGCATATGAAACTAGTTTGATCTTCCTCTGCTGAGTTTCAGTTTTACTCAATCTTCTTTTTTTTCTGGCTCCTGGCCACATCATGTGAGAAGTCTTTAAGGTCAAGACTTTCAGAAGTTCCACTTTCCACTCACCTCTTCCATTTTTTCTATGCTGTCTGTTGGGAGCAAGTTGGGGGAAACACATGTAGCCAGATTGTTGGAAGTCATCTTGTTTGTATCAGCATTCTCATTTATGTGGTAGAGCAGAACCATCAAATGCATCAAGAGCTGAATATTTGGCTCAGGAAGCGTGTTGATCACCCTGAAGGAAAAACAAGAAGGATTTTGGTCAGTTTATGTAAACCAAACACTTTTTATTCAACCAAAGCGTATCATTAGAGGACTTACATTTTAATCTCAGCACGCTTCTGATCTTCACCTTCCTTTTCCATTGCAGCCATCCAGGATTTGAACTTTTCCACCATTAGCAAATTCCCAGGCAGATGTCTAAGAAAATCCTGCAAATCAAAACACACAAAGTCAGCTAAACACATTAGTGATCAAACATGCACATTTCAGCTTGTCAAAAATCTAATTGTATCACACAAGGTCATCCCATACCTTGACAAGATCAGCAAGCAAAATAACCGGCTGCTCTTTCAGATCCACTTCTATTCCATCGTTAAGCTTCGCCTTGATTTCTCTCAGAGCTCTGGCATTGCCAGCCTTCCTGAACACCCCCTCAGTGCACAGACCCTTTCTCAGCAGCAGCGAAAGGATATCCTGCAAAGCAAATTAGGAGATTTAAAATACCAAACCACATAATATCAATTTTGCATTGAAGTTCTATCACAATTCTGACAAATTCGTACCATAATTGGTTTGGGAGGACATCCATCTTTTTGACAGATATCAGACAAGGGACATCCAAACAATGTCTTTTTGGGATGCTCCGTGTTCTTTTTCTGTACACGTCGAATAAAGCTCTTCCAACGCCTTTGGTTGATGTTTCCTGTTAAATATCAATAAAGAAAGAGTAAAACTCACTGAAACAAACTATTAATTTACAGTAAACAGTGTTTCAACATCAAAAAGTCCACAACAACTTATTAAAGAGCAATGACATTTAAAAGAACAGAAGTGAGACTTTAGCTTACCATTGGGGGAGACGCTGGTCAGATTGGTATAAGTCTGCTGACTAAGGGAAAGTCCTGTATTCGCTGGAACCTAATAGAAATAGAAAGCATTCAATGAGATGAAGCAATGAACTAAAGCAGAACTAAACATAGCAACTTGGTGCAACAAGAGCTTAATAGAGCAAGCTTTGTAAACATCACATCTAAACCATGTGTGGGTGAAATGTATTGACATTTAACAAATCAGGACTTCTCAGGCATCTCTTTGTTCTCAACACTCAGCCTCAAAAGAATCCATAATTGCACTAATCTATCAATCAGAAGGTGATAAGAAGCGCTGTATGCGTAAGATCTTGGGATCAATATACTTACAGCTGTGGCTGGCATGCTGATTACGTCCATGCTGCTTTGGGTCAACGATTTAGACTGAAACAGAAAGAACAAAAGATGTGTTTATCCTGTCAATGAGATCTAGGGAAGTAAGTCAATTCAAATACGTATTAATCAGTTTCCATGATGACATTAAGGGACAATAGGTGTGTGAAACTGATGGGCGAAGGTGATAACTTACCACGCTGTGAGCACTCAGCACCTTCATAGGTTTGCCGTGTTGTGATGACCGATAGACACAGTCTTGTAGGTCAAATAACCTGAAAAGCAAAAATGCAGAATGCTTAATACAGAACGCATCTGGAATTAAACTTTCAAATGAACACCTGAATTCAAGGCACAAATAAAAAAAATAAATAAAAAATAAAATAAAATAAAATAATAAATCTTCTAACACGTGAAAATCATTATCAAAAAATTTTTTTTTAATATTATCCACAGTTAAAACAATGTATGCATAATATGGATAACCTAATTAGCTAACAGCTTCAAAACAGAGAAAACTAAGCAATAACACATCACTATGGTATAAAACACTTGTAAATAAATGTAACTTACCACTTAAAACATTCAGTCGGGGGTCGAACGGTGTGGGTGGCTGGAGAAAGCAACTGTCTACATTGATTCAGGAGCTGAACAGACTCTGTCAAGAGACTCAGACAGACTGAAGTGAAACAGCCCACAGCTCGGCACAAAATGAAAGTGGGCGGGCAGAGGGGAAATTCTGATGTGCAATGGAGACAGGAAGCAGCATCATGGGCTCCCACCATCAACACCTTTTTAGATACAAAAGGCAAGTTGTTGTGGCAGTGGGTGGAAAGTGTGATATACGTCACTCATGTGAGCACGAACGTAGCAGGTAGCACGCGGATAAAAGAGGATATGGCAATAGGAGAAAGTTAAGATTAAATTACATGGCAAGCAGGGTTAAAAACATGCATATTATGTTACATCTGAATGTATTAGAAAAAAACAGACATTGAGGTACAGTCATAAACAATTAAGACTAATATCTCCAGGCAGCAATTGTTAACATTTCAAGTTACATTTTACTTGTTAGATAAAATGCAAGAGTTATTTAGTTGAGTTCTTCAGTTTCTCGTAAATAGGAATAGAATAAAGCTCAGCCAGTGTTTACAGTAAAGGCACTTTGATAATGATTCACTATTTTGCTGTAAGTGCTAATGATACCCCGGGAATTTTTCAGAGTACCAAAAACCATCATTTTGAGACTCTGAATCTGACAGTGTTTGCTAACTGACTCACTATCTTTTATGAAACCGTCCAGCCCCCATGTTTTTACATGAGATGCATAATAGGGTAAATTCATCATGAAAATAAAAAGAACGGTATTTGACCAAATGCTTTTCAGCATACCCACCTACTGCTTACAGTCTCCATGGAAATCAGGTCACGGCCTTCTCATCAGGAGCCTTTTGATGTTTTGGAAAACATGTAGAGGAGTTTAAAACTCAAAATCTCAAGTTTTAACGGTTATTCTCCGTTTACTGGGCAGAACTGGGCTTCTTGTTACACTTTCATTTTAGTGAATACTTCTCATTAGGTTTGATTTTGAAAGCTTTTCCTATAGGTACAGTTGAAGTCAAAAGTTTACATACACCCTGCAGAATCTGCTAAATGTTAAATATTTTACCAAAATGAGAGGGATCATAGCATTTTTTTTTATTTAGTACTGACCTGAATACAATTTTTTTTTACATAAAGGACGTTTACATATAGTCCACAAGAGAAAATAATAGTTGAATTTATAAAAAAAAGACCCTGTTCAAAAGTTTTCATACACTTGATTCTTAATACTGTGTTGTTACCTGAATGATCCCCAGCTGTTTTTTTTTTTTTTTTTTTTTTGTGTGTGTGTGTGTGATAGTTGTTTATGAGTCCCTTGTTTCTCCTGAATAGTTGAACTGCCTGCTGTTCTTCAGAAAAGTCCTTCAGGTCCCAGAAATTATTTGGTTTATAGCATTTTTGTGTATTTGAAAGCTTTCCAACAATGACTGTGTGATTTTGAGATCCATCTTTTCATACTGAGGACAACTGAGGGACTCATATGCAACTATTACAGAAGGTTCAAATGCTCACTGATGCTTCAGAAGGAAACATGATGCATTAAGAGCCAGGGTGAAAACTTTTGAACAGAATGAAGATGTGTACATTTTTCGTATTTTTGTGTAAACATCTTTTTTTGTACTGCCCTACAGAAACTACAGGAGATACTTAAATGTTTCTTAGAAGACAAAATAAGCTAAATTTACCCTGATCTTCAAATTCAAAAAGTTTCATAATATAATATAATATAATATGATATGATATAATCAATTGGCTGAATTAATTGTATATATAAATAAATAAAATACATTTAAATAAATAAATAATTATTTTTTTTGTTTTGTTTTGTTTTTACTGTTTAAAGTTTGGGTCAGTATTTTTTATTTATTTATTATTTGGATTAGAAAGAAGTACTTACAATTATCAGAGATGCATAAAATTAATAAAAAGTGACAGCAAAGCCATTTATGTTACAATCAATTCAATTCAGTTAAGTTAAAATTTAAGTAAAAAATATTTTTACAAACCGTTTTTATCATAAATAACAATATGAAAAAAATAGCACTAAATCAGCATATAGAATGATTTCTGAAGGATCATGTGACACTGAAGACTGGAGTAATGATGCTGAAAATTCAGCTTTGCCATCAAAGAAATAAATTACATTTGAATATATATTAAAATAGAAAACAGTTATTTAAAATTGTAGTAATATTTCACAGTATTTTTGATCAAATAAATGCAAAAAAACCTTTCAGACCACAAACTTTAAAACGGTAGTATAGATCTTTTTAGTTACTGAGTTATATATCCTTCGTGGGAACTACCCCGGTCTCTTCTACATGTTGAACAGTCGTGTTCTATTTGCCTGATTATTTGCCACATGAAACTTTTTTTTAGACCAGATGACACCTGTTTGTGTGTTTTTTTCAGAAATTCATAGACCATTTTCATTTAGAACTCTTAGATGACACTAATATGACAGGACAACAAGTTGAAGTAACAAACATCTCTCTTAGATTACTGTGAAACATTTCTGGTCATCAAGGGCATTTCTTAAGGATTAGACACAAACACTATAAGTATGACTGAGACGGCGTTTGAGTAAAAATGTTGTTGTGGAATGATATATTAACGCTTAATTTGTAATATGAAACCCCTCACCACAGGCAATTTCAATTTCTAAATGAAGTGTGAATCACCGAACTTTCCCTTCGTGTACAGTGAAAGAAACCAAGAGATATAATGCACGTTTACAATTATAGATACTTCTCAAACAGCTTAAACATTTGAAAAGATTATTCAACATCATTTAACACACATGAAAAAAAGCCAAACGACCTAACCCATTTAATTTTTTTTAATCACACCTGTAGGTGGCCTAATTTGAATGACATTCAAAGCAGCCCACCAGGGAAAAACCCACGTGGGACAGTATGCATCATAGTGTTTTCTATGACTGTAGGCTGAAAGACCACCAGACAACCTCAAATTTACACATGCCCACTTAAGAGTAGTCAAAGGTCACAAACAACTTTTGATTGGACTTTTGAATAGTTTATTCATTTCAAATGCGTCAGAATTCATCTTTAATGGTGAAACTTGGTTGGTCTTCAGGTTTGAAGTCTATATTGGGGCTGCCGTCCTCATTAAGAACACGTCTGCTGGTGTATCCCACGATGGGGTACTTTGCCTTATATGTGCCTTTGAATACCTGCTCAAGAGACTCCAGTTGACTCTCAGTGAGACCCGTCTAACAAACAGGAACCAAAAGAGGCAATGAGTAAGTGTAAAAAAGTCTGGTGAAATCCATTTCAGTTCAACAACAGCATTATATTAAGAAAGTGAAACAAAGCTTGTTTTTTTGTGGCATCATTGTGATTTTGTTAAATTCCCCAACTTACAGTGTCATATGTGAGATCTGCTGGGTCAAGGGACATTTTGGCTACAGCTCTGGTTGAATCTTTGCCCACAAGGGCATTATAAGGAGCTCCCTTTCCGTAAAACTCTGGAAATTAAAAGAAACACAACAGGGTTTCCACACACTTTGAACAAGGAACTTCTATTCCATTCTTAATCAAGTAAATATATCTACAGTGGTGTGAAAAAGTGTTGGCCCCCTTCCTGATTTTTTTTTTTTTTTTGCATGTTTGTCACACTTTAATGTTTCAGATCATCAAACAAATTTAAATATTAATCAAAGATAACACAACATGCAGTTTTTAAATTAAGGGATTTTTTATGAAGGGAAAACAAAATCCAAACCCACATGGCCCTGTGTGAAAAAGTGTCTTGTCAGAAAACATCTTGATGATCCCAAAGACTTTTGGGAAAACACTCTGTGGACTGACGAGACAAAAGTTGAACTTTTTGGAAAGTGTGTGTCCCATTACATCTGGCATAAAAGTAACACAGCATTTCAGAAAAAGAACATCATACCAACAGTAAAATATGGTGGTGCTAGTGTGATGGTCTGGGGCTGTTTTGCTGCTTCTGGACCTGGAAGACTTGCTGTGATAAATGCAACCATGAATTCTGCTGTCTACCAAAAATCCTGAAGGACAATGTCCGGCCATCTGTTCGTGACCTCAAGCTGAAGCGAACTTGGGTTGTGCAGCAGGACAATGATCCAAAACACACCAGCAAATCCACCTCTGAATGGCCGAAGAAAAACAAAATGAAGACTTTGGAGTGGGTTAGTCAAAGTCCTGACCTGAATCCTATTGAGATGCTGTGGTTCATTCATGCTCAAAAACCCTCCAATGTGGCTGAATTACAACAATTCTGCCAAGATGAATGGGCCAAAATTCCTGCACAGCGCTGTAACAGACTCATTGCAAGTTATCGCAAACGCTTGATTGCAGTTGTTGCTGCTAAGGGTGGCCCAACCAGTTATTAAGTTTAGGGGGAAAACACTTTTTCACACAGGGCCATGTGGGTTTGGATTTTGTTTTCCCTTCATAATAAAAAACTTCATTCAAAAGCTGCATGTTGTGTTTACTTGCGTTATCTTTGATTAATATTAAAATGTATTTGATGATCTGAAACATTAAAGTGCGACAAACATGCAAAAAAAATGAAAAATCAGGAAGGGGGGGCCACACTTTTTCACACCACTGTATATAGACAATTTCTAGCCATTTAAATAGATTAGAACTCAACATAACCAAAATTGTATTTCACTATAGAAATTCCTAGAACTACATTTTAAATGCCATAACTTTTCCAGCCCTGGGAATCCCACTGTTGGAAAGTTCTTCCATTAAATGCAAATAGGCACGTGGTTTCCAATACAATGCTTATAGCCTACAAACACACAAAGAGCAAAATACGGAACAAAGCATGTATCTATTAAACACTGATCTCTCAAACTGATAAATGTAGTTCCTCAAGTTAACAACTTCTGCCAGCGCACAAATGTTGTTTAAAAAAAATCTAACCTTTTCCAGTTGTGACGTCAAACACTACACCTTTAATGGCCATGTAAACTGGTTGTCCTTCCTGTAGAGGGGGGGCGTGGAACATTTAAAGAGTTTTAATAAATGCATTTTGCATTTAATCTTAAAAACGTTGTCGTATAAAACTAATAGTGTTTTTGCGACACAGCACATAGCTTACCTCGCTCCCATCGTATCTTTGCAACTCTTCCTCGGTGAACAGACGCACCGGTTTCTGTGCGTTTTTTATTTTACTCTCATTTGTGGAAGAAATACTTAGTAAGGCGTATATTACAACAATTCGGGCATAAAACATTGTGGACTGTCGTTTTGAGGTTTGTATGTTGTAAGAACCAAGTCTGCGGCGTCAGTTTCCTTGTTGTCATCGGAGTGTCTGTTGTGTTTCCATTCAGTCTTTCTGATGCTGATCTCGGATCAGCTTTCACAATCAGAGGTGGAAATGCTCCATTTGTTTCGGAACAGAGTCTGTGGTGCTTTAGAACTATTGGTTTAACATGTGAATGTATCGTTATTCGGGGTCTGAGATATAGTGGACTAGCATGATTTGTATTTTATTTACACACCAACTTTTGCTTTTAGGGATTTTTCTAAACTTCCAGCCACGAGTTTCTGTTTCTCCATTCACGTGAGATGAACCGGAAGTGACGCCCACTACTGAAACTCCTCCTTGAGCACGTTCCTCGGCATTTTATAAGAATGAATTTCCAGTTCCACTTCCACAAAGTGTTTATTTGGTCATCACAACTTTGCTAAAGAAGACAAAGATCAAGGACCATTAATTTTTTTAATACAAATGTAAGTTTTAAGGTGGTAAACCCCACTGATGTGTTTTCTGTATGTCCTTAATCTTACCTGGACACTTCTTACATACAACAATTCTAAAGCCCTTAAAGTGTCACTGTGTCATTTTCATAATATTTTCCTGATTTTGTAACTTGTAATTGTATTTTCAATTGTACTCACCCCTGGCATAGATTTTTGTACGTTCTTTAAGGCAATTTAAAAAATAATTTAGAACATTAGTATTTATTTATTTATTTTACTTTTTTTTTCAAGTTCACATGTAACAGAAAAAAACACAACGTCTTGTGTATGCTTTAATAAAGATCTTTATATTTATATGGACAAATTAAATAATCCTTAAAATGATTAAAACTACCAAAGCTTTTCAAATTTGGTCAATTTACATATATTTCTACTGTCAGTGTGTTTTATATTTCAGATAAGACCATAGAAATATATTTTAACATGCTGCTTATGATGTAAGCTTCTTTTTTTTTTTTCATTTAATTTTTTTATATATATGGTAATTGTTTTATACTCAGAGTTGGGTAGATTACATACAAATTGTAACTCATTACATTACACATTTTAGGTATAGTCAGAGTACTTTTGGATTACTTTTGACCTAACTCGTTTATATGATTTAAAAGGATAATATTGTACTTAGTGACGTAAAAATGCTATTTGTTGTTATCAACAAGTAAATAATAAATAATTAAATCATTTTAAAATCATTCAAAATAACTTACTAAAAATGTGTAATATTCCATTTGTTTACCTGCATTCCATGACCATAACCAATATCAGAGAAACAATAAACACACAAATTTGATACTTAATTATTAAAACATTTATTTTAAAATCTCAGGGATACTTCAAGTAAATATGTTAGGTCAAAGAGGATCAGATGACAAAAAAAGTTCCAAAGTCATTTAAATACATGTTGAAACACTTCTTAAACCTGAAATAACTTTTGTAAATCAGTGGTCAAATGGTATGTCGCCACCTGAATGATGACTAATGTTTGTAAGAATGTTCGCAAATCTAAACGTATATAAGCAATAGGTTATTTCAGCATGGAAAAATTTAAAGATGAAAAAGAGGAATTAAGGAGAATTAATAGATATGAATAATTTATTGCAATTGTGTAAATATGTAATAATGTAATTATTTTATAAATAATTTATTTAGTTATTTATTTATGCATTTACATGTTTATTTCATTTATTTATTTTTTTAATTGTATTAATGCTTACTTTTAACCTGAAAATGTAATTGTTATTCATCTCAGTAACTAGACTCTTTTGAATCTTCATCAAAAAAAGAAAAAAAAGAAAAAAGGATTCAGTAACTTTTCCGCAGGTTAAATAGACAAGTACACAGTTGAATCACTGAATCACTAACATAAACACTGATTTGTTCACTACCGAAAGAAGTCTTCTATCATTCAATAAACTACTAAGAGACTTAAGAATAATATAATTATTAATAACATATATTTTTACCTATTCTGTCAACTGTGCATGACTTTTATCAAGATACAATTCAACCACAATAATAATGTGAATAATGAAGCGCTTAGTATTCTTACGTCAATGTTAACTGTGTGTGATGATCATCAGTTATATTTACATATAGCCTACTATTTATGTGAGTAATTATACTCTGTCTTAATGTATGGATATTGATGAAAACTGCTCATTTTGTTTAGATCAACCAGAAAGTTTGTTACATCTTTTTATGAATGCCATCATTCAAAAAAGTTTTGGGAAGAATTATCTTTGTACGTCCAAGAGAAAACTGGTTATAGTTGTGATCTGACTTCAAAGGACGTTTTAATATATTTTGAATCTAAAAGTATATCTGTTAATTTTATGTTTAATCTGATTATTCTATTTGGAAAATTTAATTTTCATAAAAGTCAAAGAAATAATTCTAAACCTTGTTTAAAGGATTTTATGATTGATTTTCATTCATATATGGTTTCTCTTCAATGCATCGATAGTAAAAAATGTAAAGATACAATTGTATTTGCTAAAGAGTTAAAGTTGATCGAAAAGTGAATTTATATACATTATAAATGTGTATATTTTTGGCAAATTGTATCTTTTTATACTTATATCTAAATTGTAAAGTGTAAACCCTATATTTCTTCTTCTTATTATTATTATTTTGTTATTCTTAGTTTTTATTTTATTTGGATGTCTTGTTATATTTGTATATATTTCTGTTGTAGTTTGTTAATAAAAAAAAAGCAGTTATATTTACACATTTAAAACTCCTTTTTCTCATTGTGTAACAGACTGACTCGCTTGACTAATAGAATAAACTACAAATCCCTCTAGTCCCGTTTAGTTCAGAATCAAATTCGCGACTCGTTCAATAAAGAGGGCGTGTTTGTTTAGTAGGTTCAACCAATGAAATGCTCCGTCACAGCGGCTGTCTAATACTATTGGCTCGCACCACAGTCAGTCTTTCAAGACATTAAAGTCACGCGCTTCAAAAGGACGAACGAAAAAGTCAGTACTTGAAGGTGAATGACAACAGTTCATTTAAACATACATTACACGTTACTATGCGTAAAAACTTTTCCCAGCACTGTTGTTTTCTTTCTATATACAAGAAAGCACTGTCCTCTCATTACAGAAGATGGAAATGAATTGTTATACTGTACGACAACGTGCTTTCAATCATAAAACATTTATGAAAACCAAGTGTAGTATAAATTTGCAAAACAGAACCTGAGGAAACCTCTGAGAAAAAGATCTAGGATAGTATCCCAAGCCCTCCCCAAACTACCAGCTGTGATGTCACGCTTGGCATGTTTTTTTTGGCCATTGGCTGTGCCTCACTCCAGCTCCTCGAGAGGATCCGTAAGAAATGAGTCTGGATCCTGTTCTTGTAAGTTGATGGCAAAGTTTAAATGCCGCAAATATTCGGAGGCAAAGCAGAATGCTGAGGAGAGACACTTCTCGATCTTATCAAGAGGTAATGAAACTCGTGTGTGAAATGCGGTTAGATCCTGCAGGACTCATTCATATGGTTCTCTAGTTTGTGCTCGCTATCATAATAACGAGAAAGTGCCTGTGAACAACTGCAGTCATGTGATAACAGCTGACCGCTGCTTTTTATTTCAGCTGGGCGTATAGACAGATATGAGGCGCGAAATAGCTGTGTGTGTGTCTATATATGTCTTATTGTCTTATATGTTTTTTTTAAATGTCACTTGTTGCATTGCAGTTCAATGGTGAGGACTGTGCTGGGCCACTTGGGACTTACCAGAACAATGATGTTTCTGAAGTGGAGCAAGATCAAGCAAGTTGTGACCCTTCACCAGGTCTGAACTTATTTCCTAAAAATATGACAGTAATAAAACTGTTTTTTTTTAGTTTATGTAGATGTAGATTTCCTTATGTAGAGAGAAATCGGATGGTTATATTTTAGGAGATTTAAGTGATTGTTTATTTATGCATTTACTTATAATGTACTTATTTATTTATTTGTTTGTTTGTTTGTTTTAAAAATAGATTTTAGTTTATTTATATATTTATATATATAATGCATTATTCATATCATTAACTTCAGGAGTTGGTTTGCCAAAGTTTGGTTGTATGACACTGATACATAAACATGATGCATATATAATATCATATGTGACCCTGGACCACAAAACCAGTCGTAAGGGTCAATTTTGTGAAATTGAGAACCAATAAATTAATAAATAGGCCTTCCATTGATGTATGGTTTGTTAGGATAGGACAATATTTGGCTGAGATAAAACTATTTAAAAACCTGTAATTTGAGGGTGCAAATAAATCTAAATATTGATAAAATCACCTTTAAAGTTGTCCAAACGAAGTTCTTAGCAATGCATATTACTAATCAAAAATTAAGTTTTGATATATTTACGGTAGGAAATCTACAAAATATCTTCATGGAACATGATTTTACTTTATATCCTAATGATTTTTAGCATTAAAGAAAAATTGATCATTTTGACCCATACAATGTATTGTTGGCTATTGCTACAAATATACCGGTGCTACTTATGGTTTTGTGGTCCAGGGTCAAAGTAAAAGTAAAAAGTGAAGTAAAAGAAACTGACAGAAAACTGCCACAAAATGAACCTAAAGAACTGCATCTGTTATTTCTTTATTTATATTAATGCTATAGTTATATTGTGTGATGGCTTAGTTGGTGCAATTGTGTTTGATTTATTTGTTTATTCATTTATTTATTCATATTATTCATTTTTTAAAACCCAAATGTGCCTTTAGGGACAATACAGTGCATTTTAGTAATATTCAACAATCTAAAAATAGAGCTTCAAGTTTATTAAGATCTAGAATCTAAAGTCACATTGGGTTATCTTTAATACTTCTTGAGTTACAAACACACAGGCTTTGGAAAAAGAATATGGAGCCATGTTGAAATTCCAAAATCTCTGGAACTAAACCATACAGGCCATTAAAAATGAAGATGCCAAAAGGAAAGTTTGTTAAGACCCAATATCCAAAAGGGCATCAAGATATCTTTAATACTTCTTCAGTTACACACACACAAACTTTGGGGGAAAAAAATCCAATATCTCTGGAAATGAACCATACAGGGCCTTAAAAATAAAGATGCCGAAAGGAAAGTTTGTTAAGACCCAATATCTAAAAGGGCATTGAGAAATCTTTAATACTTCTTGAGTTACACACACACGAACTTTGAAAAAAAAAAAAATCCTATATCTCTGGAACTGAACCGTACAGGTACTTAAAAATGAAGATGCCAAAAGGAAAGTTTAAAGCCCTAACTTTGGAAAAAGAATATGGAGCAGTGTCGAAATTCCAATATCTCTGGAACTAAACCATACAGGGCCTTAAAAATGAAGATGCCAAAAGGAAAGTTTGTTAAGACCCAATATCCAAAAGGGCATCAAGATATCCTTAATACTTCTTGAGTTACACGCACACAAACTTTGAAAAAAAAAAAATCCTGTATCTCTGGGACTGAACCATACAGGGCCTTAAAAATAAAGAAGCCGAAAGGAAAGTTTGTTAAGACCCAATATCTAAAAGGGCATCAAGATATCTTTAATACTTCTTGAGTTACACACACAAAACTTTGAAAAAAAAAAATAAATCCTATATCTCTGGGCCTGAACCGTACAGGGCCTTAAAAATGAAGATGCCGAAAGGAAAGTTTGTTAAGACCCAAACTTTGGAAAAAGAATATGGAGCGATGTTGAAATTCCAATATCTCTGGAACTGAACCATACAGGGCCTTAAAAATGAAGATGCTAAAGGGAAAGTTTGTTAAGACCCAATATCCAAAAGGGCATCAAGATATCTTTAATACTTCTTGTGTTACCCACACACAAACTTTGAAAAAAAAAAATCCTGTATCTCTGGGACTGAACCATACAGGGCCTTAAAAATAAAGAAGCCGAAAGGAAAGATTGTTAAGACCCAATATCTAAAAGGGCATCAAGATATCTTTAATACTTCTTGAGTTACACACACACAAACTTTGAAAAAAAAAAAATCCTATATCTCTGGGCCTGAACCGTACAGGTACTTAAAAATGAAGATCCCAAAAGGAAAGTTTGTTAAGGCCCTAACTTTGGAAAAAGAATATGGAGCAGTGTCGAAATTCCAATATCTCTGGAACTAAACCATACAGGGCCTTCAAAATGAAGATGCCAAAAGGAAAGTTTGTTAAGACCCAAACTTTGGAAAAAGAATATGGAGCGATGTTGAAATTCCAATATCTCTGGAACTAAACCATACAGGGCCTTAAAAATAAAGAAGCCGAAAGGAAAGTTTGTTAAGACCCAATATCCAAAAGGGCATCAAGATATCTTTAATACTTCTTGAGTTACCCACACACAAACTTTGAAAAAAAAAAATCCTATATCTCTGGAACTGAACCATACAGGGCCTTAAAAATGAAGATGCTAAAGGGAAAGTTTGTTAAGACCCAATATTCAAAAGAGCATCAAGATATCTTTAATACTTCTTGAGTTACAGACATGCAAACTATGGAGAAAAAAATTGAAAAATGCTGTTTCCCCATTTTGAATGGTCACCATTGGCACATAATGCAACAAAGATGGCTAAAGTCAACAGATTTTACTAAAAGACTTGTCAATCTCTGTGTAAAAATAACATTATGATGCTGCCATCTTTCTGAAGTAATTCTAAACCCCTGTAATAGCGCTCTGAATTTCAGATGAAATTGCCTTTTTAACACCCCTCTACGAAATAGTGGATTACTCGGTAAATATTCATCCATGACATTTAATATTTTGGGTTTCATCACTATACATGTCTATATTTCTTCTGAAAAAATGCTAGCAAAATTAAAAATTTGAGCTGGGGACCTCTGGTTGAGTTGACATGGAATTACCCAGATAGATAGATAGACAGATACAGTACAGACCAAAAGTTTTGGTGTGTCCAAACTTTTGGTCTGTACTGTATATTTTTCCGTTTATTAAAGTTTTTACTCTACATTTGTGCAGTTTTCAGTGGGTTAGTGATATTTTTTAAATGTATATAAATTTTATACAAAAACTGCTTTTTTATGTAAAATTCACTTTATAAAAGACCCACATTTCTAACTTTAATTCATGGGGATAACATGGATAATTTCACAGGGTTTTTTGCTACTTGACCACCTGAAAGATATTTTTTCACAAGTTTTTTCAGTTGAATTCATATCTACAGTACAGACCAAAAGTTTGGACACACCTAAATGAGAAGGTGTGTCCAAACTTTTGGTCTGTACTGTATATTCTGAGATGAATTTCCCTCTCTGTGACAATACATTTTATATCTAATTTTTCATGTATTGTGTCTTTTAATAAAGATATTGCTTTAAAATTCAATTCCATTATTAATTGCAGATGAGGACGTTGTGGACAACAACCTAATGTCCATTGGTTTCAACAAAGCTTGTGTGAAGAATGTTTTCACAGCCATCCTTGTCCTCATTTACTTGCTGCTCACTACGGTGGCTGTGTTCTTGGCCTACCAAACCATTTCAGACTTCATGGAGAAGCTCAATCATCCAGTGATGTCTGTTTCATACAAAGAGGTTGAGGAGTTCACTGCACCAGGTGAGCTATAATACACTGTCATGTATGGTATCTCTCCTCTCGGTATCTACACTACCAGTCAGAAGTTTTTGAACAGTAAAACGTTTTTTAAAGAAGTCTCTTCTGCTCTCCAAGCTTGCATTTATTTAATGAACATTCGAACAGTTATGCTATTCTAAATCTTTTGACTGATAGTATATATTCACAGTATCTTTCATAATTCTTTTGCAAACAGGAATTGCTTTGTATCCCGGGAAGGCACAGTTATTAAGTTGCATGCATCACTACCATGACAACATTCCACCTCTTGTTGCATTGGACACACTAAAGGGAAGAAACTGTATAAAAGAGGAGGTTATTTACCACGGGCCATATTCAAACCAGACGCAAGTACGTTTTACAGCTTCCTCAAAGTTATTCATAAGAAACTGTGCTATTAATAATCTTTTGCGTCACATGTCTGTGGCAGAAGCGAGCCGTAGTGGTCAGAGGGCCGACTGATGTGAGGAACCGGGAACTTGTATTCCTGCAGTTCAGCCGGAATGAAACAGAAGAGGATTTCAGTGCCATCAGTTACATGCTTTTTTCCACATTCAGCGACATGGTTAAAAGGTAGAGCTAATGTTTAGCATGAATCAGGTTTATTTTATTGTTTGTATAAAATGTCTTTCTCTCACCAGCTCAGATAAAGCTGCTTTTATGATAGACTGTGAAAGGAATTACTCAATGTGGACCTTCTCTGGAGGCTTTCGGACGTGGGTCAAAATGTCTTTGGTGAAGACGGCAGGCAGAGGAAATGAATCAGTTGAATTTAGACAGGAGGTAATGTGTTATTTATAGTACTATTTACTCATCTTTGTCAACTTCAGCATAATAGACCAATTTGGAAGAGACATCACGGTTATGTCACTTGCAGCTACGCAGCATTGTGGTGGCAGAAAAACACTGGTAACAAGTGGAGGGATTCGGGTATTCACGGAATAAGAGATAAAATACATTTTTGTGACTTTGGATGTCAGAATCGGAATGCATTTTTATAGAATACTGTCATCAACGATGCCATTTAAAGAACAGACTACGAATGAAACCTGCTATGATTATTTTACTTTTTAGGTCTACAATAGATCTACATAATATTCACATATGCAGTTCAAAGGGGACATATTGTATTAGCCCTACAGTTACTGCATGAAATAATATTTAAACCTATAACATTTTCAAAAAAATTCACCTATTTTATTACAATTCACAATTCCTTCTCCTAGTTCGAACTTTATAACTCGATTTAACTCAACAATACCGAGTTTGAGAACTCCTCATTCTGAGCCGAGGGGAAAAGAGAATGACGAGTTGGTTTTTCTTGTCAGAATTATGAGATACAATCTCGGAATTGTGAGAATAAAGGCAGAACTTGTAAATATAAACTTGAATTGACTTTTTTTGTTGTTATTTTAATCCATGGCTTTCATAGACTGCTACTTGAAAATGTCATTTTTAAAATGAAACTGAAAATGTTTTTAAAAAAATAATGAAATTATGTTCTTCATAATATTCAAATTAGTGGTCAACCAATTTAGGTTCTTCATCAAATATTTATTATGATCCACAAATTTATTTCAGTCCAATGTGGTAAAGTACATCGACAAGAGGCCTCCCCAAGAACAAGCCAATGAGCTTTTCTTTGTCGTGTTCCAATGGCGAGATCCATTCATACAGCAAGTCAAAGATGTAAGTAAGCACATTATTAAAGATTAAACTAATATTTAGCAAACTGTCTGAATGTTTAGCTCAAATGCCTTACAGTGCCTTGCAAAAGTATTCATACCCCTTCATATGTTTTTCGTTTTTGGTTGCTGCCTTATATTAAACTGTTTTAAATTACTTTTTTTTTTCTCCACATCAATCTACACTTCATACACCATTATTATAAAGCAAAAACAGAATTGTCACAACTTCATAAATGTATTAAAAAATATATATATATTTACCTCAGGGCTTGGTTTTTGCTCTGAAATTGGTCTTTTATTAAGACGTGTGCCTTTCCAAATCATACCCGGTCAATTGAATTTACCACAGGTTAACTTCACTCAAAGCATAGTAACATCAGCAGTGCAAGCAGTGTTGAACGCTCCTAAGCTAAATTTCAACTGTTTCAGATAAGGGTATGAATACTTATGCAATGGAATCATTTAGGTTTTTAATTTTTTTCCTTTGCCAATATGGTGTATGGAGTGTAGACTGATGTGAAAAAAAAAGGAATTTAATACAGTTTATCGTAAGGCAGCAACATAAAACATGAAAAAATAAGGGGTATGAATACTTTTGCAAAGCACTGTATAGAGAGTCTAATTAAAGTGTGTCTTGTGTTTTTGAACAGATAGTCACAGCAAACCCGTGGAACACCATAGCCATCTTGTGTGGCGTCTTCATGGCTCTATTTAAAGCAGCAGACTTTGCCAAACTCAGCATTAAGTGGATGATCAAAATTCGTAAAAGACACTTAAGGGCAAAAATGAGAGAGCTGAACCAAATAGGCTAACTCTGTTCCGATTCATCTGACAACACAGTGTTGAACACTACAGCATTTTTAATTATTCTTTCATGAGAATTGTGCTGATGTTGCATTGTAAATTTTGTTTTAACTGGACCATAGATTTTAATTTGATATTGTAAAGTAAGTTCTCACAGTGAACAGTGAATGCTGAGGCATGTGTTCTGGAGTAAAAGGGCAAAGTGTATTCATGTGGTCGTGACACTGAAACATTAACTATTTGTATCCGTTCTATGTCAGATTAAGCTAGGTAAAATGATGACTAAGGGATTTCGCTGAAACAAAAAAGGCTTTTAATGACAAGGACCTTCGGTTGTGTTGCATTTCCCAAGGTTCAATAAATAACTCTTGCAGGGCATACTACAGTGACAGAAATTTTCTGGAAATTTTCAGAACGTTGGGGATCAAGTCTTACTGCTGTTTTCTTTTTTGCTATCAATGTGAATGAGATGTGTTTTTAATATGATGTATGAACTTTTACCAATCATATTAAATTATTTCTTTGATTTAAACACTTTCTGAAAACATGCATTGTTAACCATGCTTACAAAACAAGTTGAATTTGTATTCCTGTTTCAGTTTTTTTCACTGATGATAAAATTACCATTTTGTATTATATTTTTAAAATATGACTCTTATTTTGCATTAAATATTCTTTTAACTGATGCTGCCTCAAGGACTGGTTTGCACTTAAGTCACGATTTGGCCAGTTACCCAGATGCGCTTCCAATATTATTATTGGCGATACTCGGATGTAAACAACAGCATGGATTGCATGGTTAATGTACTACTGAATACGTTGCTCTGCTAATTTATGCTGTCTAAACCATGGGAAAAAAGTGTGTGGAAGCTGCAAATCATATGGAGAAGGACTCAGTCAGCAGGAAAGAGTGCACGATTTTGACAAACTAAAGTTAATAGGTGGTAAAGACACATACCAGCAGAATTCATTAAGATATTAGACTTATATTTCACCTAGCTGACTTGAAAGGATAAGAACAAACACGAATGTTGTCAAGATTGTCAAGAAAGCAAACGGGTTTTGTTCCTCAGACAGTTTTTGCACACTTCTCCTTGATTTGTTATAACTTTAGTCAGTCCGTAGTACTCCAAATGTTTTTTGCCAGTCTAAAAGATAAGTACAGCCCAAAACATAACAATAATTGACCATTTTCAGCAGTAATAATCAGCAAAACATGCCAGTTTAGTTCAATTCAGTTGCATTGTTTACAATATGGCCGATTGATGACGAGGCGTGAAAACACTATAAGCTATTATTCTTGATGTATTTTTGGTTATCTGGGGAAATACATCGTCATAAGTAATATTAACACATACTTTGTTTTATTTTATTTTTCTAAGGAAGCTTGAATGTGTTTCCCAGTGAATGCAGCAGAAAGTTTATGACTGATTAGAACCAAAGACTATAGCATACAGGACTTTGTTAGAACATGGTTTGACTACAAGTGGTCTCATAAATATTTTGTAGCACTAATTAATAATTAAATAAGAATATTTATTTTTCCAATACTTGTTTTTGCACTTTAAGTTTAATAAGCACCAGGGTCATTCCAGAATTGGAGGACATTTAGGCATCCATAATTTTGAAAAATTGGCCCTTTATTTTACAATTTTTTATTATGTATTTCATAAAAACAGGCAATATACCATTAAATAATTTGATTCGTCCAGCTCAGGTATCAAAGGCACACTTTTTATAATGCTCTTTATTTTATTTTTTTGGTGCTCGATGCAACCCTGTTACCAATACTCAGGAACCTGAAAAAAGTATATTTATTGATTTTTTAAAATATAATTTCCTGCCATTAGGTATAGAAAGTCACAATCACACTATACAAATATTTAATTTTAGATATCACTTGATTTAAATTAATTTCAGTAACTTTTGAGTTCCATCTTTGCCAATTTTTTAACTTTTGACATGTTTAATTTGACTGATTTCAGCATATATTTTCAAGTATTTGCTAAAATGCATGATGCATATAATCCTTCAAACAACGGTAAGGACAATAGCTCAAGCCCCTGTGAGCTAAAAAAGGTCATTTATTATTATTTTAATAAAAATTATACAGTAACAGGGTTGAAATTTAAGTAACAGGGTTGCAAAAAGCTACAGGGATTGATAGATAGATTACTTTTGATTAAAGATCAGGTCAATAATGTTTTGATCTTAATGTAAAATGCTTTTTTTTTTATGAAATCTGTTGAATAAACGCGATTCGATTATATGAGAAACTGAAATATATTATAAAGATGAGTCATGAGAGAAGGCAACAGACTCTAGCTTGTTCTGAACTTTATTTTTATTCACACAGAATAAAAATCTGTCCCGAGTCATTTCTGTTGCCCAATCTCGTTCATCTACAGACACCACGCAGAGTTAAATGAAGACCGGTCACATGAACTATTGATAATAGATCGTCCCTTATGAGTGGACTGAAGGAGATTCAACCCTGTTACTCTAATTATGGTAACAGGGTTGCAAGTAACATGGTTGCAAATTAATGCTAATGTTTGCTTTTTCTCATGAATAGAAACTAGCTGTTTAGCTAGCTCTAACAGTCATATTTAGGACAAACTTACTTATGTAAAAAAGAAGAAGAAAACCTTCAAATTAATTTGTCTTATTCTGATAATAAGTGTAACAGGGTTGCATTTGATAGAGTGACACATTCAATCAAGGGTAAAAATTGTATAATAACATTAAAAATCGAAGAGAGAATATACCTTTGTTCTACCCATTATGGCGGCAAACTGCTTAGTGATGTAATTCACTGTGTATCATGTCAATCGCTGTTTTTTTCTTCTTCTTCTGCCAGTCTAAATATTTTGGTAACAGGGTTGCACGATGTTGGGGACATAACTTTTTTGCAACATTTCAATTATTTAAAATATTTATATCAATTAAAAAAAATGCTTTAAAAATTAAAAGAGGAATATATAAACAAAATCATACAAAAAAAAAGGATATTTAAAATGTATTTTAACAGTTATATTTAACATTCAATTTGGTCATCTAGAAGGTGGGACAAGAGAAAAATGGCATTTAAGTGGGTACTAGAGACTTTTTTTATTATTATTAATGTTTAGGAGAAAAAAAATCTTCAAGTCTATATATATTTAGTTTCAGGACAAGTGTTTTTTACACAGTGACTAATTTTTTTGTATATTATACATAGATTATTTGAAATTTCATAGGTGGGACATGAAATGTCCTCCAATTCTGGAATGACCCACCAAGCACCAACAATCGTTTTTATTTTTCATGACAATTATCTCTTTACTAAAATCTCTCACAAGTATTCTAATTATGCATTACTTGCTTTATTTCATTTATTAATTTACATTGGCCCATTTTATTTATGAACTCTCTTTATTTGACCGTTATTTACCGTTATTTGATGACTTTTACGCTAAAATGTTGGCGGCCATTTTGAAACTGGTTTGTTGTTTCCGTTTCACAGTACCAGAGTACCCCCATAATACTAAGAAGCGTGGATTATCAATAGAAATGTTGTGTTTATGTGGAAGTTGGAAGAAATGCATTCTCTACGTGAATTAAGAGGTATACACGAAACTGGCTTTGTCTTTATCAACGTTGTTTTGTCGCTTACTTAATATTTATTTGTCAGTCAATGCAGCGTGTTAGCCTGAATGCTAAACATCTGCACATGAGCAACACCGCTGTATGTTCAAATACTATTGTTTTGTTTTACCTCCTTCAGTAGTTTAACCACATGTCAGCTCACAGTAATACTTTCTTCTCCATTGATGTTAGCAGCATTAACCTAACAAATGCATTAACCAATGAACGAATACTGAGTAACGTTAACAAACAGTTCCCTGCAGGAAGGAGTGTCCACTCTAATAATAAGACCAGTTTGTCTGTTTCGTCTAATGCTAGATTTCAGTAACTCAAACCTGGTTATTAACCTTGAGTCTGTTTTATGTTCCACCCCGTTATTATATTACAGGAAAGGGAGGCAGGTCTCCATTTCTCTTGGGCAGTATTTGAAGAGGACATGCACACTGACCTGGGGTTTGAGAGCTATTTTAAGCATTGTTGTTATCAGTAGCACCAATGGAAAACTACTCTTAGATTATGTCTCTGACAGCACTGAGGCTGTGCCATTTTTAAATGCTGGAAGTTAAATCTTTCCATTGTGCAGCCGAATGTCATGTCATTTTCTGGGGCAAGAAGTTCTTTTAAAGCATGCTAATTCATAGTAATATATCCTAAAATTGTGATATATGTGAGATATGTGACCCTGGACCACAAAACCAGTCATAAGGTAAAATTTTACACAAATTTCAATAAATAAACTTTCTATTGATGTATAGTTTGTTAGGATAGGACAATATTTGGCCGAGATACATCTATTTGAAAATCTGGAATCTGAGGGTGCAAAAAAATACTGAGAAAATCTTGAAGTTGTCCAAATTAATTTTTTAACAATGCATATTACCAATCAAAAATTGCATTTTGATAGGTTTACAGTAGGAATTTTACAAAAAATCTTAATGTAACATGATCTTTACTTAATTTCCTAATGATTTTTGACATAAAAGAAAAATCAATAATTTTGACCCATGCAATGTATTTTTGGCTATTGCTACAAATATACCCCAGCGACTTAAGACTGGTTTTGTGGTCCAGGGTCACATATGTGATGTCCCATTACGTTCAAGAGTTTAATGTGCTTTATTCATAAGTTACTGAGACCACCACTAAAATATGGTTATCTTTTTATGCAATTAACAAGGTTATATCGGCCAGCCCATATGTATGTTACATTATTTCTTCAGATTTTTGGAAAAATAACCATCTCTGTGATTGATATAATGCAAATAGATGGGACCCTCAACGCTGATGCTTTAAAAGCCACCCAAAGTAAAGACAAATGTAATCCAGTTGATGAGTCAATGTCCTTCTGCAAATATGTGACCCTGGACCACAAAACCAGTCATAAGGTTAAATTTTACAAAACTGAGATGTATACATCATATGAATACTCAATAAATAAGCTTTCTATTGATGTATGGTTTGTTATTATAGGACAATATTTGGTCGAGATACATCTATTTGAAAATCTGGAATCTGAGGGTGCAAAAAAATCTAAATACTGAGAAAATCACCTTTAAAGTTGTCCAAATTAGGTTCTTAACAATGCATATTACTAATCAAAAATTACATTTTGATATATTTACAGTAGGAATTTTACAAAGAATCATCATGGAACATGATCTTTACTTAATTTCCTAATGATTTTTGGCATAAAAGAAAAATCTAAAATTTTGACCCATGCAATGTATTTTTGGCTATTGCTACAAATATACCCCAGCGACTTAAGACTGGTTTTGTGGTCCAGGGTCACATATATGAAAACTTAATTTTTTGATTAGTGCTAAGGACTTAATTTGGACAACTTTAAAGGTGATTTTCTCAATATTTAGATTTCAGATTGCATATTGTCAAATAGTTGCATCTCAGCCAAATATTGTCCTATCCTACTAAACCATAGATCAATGGAACACGTATTTATTGATGTATAAATAAGAAAAAAAAATATAAAATTGACCCTTATGACTGGTATTGTGGTCCAGGGTCACAAATATTGTTTTGCTGCAGAAGATATTAATTCATCAGTTGGGGCTGTAAAAAAAAAGTTTGGATTAGTAAGATTTTTAATGTCTGTGAATGAAATATTATTTCAGTGTAAAATAACTGTTTTCTATATGATTATATTTTAAAATGTAATTCATTCCTGTGATGCAAAGCTATGTTTTCAGCATCATTACTCTAGTCTTCAGTGTCACGAGATCCTTCAGAAATCTAATATGCTGATTTATTGTCAATGTTGAAAACAGTTGTGCTGCTTAATGTTTTGTTGGAACCTGTGATGTTTTTTTTCATAATTTTTTTAATAAATAAAAAGTTAAAAAGTACAGCATTTATTTAAAATATAAGTATTTTTCAACAATATAAACTACATTTAAAAGTTTGTGATAAATGTTTCTTTTTTTAATGAATAAATAATTGTATTCACTAAGGATGTGTTAATTAATACAAAGTGATAGCAAAGACTTCTATTGTTAGAAAAAATTCTATTTTGAATAAATGCTGTTCTTTTGAACTTTTTAGAACATGTCACAGATTCCCAAAAAATATTAAGCAGCACAAGAAGTTACCAGCATTGACAATAAATCAGCATATTAAAATGATTTCTGAAGGATCATGTGGCACTGAAGACTGAAATATTGGCTGATGAAAATTCAGCTTTGTATCTCAAGAAAAAAAAAAAATCAAAATATATTCAAATAGAAAACTATTAATTTAAACTGTATTAATATTTCACAATACAGTGTTTCTGTATTCGTAATCAAGTACATGCAGGCTTGATGAATGTAAGAGAATTTAAAAAACATTAAAAATCTTAAAGATCCCAAACTTTTGAATGGCTGTGTACATCTGGGACTCTGTAGCCAAGATCTACAAATTAAGCTTTACTTAAATTAATAATGCTATTATTTATAACTCTCTTTCTGTTTATAACTTTTGAGGGCATTCCCCAAGACAGCATTTTAACAAAGGTCAACTTTTTAAATGCAAAACATGTTCTGTAAAAACAGTGTTTGTGCAGTGGGTTTTTCCACGAGAATTGAACTTGCCAAGACACGACCCTGCAGTGGGTTTTGTGGTTGGCTTGTGTGCTGCACTCTCATACTGCATTTAGCTTCCTGACTTGAGTGCTGTCCCTGGTTTGTGTCTTCTGGCACCAGAGACACTGACCCTCTTTCCTTCCTTATGGAGTTTGTCCAACCTCATGCATTGCTGATAACACATAATCTAATGTAAGATTTGGCTAACGCTTACGAGCTGCTGCAGTATGAAATAAACAAGAAAGGTCAGTCATGTGCATGGCTGAGTCTGAATGCGGTCACTGGCTGCATTTTGACCGTTGGTGTATTTGAGTACCTGCCAAAAGGTTTTAGTGTATCAAACTACAGATTTCTGAGTGTATTCGAGAAGATAGATCTAATCTTTTATCCAATAATTTTATTTTATGGATCATAAATATCAATTTATTATATTACAATGTTGAAAAAATTACATTCCTTATATTTTTATATACTATATGTGACCCTGGACCACTAAACCAGTCTTAAGTAGCAGGGGTGTATTTGAAGCAATAGCCAAAAATGCGTTGTTTGTTTTAAAATGATCAAATTTTCTTTTATGCCAAAAATCATTAGGATATTAAGTAAAGATCATGCTCCATGAAGATATTTGGTACATTTCTTACTGTAAATATGTTAAAAATGAATTTTTAATTAGTAATATGCATTGCTAATAACTTCATTTGGATGACTGAAAATGCAATTTTCTCAGTATTTAGATTTTTTCCACCTTCAGATTTTCAAATAGTTGTATCTTGGCTAAATTGTCATATCTTAATAAACCATACATCAATAGAAAGCTTATTTATATTTAGCTTTCATAAAACGGACCCTTATGACTGGTTTTGTGGTCCAGGGTCACATATATTTGATATATTTTATTCTATATATTATATCCATTATTCTGCATTTATATATTCATTTTGAAATCCAAATCCAATTTTGTTTCCCCAAAGTTATTTTTGTTTTGATTTGATGTCTGTATCTAAATGTATCTATGTAGAGATGGAATGAGAAATCAGAAAAATTATTCTTAGAAAGTTATTTCAGTTATTTGATGTGATTATTTTATTTGTCTCTCCTTGCAGATCCCTGTTTATCTGTGGTGGCCTGAGGTACAATAACATCATTCAACATGGTTAAAGAACAGAAATGCATTCTTTGTGAAACTGTGTACAGCTCCAAACAGGTAAGCCTGGCTGTTTAAGCATACATCATCTACCATTTCTACTAGAATGTGACAATTTCCCCTGAGTTCTAACGGTGTGTTCACACGGGGCGTAAGCGTCAACGCTTAACGGAAGGCGTGGCTGACGTTTATGGTCATAGCAGCGTCAGCCAATGAAATGCTGCTCTTGAACAGGATGAACGTGATTGGCTGCCGCCTGGCCACTGTATTTGCATAGAGCGATCTGATTGGCTGACGCGGCGCTTCACTGGCGTTGCTCGCGGCAGAAGTTGAAAATTTCTCAACTTCTTCCGCGAGCAACGCTTGTGAAGCGCCGCCGACGGATCCACAATTCTTTTCGGCAACGCTTGACGTCACCCATTCAAAGTCAATGGGAAGCGTTGACGCTTACGCCCCGTGTGAACACACCGTAAAGGTTGTGTGACAAACTGTAATTGTCTTGCTCATGTTGACACCTGTCTGACCTCTGCACATGGATGTTTGCTGTTCTGTTGTGAGATCTCTGGTTACATATAGCCTAGGAAATTCTTAGTTAAAATTGATTCATGTAAAGAAAAAATATATATTTTACTGATGTCTTTGGTTTTTAGGAGATGGAAGAGCACATGAGAAGTATGCTGCACCACCGGGAGCTGGAGAATCTGAAAGGCCGGTAAGAGGCCATGTTACACAGCAAACCCCTTTGACTTAACAAAATATTAATGTTTAAAGGGATAGTTCACCCAAAAATGATAATTAAACATGTCGTTCCAAACCTGTAAGACCTTTGTTCATCTTTGGAACACAAGATGTTTTTGATATCCGAGAGCTTTCTGACCCTGCATAGACTGCTTTGCAACTGACACGTTCAAGGCCCAGAAAGGTGATATTTTCCTGAACATGCGTTGAAGAAATTGTTAAATAAAGTTATTTTTGTTTCCTTTGTGCACAAAAAGTATCACATAGCTTCAAAAAAATGTCACATTGACATTTTAACAATGTTCTTACTACTTTTTTGGGTCTTGAACTTGTCAGTTGTGTTGCTGTCTATGCAGGGTCAGAAAGCTCCTGGATTTCATCAAATATATCTTAATTTGTGTTTTGAAGATGAACGAAGGTCTTACAGGTTTGGAACAACATGAGGACGAGTAATTAATGACAGAATTTTAGTTTTTGGGGGGAAACTATCCCTTAACATTTTTAAAAGTCCGTATGCAGCAAATGCAAACTGGGAAGGTCATGCAAAGTTATTTTGTAAAATTGTTTGGTGAAACGGTTTGGGATATGGTTATGCTCCAAGATTGAAAAGCATGTGTAATGTAAGGCACGTGCCTGCTTTGGTCAGTGGATAGATAAGCCGAGGCAGCTGCCTTAACCCAGGAGTATATATATAGGGACATTGGAAACAACTGGCAAGGCCGACAAATGACAACTGCCTCATGTGACTATTATGTACATCTCTGGAATGTGAAAAGTGAGAATGACATTCTTAATTCGGGAGGGTATTGAAATCTAAAGTGCAAAACACACAAACACCATGATTTTTCGATGTTTGTTATATTTTAGCTAGTTACGTCTTGGTAATAATGATGCTTATAAGATATATGCAACCTAAAGGGATAGTTTCCCCAAAAATAAAAACTACCCCATGATTTACTCACCCTCAATGACTTTCTTATATGTACATTATTTATGACAATTATAAAATGTAATCGTTTTATAAAAGCAGCGTTCCACCAGGTGACGTAGGTGTAAGAGTAAGATCCGGTGAGAATATGCTAGTTTCGTGAGAATTAAGTTTTGTTTACAACAAAGGAAAACCAGCCTCCTCTTGGCTTATATCGAAATCCTCTGACATTTTTCATTACTAATCCTCATTTTGTTTTTGTAATTCATAGCCGGTGTTTTGTTTTGCTCTCTTTTCTGTGCTTCCATGTTCGTCACTTTTCACCAGGGCTTATGCTACGCCTACATCCTATGTCAGGGTTACTCAAATCTTACCCTGGAGGGCCAATGCACTGCAGAGTTTTGCTTAAACCCTGATCAAACTTGATTAGCATGCTCAGGTGTGTTTGATCCCTGTCGTATGTCATCCGCTGGAACACCTCTGTCTCTCGTGAACGGGCATACAACATTTAGCGGAAGCTAGAGATTACAGTTTATAAAGTTTTAAATATGGATTTGTTTTCTTACACAAATGCACCGATTCGCTTCAGAAGGCCTTTATTAATCCCCGGAGCTGTGTGGAGCACTTTTATGTTGGATGGATGCACTTCATTGGACTAAAAAAATCTCAGCACCCGTTCGCTTGTTAATACTATAAACATTAAAGGCATACTTCACCCAAAAATGAAAACTACCCCATGATGTACTCACCCTCAAGCCATTCTAGGTGTATATGAGTCTGTCTACTTTCACACGAATACAATCAAAGTTTGTCAATCAATTATAAAGCTTGAAAGAGACAGGACTTTTTTTTAATATAACTTCGATTGTTTTCGTGTGAAAGAAAAATGTATATACACCTAGGATGGCTTGAGGGTGAGTACATCATGGGGTAGTTTTCATTTTTGGGTGAATTATCCCTTTAATGTTTAGAGTATTAATCAGAGCCAGAATCGATACTTTGTTTAATAAAATGGAAATGAGCTGCAGTACATAGTGATAAACAAATCACAATCATAGCACTCAATCGCAAGTAGAGCTGCAAAACGAGTAGTCGCGATTAATCGATTAATCTAACATTTTTCTTAATATATACATGTATGTGTTTATTTTTATAAACATAATAAATACGCACAGTACACACACACATCGTATGCAAACATAAACTTTATTGTGAATCGATTAATCGTGACTATTCGTTTTGCAGTTTTAATCGCAAGCCACACAAAACACTTTTAAACTAAAAGGTTGAACCTAGGAATAATAAATTAGCCGACTGCTGACTGCAAAATGGCAAGCTGCCATGACACCATTTTTTCGGGGGATAGACCATCTGCCAACTGCAAGTATCCATCAGCTCACGAGTTTGGCACTAAAGACTGTGACTAAGTCGGCAACTGTAAGCAGCTCGGATTACATCCAGCCAAAGAGTCCCACCCTTGCTGCAGCTCTAAAGAGCAAAGAAGGGTGGAGACAGAGGGTGAGAGGAATGCAATTTCACACACTAAAATCCAACAGCTCTCCCAACCCTCGTCTCAGAGCACAGCGGACTCCATCATGACAGCGTGCTAAGGCTCAGCTCCTGAGAGGGTGGTCACCCCTCTGAGCTCAAGATCTCCCAGCACCTTCTGTTCTTGCCTGTTCACTCTAAACCATTTGTGAAGCCCCGAAAGATGCACCACAAGATCAGGAAGATTGCGTTGTTGTTTTTATTTCTTTCCTTTTTTAGTAACTAGTTGGATTTAATTTTATGTTTGAGAAGTCAGTTTGCCTCCTGATCTGCTAAAAGGATAACTCATTAGACAGCCACTCGAAGCAGCAACAATGCCTGAGGGAAGCATTGAGCAGCCTATGTTTTCATCCGTCCCCAGGGACTGTGGACACGAGTGCCGGGTCTGCGGCGTAACGGAGGTGAGCCTGACCGACTATGCCAGTCACATCTCCAGCCCTTTACATAAACAGCGTGTTGAGGATCAGAAGAAACGGCCTACAAACGAAGACAAAGATGAACAGTACTTTGACAAGGACATTGTGCTGCTCATCGAGAAACGCAAGGAAATGATCAGGTGAGTCTTTGCTTGCTATGGTTTTGGCAGTGTTGGTGGTTGCACTCCTGTTATTTGATTAATTGCATGGTAATATTTAATTTTTCATTAAAGTGTGTTTTCTTAGTGTTTTAATTGTCTGTTTGTTACCACAACACCTGCGGTTCTATATTAAACTATTCTGCATACAGTTCTGACATTGGAGTCTGGTGTCATGTGAGGCCAAAAACAGCCATGACTGCAACACTTGCACTCTCACACTCTTGGATGCATACCACACCAAGCCTTTCCAGCTCAACCCTTAAACAGTATGGACACTATGTCTTTAAATAGTCTGACCTCACCAACTATTTTTATGCACCATGCTGTTTAAGTGAAACATTCATTAATTACAGAATTATTCTGTCTTACTGAAGCCATAATAAACAAGTCATTCATTAAATAAGCAGTACATTTATCTTTTTATTTATTATTATTATTATTTTTTTTACCTTTTCTTTATTTTTTATTTTATTTTTCCCTTTATCTTGACTTGGATTTTCTCACAAGATCAAAAATTACCCTGTACGACACTCACCATTAATGTGGTCACTAGGGCTGCTCGATTCCGGAATTTTTGGAATCGAGTCCGATTCCTGTGTTTGGAATCAATGGGATTTGATTTCAAGAATCGATTCCTCACTGTTGTTTTTTAGATTGGAGAAACCTAATTTTGCCATGACTGCAGGATAAAAAGGTTGTAGAAAGTAGCCTTCTCATAATATGACAATATGAATTTATCTTTTTTTTTTTTTTTTTTACAAAACTTTTAGAAGTCCTAGTCCTTTAAGATCTTAAGAAAACTTTATATTAGTTTTATATTGAGAAAATTACATCGATTTTTAAACGGAAGCGGTGTGGTAGTGTCTGTGTCTATGCATCTACCGTGCTGTTCTTCTGTCCTCATTGCTGAATGTGTCGATATGACTGTGCCGGTTAAATCATTGTATGTCACCGTTCTATGCTGAACTCTATTAGGAAAGAGGAGGCTTCTGCAAAGCTGGCTAAAGAAGAGCAGGAGCAACGCAGGAGGTGGCAGGAGCTTCGGACTCAGTGGCTTGGGCCAAGGCCTTTGATGTACCAGCAGTGTGGCCCTTGGGACCGGCCCTATTCTAACTTTCCTCAGATGCCCAAAAGGGGCAGAGGCTCCAATTGGCAGAATTTAAGATTTTCATCCCCTGATCGTGGCAAAAGGTTTAGCCGAGATGCTAGGTGTGCCACGTGGCATGCTGAAGGGCCGCCTGACTTGCAGAAATGGGAATCTGTTGGTCGTCAAGGAGGGAGTTTGCACAACCAAGGAAACTACTGGGGTGGTAGACAAGGTAGCTATGGAGTTTCCCCTTCACAGCTGAGAAAGCAATTTCCCTGGAACAGCAGTCAGTGTAATGTCCCTTGGAAGGGACAATATAAGTCACCACCACCACCGCTCTTTAAATCACCTGCAAAAGAGCCCCAGAAGACACCCAGTAGCTCTGAAAATCAGAAACAGGGTGAACAGAGTCTAGAAGAATCTAGTGGAGAGCATGATCCCAGTAAAGGTAAGGGTCAGAAGTCAGAGAAGGCTCACCGGTGGGTACCATATCCACCAGCTAAACTTGGGGATCCTACGTCTCAGACTAACACTCAGCCAACGTTAGATGTAGAATCTCCTCAAACGTCTAAGTCACAAAGTTTCAACAAGGGCAGTCGGGAAATAGAGAGAACATCCAAGGCAGACGGAAAAAATTGCCAGTATAAACCCACAGAACCTGAAAAGAGTGATTGCAGGGAGCAGAACAGTTCCTTCAAAAACATTGGCAGTACTAGCATGGATAGTTTTACCTACAATTCCACCTCCACCTCCACCACTAGGAGAACAGAGAAGCCCAGTAAGCTTGCAGAAGATGGTTCAAAAATGAATCTCAAACAAACAGGAAATCAAGACTTTGTCAGCTCTAAAGGTTATAAGCATTCCCACTCAAGCTCTGAATTCCCTCAACATGCCACTTCCAATGCAGACCAAGATAGTCTGCTGTCAGAGATGCTGCGAAAAGCTAAGGAGACATTAATTAGTAGTAAAAAATCCATTGATGTATCTGCCACAAAGAGCCTCAAAGGATCAAAGGAGAGTTCAGTACTAAACAAGAATCAAAAATTACATGAGAGTAAGAAACCAAACAAGAACAAAGGTCAGGAAAGGTTGGGATTTGCGAGGCGTTCTAGCAGTGACCGAGAGCAGTTAACCAGTACTGAGACCTCAGTACAGACTGGCAATGTGCGCCATGACTCTAGGCCATCTCTGCAGTCCTTACAAGTTAGTACCTCCACTATGGACCACGAAGATGAGGAGTGTGGTGAAATGGAAGAAAGTCTTCACCTACCAGTACAAGATCAAGTCATGGACACACTGGATGAAGGAATGTGTTCAGGTGGTGAGGGATCCCAACAAACTGCCAGTGGCTCTGTGCCCTCTTTAAGCAAGCTTGCCTTGCCTGCGTGTCTCCAAAGGGATCTGAACCGCCATATGAGCACCAAAAGCAAAGCAGCGTCCCATGAACCCAACTTAAACATTGCCAGACGTATTAGAAATGTAAATAGCACAAAAAAGAACGAGACTGAGAAGGACTCAGGACTTAAACCCACTTTGCGACAGCTCATTAGCTCCTCTGGCTCAAGGCGGAATGTCAACTGGGACCAGGTCTACCAGGAAGTCAACCGGAAGAAGCAGGGCAAGGGCTTACCAAGGTACTGCATGAGTATTTCTTAATTTTCTGTTTACTTGGTTACTTTCTTCATACCCTAATTCCGTTATTTATCCTGAATCTTTTCAGATTTGGTATAGAAATGGTGCCCTGTGAACCTGAGGGTGCGAACCAAATGGATGAAGATGATGTACCTCTTTCTGAGGGCTTTCATTGGGACTCTTTGTTTGAATTTGGTCAAGTACCTTCGCGCAAGCGTAGCTTGTCTGAAAGCAATGTGGTCAAAGATGGCCCAGCTGGTAGCAGCTCCTTCTCCAAAGCTGTAGACCCAGTGAGAGACTCTCCTGCTTCTGGTCCCCCACAGCCACCAAGGAGAGAGGAGCTGCAATCCACAGGTCATCTGGATATTCAAGGGTTGAAAGGGCCTTCAAAGGGCCCAGAGGAAGTTGAAGAAGATGGTGGTTGTATATCAGACATTGAACTGATTGACAATCAAGGAGCTGGGAAGAAACGCAGAGCTCCTGGGGTAAGCTTAATACTTTCAACTGTGGTTTATGCTTGGCTTATTCAGAAACACAGTAGCTTTAATTCTGATCAAGTTAGCAGCCTGCTACATTACATAGCTGCCTTTGAAGGCAAAGTCCAGCGTCATTTTTAAATGTTCTACATCAGGGGTGCTATTAGAGGTTCCAACCCTGATCAAACACAGCTGAACCAACTAATTATTTATCTAATTGTTGGGTCTCTCCTTTAGGATGTTGTGTCTCCAGAAATTCCTAATGAAGATAGGAAAAACAAGAGGCAAAAAATTAAAGCTAAGAAAGGTAAGGAAACTATTTTATGCTATCTTTCTGGGCGTTGAACGTGGCCTAGATCTTACAGGTTTGGAATGACATGAGGGTGAGTTATTAATCTTTTTGGCTGAACTATCCCTTTTATGTTTCTATGTATTGTGTTTTGCAGAGCGCTCACAAGTAGATCAGTTGCTGGCTGTATCTCTACGTGAGGAAGAGCTTAACAACTCTCTTCATGCTGTGGACAACAGTCTTATTCAGGCACGTGCTGCCCTGCAAGCTGCCTATTTAGAAGTACAGCGCTTGCTTATGGTCAAACAACAGGTAAGAAGTAGCGCTAACAAAAATGTATTCAGTTGTTTTCAGCTCTCACTGGGTTGTCAATTGATTTTACAGTATTGTGTTAACTCTTACAGGTAACCATTGAGATGAACTCGTTGAGAACCAAGCGCATTGAAATTCTTCAAGGAATGCAAGGTACAAAAAATCAGACCGTTGTATTTGTTAACTTTATAAATCTAAAGTAAATGGTTAGTTCATACAGTAATCATTAGCTATTAAGATTTATGGGTTTAAGGTTTATGGGCAATTTGTATTATGTATTAGCTATATAAGAGGTATTACAGTAAGTGTCTTCGATCTACCAAATCTCAACGAGTTTTATGAAAACCTGATGATGAAATAAAATGTGGACATCAAATCTTTTTCAGGTGAATTTGAGTCTAAAGAAAAAGAGAGGAACAGTGAGGAGATCTTAACATCTTCATCAACCCAGGTTTCTCAGATCACCGCCAATCCTGTTCATCCAACTGCTGCTCACTTATCTGCATCAACCTCCTCACTGCCTGTTGCTATCAAAGAGGAGGCCATCTCTCAGTGTAACCCCATTCCTGAGCGTAACCTTGTCAAAAGCCCCCTCCCAGCACCTCAAAGTACCACACCTGTCCATACTGTGTTTGCAGCTTGTCAGACAGGTAGGTTCCAATCATTAAACTAAAAGTTTACACAAAAATGAAAATTTTGTCATTAATTACTCATCCTCATGTTGTTCCAAACCTGTAAGATCTTCGTTTGTCTTCAGAACACAAATTAAGATATTTTTGATGAAATCCGGGAGCTTTCTGACCCTACATACACAGCAGTGTAATTACCACGTTCAAGGTCAGAAAGGTGTATCTTGATTTGTGTTCCAAAGATTAACAAAGGTCTTATGGGACAGAATTTTCATTTTTGGGTGAACTATCGCAGTTCTGAATTATAAAATGTTTATTCTTCATTTAAAACAGATACTACCATCCGCAGTAAGATGGAGGCTTTAGAAAATGCCTCAAGTGTGGCTTTGACAGCAGCTTCCTCAGTTCAAAGATTACAGCCGTCACCCGTCAAAGAAATTCATCGAAATTCAAGCTCTCAAGAAGGGTTAGCCAACCCATCTTCGTCGCTAATGTCTGCACCCCTCTCTCCTAAACCTTTGTCACCCTCTAACCACCTAGAAACAAATCCAGTTAAGCGTGTTCGAAAGCTAAAGAAGAGAAAGTGTCTTAATAAAGCAAAGTTGAACGACCAGCCTGAAATCAGCGAATCTGAACTTGATGCCGAGCAGCCCGCTCCTCGACCTATCCGCAAGTTCCGAACCAATCGGCGATCCAGCAGCACCTACGTCTCACCCCCTACACCAGAAGAGAAAAATGAAAATGAAGAGATGGTGGTGACCGAAGCATCAAAGGCACAACCACAGGGAACCAAGCTAGCAACACCACGAGTGAAAGAAGATCACTCCGAATCATCTGAACTGGAGATGGTGGAGCTTCCCCCGCCTGATATTGATATTGTCAATCTAGATTCTTCAGACCCAGATGAGATGCCTGAAAAGAAGGCCAAGGAGTCAACCACAACAGACCATGCCGTTACAGATCCCCAAAATCTTGCCTGCAATGAGGTCACCTCTACTAGTGAAATTGATACTAGCAGTATAATCAAGTCTTGTGATAGGTAAGTCACATGGTTTGAATTGGAGTTTTTCTAAACATTCTTAATAGGATAGATCACTCAAAAATGAAAATTCTGTCATTAATTGCTCACCCTTATGTCTTTCCAAACCCGTAAGAACTTTGTTCATCTTCAGAACACAAATTAAAATATTTTTGATGAAATCCGAGAGCTTTCTGACCCTGCGTAGACAGCAACACAACTGACAAGTTCAATATTGAAAATTCTGTATTGAGTGGTAATAATAAAACGATTTAATACTGTATTTTTAGTGCTTTGGGTTCCAAAAACAGTGGAACCAACCAGTTTGTCAGCAAACAACAGGGGATTTTTAAAAACTGTTTTTAATCTGTAAGATCTCTGAGATTAGTATATTAGTATACTGAATGATAGAAGATATTGTTCAACTAGCATTTGGCTGATGGGCTTTGAAGATAGTAGAAAACAGCAGTTTGTGGTGGGCAAGAGTACATAGATGTGACAGATACAGCTTGTTTAATGTCATATTCACATATAGATGTTCTGGCTTGGTGTCTGCATGGCAACTTTACTTTTTGTTCTTTACTGCTATTGGAGTTTCTCAGTATTGCAGTATTGAAAAATCTTTTTTCATTATTTTTACAGTGAAATAAAATCAACCTCAACAGCGTTGGAGTCCAAGGTGCCTTCAGGTATGTGGTGTGTTCAGAAACATAAATGGAAGCTGTAGTACCACAAATGTACCAATAATACCATTTAAAGGAATAGTTTGACCAAAAATACAAATTCTGTCATTAATTTCTCACCCTTATGTCGTTCCAAACCTGTAAGGCCTTCGTTCATCTTCAGAACACAAATTAAGATATTTTTTGCTGACATCCAAGAGTTTTCTGAACTTGCATAGACAGCAACACAACTACCACATTCACATGTTTAAGGCATAGAAAGGTAGTAAGGAGTCCATGTGACATCAGTGGTCAGAGAATACATTTTGTGCACAAAGAAAAAAATAATTTTATTTTATTATTTTTTTATTTTACTTCTGGTAGCAGTGAGTACATTTAAATTCGTCTAGTTCTGTGCTCAGTGCAGTCGTAGCAGAACGACCAAATTAGAATACTCACACGATCAGCGTACAAAAATAGTTTGTCAAGTCCCCAAATTACTTTTTAAGGGCAAGGTATTCTTAGTGTCTGCTAGTTTTATACTTAACCTGTGCCTCTGAGAGTTACTGCTGGAATGACAACCCTGAGAATTGTGCCAACTCATGTACAGAATGAGAGCTCCATTGCTGGTTTCTTGGGAACTCCATTAGATGACTAAAATTAAACATATCGGCACTGTCACGTTAACTCACTTTCCTAAAACAAGGTTAAAAAAAGAAAAACCTGATTAGGATCAGTTTGATTATCAGTCCTAATGTTGCATTGTGGTGGCCAAATATAGGTTTAGTTGACCCCAAAATGAAAAATAAGCCCATTATTTACTCACCCTCAAGGCTTCCTATTTGTATATGACTTCCTTTGTATATGAGTGCATTTGAAGTTCTGGCTCCTTCAAGTTTTATAATGCAATGGACGGGTGTTTCTCTTCATCAGTCCAAAATAAGTCCAATAAAGCGCACCCATCCATAATAAAAAGTGCCCCACATGGCTCCGGGGGGTGAATGAAGGTCTCCTGTAGTGAATCAATGCGTATTTCTAAGAAAAATATCCATATTTAAAACATAATAATCACTTTAATCTAGCTTGCGCTCACTGTTGTACACGGAAGAAGCTCCAGGCGGATGGCGTAGGATGTCGACGTTGCGTATGCGCCTGTGAGTCTCATGAAAACCAACATTTGTTTGCAGAAACAAAGGAAGCAGTTTCCTCTTGGCTTATATCCAAATCCTCTGACATTTTTCTTCACAAATCCTTGTTTTGTACTTCTAATTCGTGACCGTTGTTTTGATCTCTCCACTGCATGTCCACGTTCGTTACTTCTCAGCGGCGCATGCGCAACAACGTCATCTGCCCAGAGCTGCTTCCGTGTACAACAGTAGCGGCGTTTCCATTACCCTTTAAATTGTGCAAATTGAAATTGTAAATTGAAAATACGCCTTAATGGAAACGCATCAATTGTGCAAAAAAACATATATCACAAAAATGTTTTTTTGCTCGCATGAGGTGGTTTTTAGGCAATTCGAAAAAGGAATATTTCGCAAAACACCAATGGAAACGTTTTTTTTTTTTTTTTTTCACATTTACAGATCACATTTACCATTACCATTAAATATAACCAAAATCCAACAAAAATCTGTTGCCATGATTTATCACAAGAGGAAAAAATCACCTTTCAATCGCATAACATTGGTTAATGGAAACGGCGACATTTCGCAATACTTTTTAATCGACATTTAGAAAATAGCACCAAAGTTTTGTGCAAATCTGTAATGGAAACGCAGCTAGTGAGCACAAACTAGAAAAAAGTGATCATTAAATATAAAATATAGATATTTTTCTCTTCTCCTGGAGCCATGTGAGGCACTTTTTATTATGAATGGGTGCACTTTATTGGACATATTTTGGACTGATGAAGAGAAACACCAACATTTTTTAATATAATTCAGATTGCATTCGTCTGAAAGAAGGAAGTCATATACACCTAGGATGCCTTGAGGGTAGTGTTGCTTTCGTCAACGAAAATTATGACTAAATATCGTCGTCAACGAACCTTTATCGCGTGACGAAAACGAGACGAGACTAAACGAAAATGCTGGTCATGTGACGATAACTATATAAAATGTATTATGAAATATCGTTGACGAATAAAAACGAGACTAAATGTTGTTTACAAAATAAAAACTATGCTAAAATGTCTCTTTTATTTTCGTTGACGAAAACGAGACGAAACGAAATGTTATAATGTTAGATTGATGTGTGCATGCCCAGTAGACAGAGCTGGATCCCTTCTAGCCTAAACCGCAGATGAACGACGTCACTCCCTCAAGCTCCACTCGCTGCATTATCTAGAAGACGCCCACAAACAAAGTTAAGTCTGACACAGATAAAGGGACCAATGGCCGGCCAGATAGGGTTCATATTTGGGGGGAAAAGAAGGAAGAACACATACATTGTTTCTACTTTTTAGTATTGATAGGAAAATGAAGCTTTTCGAAGTACCAAAGGGATCAACTGTATCTAAAATGGTTCATTACTCGAAGTTTTTCAACACGTTGTACACTAATGACATCTTGTGGTCAAACGTGGAAAACGTTTCTTTTGCATCCCAGATGTCCAAGCAATTTTTTGACAATTTCATAAATAAATAAATTTATGCTAAGAAAACCATAAGAAATATTTTACTTACAGAAGGTATAAATGAATTAATCTGTAAATAAACTAAACTAAAAAAAAAAAAGTACAAAAGATTCTTGTATGCATAGATGATCAAGTAAATTAAGAATATTGTTAAGTTGATTAATATTATTATTCGAAGCTTCTGTGTCGAACGTCACATCACTAATTTTTAGTAAATTGTAGCTTGACCATTCAAACCTTGTTTCTCTGTTTTTTCTGGCATTGTCATGTGATGCTATTTTATTTATTGTTTTTATTAAATTTTTTTCAATTTATGTGTGTTTACTTAAAATAAATAAATAAAATAAATGTTGTAAATTCAAATTAGAGCATCTTCTGCAATGGATGCATTTTTCAGCCTATAAGGTAACAAAAATATAATAAGATAACCTTGTTTGAAATGGGTTTGGCTAAAAGAAAACTTTGGTTTTGTCTATACTACTAGGCACTTATACTATATTGACTGGGTTAAATAAAATTGCATTACTAAAAATAGACTAAATGTAATCAGTTTTCGTCGACTAAAACTAGACTAAAATGTCATTAGTTTTCGTCGACTAAAACTAGACTAAAATAGTCATGGGTAATTCTGACTAAAATAAGACTAAAATGCTCAGACTTTTAGTCGACTAAAACTTGACTAGACTAAAAGTTGTATGAACTTGACTAAAACTAATAAAAACTAAAATGTCAGGTTCACACAAAGACTAGACTAAAACTAAAATGAAAATCGGCCGCCAAAAACAACACTACTTGAGGGTGAGTAAATAATGGGATAATTTTCATTTTGGGGTGAACTGACCCTTTAATAAAGTATATTTTAGTTGTGACGCAAGTGCTCTGCAGCCCAACACATAACCTTTCAAAGTAAACTTTGTTTGAAAAGATCATGACATTTTTATCAAAGTAAACTTTACCCATTGTGTTCTGTTTGTTACGTAACAGCACATACATTATCTACACATACATCTCTTTCATAGTGTTAATGTTTCACTCAATAACTGATATGTTGGTATGTGTGTGTTTTATCAGATGTATCAGATCCAGGGGAGGAGGAGGTGCCAACTGAAGGAGAGTTTGCAGGCCATCAAGAGGCCGTGAATGGAATGCAGATCCATAACGGACTGCTGTACACTTGCTCAGGGGACCGCACTATACGCGCTTTTAACCTAATAGTAAGAAATAGTCTGAAACCTGTTGCTTTGTAAAATCATTGCAAAATTATGAGCTATGAAAGTAGCTCGCATACAGGTTTCTTTAAGAAGTCTCTTAATTGTTGTTACAGAGCCGGAAGTGTGTGGCGGTGTTTGAAGGTCACAGCAGTAAAGTGAATTGTCTGTTGATATCATGTGGAGGAGGCCTGCAACAACGCCTGTACTCGGGATCAAGTGACCAGACCATCCGCTGTTACAACCTCAAAGTACTGAACTCTCATACACACAGCTTTTTGAAATAGTCCACCCAATAAATGAAAATTGTCATTTATTCACATTGTTGCCTTTTGCAACTTTTTTCTTTCATGCAACATGAACGTTTTCAGATAGACAGGCTGCACTTTTTCATTCTGTAAAGTAAAGAGTGATTCACATAGTCAAAAAGTACCATAAAATAGTTTATACAACTTTTTTACACTAGATCTTTGTGAGGAACAAACTAATATTTAAAGGAATAATTCGATAAAAATGACTCAAATTACATGAGTTCATCAATGGAACACCAAATGCAAACTTTAGCAGAATGTTAAAGTTCTCTCTTTATAGAAAGTTCTGACTTCATTTTTGTATTTTAATTTAGCTTTAGTAATTTAAGTACCTAAACTTTTTTCAGTTAGTAGCCAGGGCAACATTTATGCAAGCCTGTTTCTTGCGAGAAAAAAAGTCAGAATTGCGAGATACAAATTTGCATTTTCACAGTTCTAGCTTCATTTCTCAGAAATGTGAGTTTAGATCTCACAATTCTGGTTTTATAACTTGCAGTTATGAGTTTATATTACTCAATTCTGAGAAGAAAAAAGTCAGATTTGTGACTTTTTAATCTCACAATTGACAATTCTGGCTTCATTTCTCGCAATTCTGACTTTATAACTTAGAATTGCAAGTTTATATCATAATTCTAAGAAAAAAAGTCTTAGAAGTTTATTTCCTGCATTTCTGACTTTATAACTCGTAATTGTGAATTTATATTACGTGAATCTGAGAAAAAAAAGTCAGAATTGTGACTTTTTATATCACAATTCACAATTCTGGCTTCATTTCTCAGAATTGCGAGTTTAAATCTCACAAATCTGACTTTTTTCTTAGAATTGCGAGATATAAACACAATTCTGACTTTTATAACTCACAGTTGTGAGTTTATATTCTAAGAAAAAAGTCAGATTTGGAGTTTATATCACAATTCTGGCTTCATTTCTCAGAATTGTAAGTTTATATCACATTTCTGACTTCATAACCCGCAATTGCGAGTTTATTTTTTGTAATTCTGAACAAAAAAGTTGGAATTGTGAGTTTATATTACACAATTCTAAGGAAAAGTCTGATTTGCAAGTTTATATCTCGCAGTTCTGACATTATAACTTGCAATTGTGAGTTTATATTATGCAACTCTGGGGAAAAAAGTCAGGTTTGCGAGTTTATATCTTGCAATTCTGACTTTAAAACTTGCAATTGAGAGTTTATATTATGCAACTCTGGGAAAAAAGTCAGGTTTGCGAGTTTATATCTCGCAATTCTGGCTTCATTTCTCAGAATTGTGAGTTTAGATCAGACAATTCTGACTTTATAACTCGCCATTGCAAGTTTATATCACAATTCTGACAAAAAAAAGGTCCGAATTGCAAGTTCATATGTCACAGTTCTGACTTTATAACTTGCAGTTGTGAGATTATATCACAGTACTGAGAAAAAAGTCAGGTTTGCGAGTTTATATCTTGCAATTCTGACTTTAAAACTTGCAATTGAGAGTTTATATTATGCAACTCTGGGAAAAAAGTCAGGTTTGCGAGTTTATATCTCGCAATTCTGGCTTCATTTCTCAGAATTGTGAGTTTAGATCAGACAATTCTGACTTTATAACTTGCCATTGCAAGTTTATATCACAATTCTGACAAAAAAAGGTCCGAATTGCAAGTTCATATGTCACAGTTCTGACTTTATAACTTGCAGTTGTGAGATTATATCACAGTACTGAGAAAAAAGTCAGGTTTGCGAGTTTATATCTTGCAATTCTGACTTTAAAACTTGCAATTGAGAGTTTATATTATGCAACTCTGGGAAAAAAGTCAGGTTTGCGAGTTTATATCTCGCAATTCTGGCTTCATTTCTCAGAATTGTGAGTTTAGATCAGACAATTCTGACTTTATAACTTGCCATTGCAAGTTTATATCACAATTCTGACAAAAAAAGGTCCGAATTGCAAGTTCATATGTCACAGTTCTGACTTTATAACTTGCAGTTGTGAGATTATATCACAGTACTGAGAAAAAAGTCAGGTTTGTGAGTTTGTCACAATCCTGACTTTTTAACTCACAGTTGTGAGTTTATATCACAGTTCTGAGAAAAAAAAGTCAGGATTGTGAGAAGTCACAATAACCTTTTTATCATTTCTTATTCATTGGTGGAAACGGGCTTCCATAACATTTCTGATATTTATTTATCTTGCCTAAATTTATAATAAAAGCAGTAAGTTTGTTTTTAATCTCATTTTTTTTGCCTTTATTTTAATTGCTATTAAAAACATCCTGTCTAACATCATGTTTGTTTTTTGAAAGAAACTAATTGACATTCCAGTAAGGTTTCAATAAAAGTGGCATTGATGATAATTACATTTTTGACAGGAATTCTAGTGTTAAATTGTTTTTTAGCTTTGTTTTTTTTTTTCCATGTCTGTCCATGTCTGAGAATATGACAAGCATTTCTGTTTGTTTTTTCCTCAGACCACAGAGTGTTTGGAACAGCTGTCTCTCCCTGATCGAGTTCTTTGTCTTCATAACCGTTGGAAAATTCTCTATGTCGGTCTGGCCAATGGCTCTGTGACCACCTTCAGTCTTAGGGTATGAAGTCTTTAATGATCAGAATTCAAGGTTCAGGCTAAATAAGCTATATTTAGAAAAGATAAGCTGAGAGCCTATTGAGTCCTCTGTTCCTTGATCGTGAGGTAATTAACATTTCTCTCATCTCCTGTAGAACAATAAGCAGCTAGATGTGTTTGAGTGCCACGGTCCACGGGCTGTAAGTTGCCTGGCGACGGCTCAGGAAGGGGCTCGACGTATCCTGCTGGTCGGCTCCTATGATGCCACCATCAGCGTTAGAGATGCTAAGAGTGGCCTGCTGCTGAGAACGCTGGAGGGACACAGCAAAACTGTGCTTTGCATGAAGGTTTGTGCTTGATTACACTTTTGCAAATTAATAGTCTTAATTAATCATTCAAAACATGCTTTTTTTATCCTATTTGAAGCTTGACAGCCCCATATTGTGCTGCACAGAAGTCAAAAAGCCTAAGTTTTTGTTGTTTCTTCTATGCAGGTGGTGAACGATTTGGTGTTCAGTGGCTCAAGTGACCAGTCTGTACATGCACATAATATACATGTGAGTACCTGATGTGCAATGTGCCATTGAGAGTGAGAATTAAGTGTCTTGTTTGTATCTAATTTCACTTCTTTGTGATCTCCAGACAGGAGAATTGGTGAGGATCTATAAGGGTCATAGTCATGCCGTCACTGTGGTGGCCATATTGGGAAAAGTGATGGTCACCGCATGTCTGGACAAACTGGTCCGTGTGTATGAGCTCCAGGTATAAATGACAAAAAAACTTCTTTTTTTTCTTTTTTTTTTAAGTTAACATTTAAAACCATAAAAGTTTTTTTTTTTTTTCAGGGCCAGTAAGCATATTTTACTCCTATTTGTCATTAGTTTAATGCATCCTGACTTTTTTTGATGCTACTTTTATATATTATTATTATTTTATATATTTGTACAGCATCTCAGTAAATCAGTACCTTTCAATGTTATTGATAATGAAGATTAAAACTATTAAAAATGGTTTAATTGAAATAAAACTTACATAGAATATAAATATTAGATGAAAAAACGTACACTTGAAAAACTTATTATAAAAACCTATTTGAAGTTAATTTCCAAAAAAAAAAAAACATTTTTCATTTTCAAGTTGAAGTACTAAAGTTACTAAAACCTAAATAAATAAATAAAATAAAGCTAAATAAAAATATTAAAAAACTATGGAAACCAAGTATGCATTAAATTGAACAAAAGTCATTAAATTTATCAAATTTGCCATCACAAGAATAAATACCATTTTAAGAAATTAAAATATTACATTTTTAAATTAAAATATTCAAATAGAAAACAGTTGTTTCAAATTAGGGCTGGGCGATTTGGCCTAAAATCAAAATCTCGATTAATTGAACATTTTAACCCGATTACAATTAATGAACGATTATTTTATTCATTAATAAAATTATATTTAATTATATTTAAATAATATTTATTTTTTTGCCCTCATAGTTCACTGACAAGTTTTGTACAGTAAATATGCGCACATATTACAAGTGAGAGATTTTTGAATGAAGGGTGCACACACTATCAACTATCTATGATTATTTATTGAACATCAGTGTTGAACAACTGAAATTAAAGCACACATTGCTTAAAATGAAAAGTCACATTTTTCTTAAATTAGTGAAAATAAATAACTTGCACTTTTGGAAACAAAATAAATTATTTATAAAATAATACTAAATATTAAAAGTAGAAAATAAGCAGTATCTCTTCTAAATAAAATGACTCTTGTATATCCTGTAAATACTTTTTACTGTATGAATACTGCTTAAGCTCTCCATCGACATGTCGGCGGAATAACGCAACGTAACGGAGCGGGGTCACGTGACTCCACACGCAGTAGTGTTTTTAAAGGGAAAGTAATTGAAATAATTGACCTGGAAAAATTTGATCGATTATACGTTCTGAATGTCGATTTCGATTACTTTTCGATTAATCGCCCAGCCCTATTTCAAATTGTAATAATATTTCACAACATTATGTTTTTGTTTAATCAAATAAATGTAGCCTTGTGAAAAGGAAAATGGAAGGAAGGAAAGAAAGAAAGAAAAAGACAAAAGAATCAAATAAATGTAGCCTTAGTGTGCATTAGACACTTAAAAAAGCATGAAAAAAAAGAAGACAGACAGAAAAAGAAAGAAAGAAACAAATAAATGTAGCCTTGGTAAGCATAAGAGACTTAAAAAAAGAAAGAAGAGAAAAAGACAAAAGAATCAAATAAATGTAGCCTTAGCATAAGAGACTTAAAAAAGCAGTAAAAAAAAGAAAGAAATAGGAAAGGAAAGAAAGAAGGAAAAAGACAAAAGAAGGAAAAAGAATCAAATGTAGCCTTAGTGAGCATAAGAGACTTAAAAAAGTATGGAGAAAAAAAAGACCGAGAAAAAGAAAGAAAGAAACAAATAAATGTAGCCTTGGTGAGCATAAGAGTCGTAAAAAGTATGAAAAAGAAAGAAAGAAGAAAGAAAGATAATAAAAATGACAAAAGAACATAAAACTATTAAAATTAAAACAAAAAATATAAAAATAAAAGCTAATTCAAGATATTAATAAATAATATATGTAAATAATACTGAAATAACAGTGGTGTTAAACAGTATTTTTTTATTAAATTAATATATTACAGTGCTGTAACATGGTAACAAGAATGTGACCAAGTTGTTGTTGTTTTTTTTACACTGTGGTAATGAAAATCTGTGGGATCAAATAATTAATTGTCATGAAATTAATGTCATAATGTAAAAATGTTCTTGTCCATTTTCTTGATATGGATTCATTCACTTACTAGTTTGTTTGTATTGCAGTGATATTGTTGTGTGCTTGTTGTAACCTATTTTTATCATATTGACCAAATCTCTGGTGTTTCCAGTCTCACGACAGACTGCAAGTATATGGTGGACATTCAGACATGGTGATGTGTATGGTCATCCACAAGAGCATGGTGAGCACATCTTCTGAACACCTTATCAGGGTCCAATACCAAATTCCAGAAACTTTTTCATAAAGATTTACAAGCATTAATTATTCAAGTAAAAGGCTGGTGGTGGTTTGTCTGTTGCAGATCTACACAGGCTGCTATGATGGGAGCGTGAGAGCTGTCAGATTGAACCTGATTCAAAACTACCGCTGCTGGGTAAGAGTTTGTGTGTGGAGGTCATGTGACAGAGACTTATTTAAACTGAAGGAGATTCCTGATGCCAGTGCTGCATGTCTCTTCACAGTGGTACGGTTGTACGCTCATCTTTGGCGTGATGGAGCACCTGCAGCAGCACCTGCTGAACGACCACACCAGCCCGGCACAGCAAACACTCAAATGCCGCTGGAGAAACTGCGATGCCTTCTTCACTACCCGCAACGGCTCCAAACAGGTACAGCAGCTTTCCAAAATTCTTAATGCAGGTTTTAATAGGCACTTCCACACATGAAAACAGAAGTTGTACCACAAAAGGGAATTTATTGATATATTTTGATCTTTTTGAAGCTACAAGCAAACATGCTGTTAATCTCTTTTGCTGTCATTTGCTATAAATTCTTCAAGCTGCTGCATCGGAAACTAGGAAATATTGAAAAAAGACTGACGGGACAATTTATTTTCATGAGAGTTATCCACATTTCCACATTCTTATTTCTGTAATGCAACAAAAATACACTGCCATTCAAAAGTTTAGGCTCAGTAAGAAAGAAAAGGAGTTTCTTATGCTCATCTAGGCTGCATTTATCTGATCAAAAATCCAGAAAAAAATGTGAAATATTATTTCAATGTAAAATAACACTTTTCTATGTGAATATATTTTAAAATGTAATTTATTCCAGCAATGCAAAGCTGAATTTTCAGCATCATTACACCAGTCTTCATTGTCACACAATCCTTCGGAATCATTCTAATATGCTGTTTTTTATCATCAATTCTGAAAACAGTTGTGCTGCTTGATATTTAGTTGGAATCTGTGATACTTTTTTCAGGATTCTTTAAATAGGAATAAATGATATTTTAAAACATTAAAATGGAAAACCATTACTTTAAACTTCAATAATATTTCACAATATTGCTGTTTTTTTTATGTATGTTTGATCAAGTAAAAAACTTTTTAAAAAGATTAAAAATCTTACTGATCCCAAACTTTTAAAAAGCAGTGTAAATATTATGTAATTATAGTTTTATTTTATCATGGTTTAAAAAAAAAAGTTTTTAATAATAGATGTAATAATTTTAATAATGGATTTACAATAATTTTACACATTTTAAATTACAGTGATTTAACCAAAACTCTTTGACTACCATTCAAAAGTTTTGGGTCAGTAAGATTTAAAATAATAAAATAACAACACAAAATATATATCTATATATGTATATTAATTAATGGTTTAAATTGATAAAAAGTTGACATAAAAATACATAGTGGTATTAAAAAAAAATGAAAAAAATTAAGCAGCAAAACAAAATAATAAAAATGTTTTTTGTTGTTTTAAGCAGCAAATCAGCATTTGTCATCACCAAAATGAATAGCATTTTTAGAAATATATAAAAATGAAAAACAAGAAGTTGTTTTGAGTTGTAATAATATTTCACAATATTACTGGTTTTTTTTTATATTTTTGATTATATAATTGTATTGATCATATAAACACAAAGCCTTGTTAAGCCTAAGAGGCTGACCCCAAAAAATGTCTGACCCCATACGTTTGAATGGTAGTATGTTATGAATGTGTAGTTATTTATAGATAAAATGTGACGGTTTGTTATAAAATAACTTTTTTGTCTCTCTAATTTGTTTCACACATTGTTGTCTTTTGTCTTTGTAGGCAGTGCATTGTCACATGCAGAAACATGCTGAGGACGACAGTAAAATGGAGCCATAAGGGGCCAAGGCGATTTCACAGACATATTCTCCTCTTTTCCCATATTGGGAATGTCTCATTCAACCCTCACCAGAGGAGCCCTGTTCATGGGCATATTTTTATACAAACCATCAGATACCAACAACTGCCACTTAGAGATTCTAATGCCACGATTTAAACAGTGATAATTGATTTTAATCTCAGAGAAATTAGTTTTATGTAACAAAAAAAAAAGTGTTATTGTAATTTCAAACAAAAAGAACATTTCTCTAAGTGGATTTGATTTGTTAGTATTTTGATGAGAGGACATCTCTCTTTCACTTCGATCCGAAGTTCGAAATATGCTCAATACTTTTATACTGACGCGGCATTGCTCTGATACTCTCTTGAAAGGGATTGATTTCTGTATCAGATGCTTCTCCAAGTCTCATCTGATCATACACCGTATCGTATCGTCAGCTCTGAGATTTACTGACCAAATAATGACAGAAAGTGTGGGAAACCTTTGGGTACCGGTGCAACCAAAGAGGTGCCGCAGCTCCCTCAGCAAACACGTGTAGCTCACTATTGTGTGTGTGCCGTATGAGTTCAGAGATCTGGTGTGGAGTGATTTCAGAAAGCATGAGACTTGTCGTGTTGAGCAACCAGTTTTAAGTGTTGTAACATTGCAGGCTTTTATAAAAGACAAGGTCAAACAATTTTCTGGTTTCATTGTATTAACTCTCAAAGCAATCTGTTATTCTGGGATACTTTTATGTATTAATAATTTCAGTCTGGTTTACAATACAAAAATCAGTTAAGTTGTGTCTGGTGATTTTATTTGGTTTTCTTTTTTTTATTATTCATTCAAATGTAGTCGTTTGAGTGGTTGAATCGATTTTTTAATATTTTTTAATTATTTTTTCTTTGTTTTTTTTTTGTGGTTGCTCACCAATTAAGTAAAGTTGAAGGTTTCAGGTTTGCCGTGACTCTTCAGTCTGCAGTTGAAATGTTTGCTGTGCTGTTGACAGAAACTGTAATGTGGCAGTTGGTGTCCGTAAGCCATTGAGAACAAACGTGAATGTGTTTTAGGAGACAGTGTGAACAAGAAAAGATCATTTTATTTTCCTTTTTTTTCTCCTAGAGTGAAGAAGTTTTTGTTTTTTTGTTTTTCTTCATTTTGTGGCTTTTGTGCCGATGAGATTTGTAGTTTTATGCAAGTCCAGGAGGGTCCTCACACAGGAAAGTACCTTTGTTTTGCTGTGTGAGAATGAAAGTTGTAGGGGTGACAAACAAGGGAGGTGTTTTTGTGCAGTTGGGAGTGTATTACTTCACTTCCAATAATCTTCAGTCTGTTACACACACAAACACACACTGTAACATAAACTGCAAAACATTTGGTGACTTAATATAATAATTCAGTTTTGTAGGTTTTATAAAAAGTAACAGCATTATCTCTGGAATAGTTGAAATAGAACATTTTACTACCCTCTGAAGTGGTATATTTTTAACTATATATGGTCAATCAAGTTATTTTCCATTATATTATAAAAACAGCTTGTTTTTTTTTCACCCAGTCATAACCTTTGAAATGCGTCTCGGCTCTTTTGCTATAGTTGTGTGTTGCTGAGGAGAGATTTGCTGCCAACCTCTTACCTGGTTTTCCCAAGTTTCCCACACTTGTTCGTTTCGTTCATACTGTTGAAATCTTTATAGACATTTTGTACACAAATGCTATTGAAACAAAAGGAATAAAAGAATAACACTGTGCCATTGTGTGCATTTCTCTTTTATCTAACGTTACCTTTTTTTCTGAACGCGGAGATCTGGCCTGACTGGAACGATGTTTTACATTTCTGGTCTCGGGTGTTTCTAGTCAAATGAACGATTGTCCGATCCGATAATATAACGTTAAACCTATAAAAAGTTTAAATGAACACATCATGCTATAGTTTTATCACTTCACAGTGTCTCAATGACCGTCTTTTTGCAGTAACGTTAACTCACCTGTCATAGTTTCATGAGAACGAAGGTGAAGTGAAGCGACGCGAGGTTAACTGCACTGACGAGGGATACAGTTTGCGGGATTTTGGCCACAAAATCATAAGAGCACACATTATTTTATTATTTCACACAGTATTTTAATGTAAGCGCTGCGATTATGCTCTTTTTCTTTTGTCGTCGTTTATGCGAGGCGGATTTGCTGGTAACGTTCTGTGGCAGCCAACAACATCACAGCTTAACTCTGCACACATTTTTATATTTGGTAATAACGAAGTGAGTTTCAGTTTTATTAATTCAGTCGTTTTTTTTTTTTTTTTACTTGGATTTCTATGGAGATTGGAACAAGAAGCACCCAAACGGAAGTTAGAATTCATCATGGCGGCGCTCGTCGGTTACTCAGGAAAAAGGTGTATATTTTATACAAACTCATTACTTTTTGAAAGCAATAACTCTCTCTCTCTCTCTCTCTCTCTCTCTCTCTCTCTCTCACACACACTTTTTTTTTTAAGAAATGTAAATAATTATCTAAATATCTAACCAAAATAGCTTGAAAACTACTATTAAAGGAACACTCCACTTTTTTGAAGGCTCGTTCTCCAACTAGTGATGGGTCGTTCTTGAACGATTCGTTCATTTTGAACGAATCTTTAATGTGACTCGGGAATAACGAGTCGTCTCGGGGAGTGATTCGTTCAGTCGCGCATGCGCAACTATGAACGAACGACTCAAATAGTGATGGGAAGTTCGAATCATTTTACCGACTCGGATCTTTGAGTCTCGTTCAGCAAAATGAACGAATCTTTTTTCGAGTCATTTCGTTCATTTTACCAAAATATAATTAAAAAGCTACATGTTACTTTCATAACACATGTAGGCTACTGCTTGTACAAACGTTGATTACACTACAAACAAGACAAAACTATAATACTATTAGAAAAAGAAAAGGTTAATTCATTGTTTACCTGGGTCTTCAGTCTATGATTAGCTCCCTCACCTCTATCTGTACAGGTTTTACGGTGTGTTCACACGGGGCATAAGCGGCAACGCTTAACGGAAGGCGTGGCTGACGTTTATGGTCATAGCAGCGTCAGCCAATGAAATGCTGCTCTTGAACAGGATAAACGTGATTGGCTGCCGCCTGGCCACTGTATTTGCATAGAGCGATCTGATTGGCTGACGCGGCGCTTCACTGGCGTTGCTCGCGGCAGAAGTTGAAAATTTCTCAACTTCTGCCGCGAGCAACGCTAGTGAAGCGCCGCCGACGGATCCACAATTCTTTTCGGCAACGCTTGACGTCACCCATTCAAAGTCAATGGGAAGCGTTGACGCTTACGCCCCGTGTGAACACACCGTGAGTCGTTCGTTCATCACGTGACAGTCCCATACGCTTTACCTATGCTGCCTGAGCCGGAAACAGAATTGATTAGTTCATCTCTCGAGTCATCGGGTTTGAGTCGTCCATTCATCACGTGACAGCCTCATACGCTTTACCTATGCTGCCTGAGCCGGAAACAGAATTGATTAGTTCATCTCTCGAGTCATCGGGTTTGAGTCGTCCATTCATCACGTGACAGCCTCATACGCTTTACCTATGCTGCCTGAGCCGGAAACAGAATTGATTAGTTCATCTCTCGAGTCATCGGGTTTGAGTCGTCCATTCATCACGTGACAGCCTCATACGCTTTACCTATGCTGCCTGAGCCGGAAACAGAATTGATTAGTTCATCTCTCGAGTCTTCGGGTTTGAGTCGTCCGTTCATAGTTGCGCAATTACGCATGCGCGACTGAACGAATCACTACCCGAGACGACTCGTTCTTCCCGAGTCACATTAAAGATTCGTTCAAAATGAACGAATCGTTCAAGAACGACCCATCACTAGACTCAAACCCGAAGACTCGAGAGATGAACTAATCAATTCTTTTTCTGGCTCAGGCAACATAGGTAAAGCGTATGGGGCTGTCACGTGATGAACGAACGACTCAAACCTGTACAGATAGAGGTGAGGGAGCTAATCAGACTGAAGACCCAGGTAAACAATGAATTAACCTTTTCTTTTTCTAATAGTATTATAGTTTTGTCTTGTTTGTAGTGTAATCAACGTTTGTACAAGCAGTACATGTGTTGTGGAAATAACACGTAGCTTTTTAATTATATTTTGGTAAAATGAACGAAATGACTCGAAAAAAGATTCGTTCATTTTGCTGAACGAGACTCAAAGATCCGAGTCGGTAAAATGATCCGAACTTCCCATCACTATCTCCAACTCCCCCCAAGTTAATAAGTTGAGTTTTACCGTTTTGAAACCCATTCAGCCGTTCTCCTGTTCTGGCGATATCACTTTTAGCATAGCTTAGCATAGATCATTGAATCCTATTAGACCATTAGCATCGCGTTCAAAAATAACCAATGAGTATCAGTATTAGTCCTATTTAAAAATCGTGTACTAAGACCGGCGTTGTGCTGCGTAATATTACTGCGCCTGCTTCGGCCATGTTACAGCAGCAAACTTCCTTGACTATTACACCGGAATGGAAGTGTAGTTCCTAATCTTATCGGCCTAGAAAATCGCATCTTTACATTTTCCGCTGGTCTTAGTACACGATATAACTGCAGAAGAGTCAAGTTTTAAATAGGACAAATACCGAAACTTGTTGGTCATTTTTGAACGCAATGCTATTGGTCTAATAGGATTCAATGATCTATGCTAAGCTATGCTAAAAGTGATATCGTCAGAACAGGAGAACGGTTGAATGGGTTTCAAAACGGTTAAAATCAACTTATTAACTCGGGGGGAGTTGGAGAATTAGCCTATTTCCAAAAAAAGTGGAGTGTTCCTTTAAGGTGAGACACTGCGGGTGAACAGGGTAAAAAATAACTAATAGTTATCACCTTACTTACCCAACTGATTAATTACACTGATAATTGTAAAGATTTTTTGTATTACAAGTTTTCTAAAATGTTACGTTTAAATATGCACTAATCTGCATACATTTCTAGTACAAATATCTAAGGGGGATTTTGGGTATCTCATTTTGTCACTTCATAATTCAGAAAAAAAATGAACAAACAAAAAAAACATGTTTATTTGTTTTTTTTTTAACCATTTTTGGGGGAATAAAATGTTGTATAAAATCAAGCTAATTATACATGAACAATCCCTCTGTAAAAACCTTCAGGATATAGACAGGAATAAAAATGTAAAGTTTGGTGTGTGTAAATGCTACTGAGGTGAAGATTTATGGCTCAGTTTAGGAGAAAAACTCATTTTGAGAAAACAGCCTTTAAAAATATGTATTGTAATTGAAATCTATTGACACAAATAGATAAAGTGCTATAAAAGAAACTTAACAGTGTCTTTTGGGTGTTTTCTTTTCACTAGTCTGAAAAAACACTTCATGAAAAACCAAAAAGCCCAAAATCTTAAAACTTGACAGGAGCATGAAAAAACAACGTTTTCCCTTAATAATCTATTTTACTGTTGACTTCATTTCTCAAACTCAACCATGCAACCTTGTTACTGCTCTTCTATGAAAAATGATCAAATCTGTCTTGAATTTATGAAATGTTTGTTTAATGTTTATTTCTAGAATATAACATCACATAACAGGGTGTTAAATGCTGTGACTCAAATTTTGTAGGCTGAAATAAATCAGATATAATATAAATGGTGAAGTATACCAGTTCTATAATATTTTACCCCCCAAACTTTTAATTTGGAATTGCCACTTACGCTTATGTTTAAATAGTCAGGCTTCAGTTTTTTTCCTCCCTCCTGGGAAAGCACTTCAACGGGTTAAACGGGTGGAGTCAGAACACTCATTTGAACAAAGGGTTAAATGCAGGTCAAGCACAAATAAAGCCTAGTTTCGACCCGTGTCTCCATTCAATAAAGACCCTGAATCTGTCATGAAATGTGAGACGTTTTCTAATGATTCTCCTCTAGTAGTTTTTGATTTTTTTTCCCCCTTACCTGGTTCTTCATGTTTCTTATGTCCTATTATGTTCACTTACAAACTAGGATTTGAAACAGTAAGGACCACATGGTCCTCATTCAAGCTTTGTTTTAATGGATTTTGCTATTACCAAATCAAATGGGAGGCTGGGTGGATGTAAACAGTGGTAGTATGATGAAACGAGTTTTCAAGTCTCTGAGAGACTTTGTTCAGACAAAAATCTGAGTTTGTGTAGATTTGGCCAAAAACATCCATATGTGATGCGAAATCAGAGTCAAATCTGGATTGTGTTTCAGTGTGAACGACCAGACCGGATTTCAAATAGTTTCTCTCACTGTAAGACATCACGTGTACAACGTAATATGTTTAATATTGTTTAGAGTTATATCTGAATCTATTTCTTTTTAGTGTTACAGTTCTATGGAGTATTAGATAATCAATTGTATACAGTTGAGGTCAAAAGTTTACATACACCTTGCAGAATCTGCAAAATGTTAATTATTTTACCAAAATAACAGGGGTCATACAAAATGCATGTTAATTTTTTTTATTTAGTACTGACCTGAATATGATATTTCACATAAAATGTTACCATATAGTCCACAAGAGAAAATAATAGCTTTAGTTTTTACTTTACATACACTTGATTCTTTTTACTGTGTTCTGAATGACCCACAGCTGTTTTTTTTTTGTTTTTTTTGTTTAGTGATAGTTGTTCAGTCCCTTGTTTGTCCTGAACAGTTAAACTGCTCACTGTTCTTCAGAAAAATCCTTCAGGTCTCACAATTTTTTTTTAGCATTTTTGTGTATTTAAACCCTTTCCAACAATGACTGTATGACTTTGAGATCCATCTTTTCACACTGAGGACAACTCATATGCAACTATTACAGAAGGTTCAAACGCTCACTGATGCTTGAGAAGGAAACGATGCATTAAGAGCTAGGGGGTGAAAACTTTTAAATTTAAAGATGAGGGTAAAAGCGACTTATTTTGTATTCTAGGAAACATGTAAGTATCTTCTGTAGCTTCTGAAGGGCAGTACTACATATAAAAAAAAAATATTTAGGCAAAAAAAGAAGAAAAATGTACATATTTTCATTCTGTTCAAAAGTTTACACACCTGTCTCTTAATGCTTCGTTTTTTCCTTCTGGAGCATCAGTGAGTGTTTAAGCCTTCTGTAATAGTTGCATATGAGTCCCTCAGTTGTCATACATCATTGTTGGAAAGGGTTCAAACACACAAAAATGCTGAAAAACCAAAGAATTTGTAGGACCTGATGGACATTTCTGAAGAATAGCGGACAGTTTAACTGTCCTGGACAAACAAGAGACTCAACTATCACTAAACAAAACGAAAAAACAGCTGTGGATCATTCAGGTAACAACACAGTATTAAGAATCAAGCATATGTAAACTTTTGAACAGGGCCATTTTTATAAATTCAACTATTATTTTCTCTTGTGGACTATGTGTAAGCGTCTTTTATGTGAAATATCTTATTCAGGTCAGTACTAAATAGAAAAAAAAATGCATTTTGTATGATCCCTCTTATTTTGGTAAAATAATTAACATTTTGCAGATTCTGCAAGGTGTATGTACACTTTTGACTTCAACTGTATAAGGCCCATGAGTACACGGCAAAAGAAAATCTCAGGGTCATCAAACATTAGCATCTTTTGAGGCTAGTTGAGGTAAATGAGAAATGCTGCCTGTAACACCAGTGTAGACAAACTGAATGAAGTTCATGTGAAAAGTTAATCTGAGGAATGAATAACAACAAAATACCAGCAATTGCGACGTGCCTCAAAAGTTGCTTGCGTAAAACGCCCCCAAAAACGTTTCTTCTGCAATCTGTGACGTCGGTCTGTATCACGAATACTCATTTCACCCTTCTTGCCACCCCATATAATACTGAAATGAAGAGGAGTAATCATGTGTGAAGTTTCTAGAACTGGTGTTCAGTGTGGGCTGAGGTACAGAGAAAGAGGTAACAGTAGTCTGGCACATTGAGTGTTGAGGTAAGAGCTGGTAGTTCTGGTCCTTGCCGAGTCCGGGCTCACCTGGATCCATCGCTGATCTATGCGTACATGGTTAGCTGAAGCCACTGGAGAAATTGAAAAAGCAGTTGAACATTTTTTAAATGAGCCAACCTCCAGTTTTATGCATTAAATTATGTCTTAAGACCCACTTACCTCAAGTACATTAAGTCTGATGGTGCCATCTCCGCCTTGATCAAAGGCCTGGAACGCTCCTACAAAGAAAACAGGTTTACTTCAGACAGCGTTAACGTTCTAGACTCTGCATATTGCTATGAGTTTGGGTTTATTATTACATTCATCTGGAAATGCAATGTGCACCATTTCATCAGATTTGTAAGGTAAATCATTTATAAACCTCTGCAAACACAGGGGAATCGTTATCTTTCTCAATATGCTAACTGTTCATTGCAATTTCAAAAAATAAAAGCTCAAACACTTACTCTGTTTTTACACGTTTTGATTTCCACATATTCAAAAAATGCTGTAGCATTTCTGTCATAAAGAAATGGCGCACTATTAAAAATCGATTGCATATTTGAATTAAATGTTGTTTAGCCAAACCAAATGTTGTTTAAACAAGGATTGGCTTGTGCAGTAGTGTTAAAACAGTCGTCAGGCCGACGGCGCCCTCTGCATGCATTTGATATAATGCATAATGTACATTAGTTCTATTGTTTTTAATACATGATATATTTTAACAGTTTATTCAATAAAACTATATGATTTCTTGCTTTTGATACATTATTTGAACTAATTATTTTTTGCCTCATTGCTATGTATTTATGTCATTTAAAAGTCTCACTTCTTCTCACTTTTATTATCCAAATACTCAGTTAACTGTCTGAATAATTAACCGAAAATAAACTTTAATCAGAACCCTAATTTTTAGTATGAAAAACCCCCGAATCAATTGTAAAATAAAATATACAAAATTAACATATGTGACCCTGGACCAAAAAAACTGTCATAACGGTCAACTTTTTTGTAACTGAGATTTATACATGCTGAATAAATAAACTTTCCATTGATGTATGGTTTGTCAGGGTGGGACAATATTTGACTGAGATACAACTATTTGAAAATCTAGAATCTGAGGATGCAATAAAATCTAAATATTGAGAAAATCACCTTTAAACTTGTCCAAATTAAGTTGTTAGCAATGCATATTACTAATCAAAAATTAAGTTTTAAAATATATATACAGCAGGAAATTTATAAAATATCTTAATGGAACATGATCTTTACTTAATATCCTAATGATTTTTGGCATAAAAGAAAAATCAATAATTTTGACCCATAGAGTGTATTGTTGGCTATTGCTACAAATATACCCCTGCTACTTTAGACTGGTTTTGTGGTCAAGGGTCACATATGAAATATGAAAAATCTTTAGTTGTTTACATACTGTACTGTGTTATTGGGTAAATCTCAGGTTTTGTGTGTATTTTCCATGACTTTCAATGTATGAAGAAGTTTCATTTAAAACATTTCCTAACAAAATGTGGAAATTTCTTTTTGTTCAACCCTGTTATGCTGAGATTTCCTTCCATCCACTGCCAAAACATGGGAACACTTTAGTACAAAGTGGCCATGATTCAACTAATTATTACATTATATTAAATTAATACTTTAATTATAATAAAATGTGGCTCAACCTAAGTTATGGGGACAAATTCCTAATTCGTGGGATATTTAGTTGTGCAGAGCTCCATAATTTATTTAAAAGTTATTTTTAAATCAAATTTCATAGGAACATTTATTAGTATTTTATTGTTTACCTTATCAAGCTCATGAGAAAAATTCAGCAATCAATCAAAAAATAAAATAAAATACTGTTCTTGGCACAATCCAGAAAACTACTGACTGCAAATAAATGTGGTGTGATACAATGATATTTGCTCGCTACTGCTGGTATTTGTCATTTTTGTATTGTCTTTCAATCTGAAGACATTTTAAATGTAAAAGGGTGGACAAAACATTTTTTTAAAAGACAAATGCTGCTTTTGTTTTGTTTTGTTTATCAATTAAACCGTACCTTGTAAGAAGTATAATAATTCCATGCTTACTATCACAGAGTTAATATGTGACCCTGGACCACAAAACCAGTCTAAAGTAGCTCGGGTATATTTGTAGCATTAGCCAAAAATACATTGTATGGGTCAAAATTATCGATTTTTCTTTTATGCCAAAAATCAGTAGCATATTAAGTATATCAAGATCATGTTCCATGAAGACATTTTGTAAATTTTCTACCATAAATATTTAAAAACTTGATTTTTGATTAGTAATATGCATTGCTAAGAACTTCATTTGGACAACGTTTAAGGTGATTTTCTCAATATTTAGATTTTTTTGTACCCTCAGATTCCAGGTTTTCCAATAGTTGTCTCTCAGACAAACATTGTCCTATTTTAACAAACAATATATTAATGGAAAGCTTATTTACTCAGTTTCAGATGACGTAAGAATCTAAATTTCGACAAATTTACACTTGTGATTGGTTTTGTGGTCCAGGGTCACATATATTGTGGATGCATTGCAAAATAATGTAAAATATGATTTAAAAAAAAAAAAAACCCGAGCTTAAATGATAAAAAATTCCATTCACTTGCATTTTTAATCACTAAAAAAAACCAAACAATGTCAATTATCAAGCCGTTTTGATTTTCTGAGCAATATGACATCATACTGCTCAGGCCCTACCCACAACCGCTGACGGACTGACCATATTAGCATATTTCCACCCTTAGCCAGTTGTGTGCTGTCCGTCATTTTCTCAGCTTTGGAGCAGCTGTAGTGACAATTCTCATAAGCAACGCAGGTGTTTTGTAGTTGGATGTAAAAATGTAATAACATAAGAGTCTTCATTTTCTCCCGACATCAGAGCTACTTGTTTTTGATTGGTAATGCATCACCGAATACATAGTAAATGGAAGAGAGGGGCGGAGTAAGCAGTAACTCATTATCATTTAAAGAGACATGCACCGAAACGGGTCGCTGTGAACAGAGCTGTTTTTGACAAGATAAAAAGTGAGTTTTGAATATACTACTTGTGCTGTTTGCTAGTAAAAAAGATTACGACTTACTAAACATCCCCTCCAGTCGCACAAGGCAGCTGACGAAACTGTCAAAGTCAATGTTCATGTTTTCATTGGCGTACCGCATGGTGATGATGTCATAGAGCTGGTTATTCAGACGGAACCCTGAGTGGCACACAAGACACGTGACTGAGCAGTGACAAGACCATTAGAGACATGAGCACAGAAGTACACGAAAATTTCCTAACCTGCATCATTGATGGCGTTCCTCATTTCATAGCTGCTGATAGTGCCAGTATGATCAAAGTCATAGCGCTTAAAGATTCCCTGTGGGGAAAATTCAAGTTAATGTGTTTAACCCTTTAGCATTTCTGTCAAACTTAACTCAATGCAAAATGCTAAGGGGTTAACAGTCTTGTTTTTTAATTATATAAGAACAAATGAGAACATTTCAAACCTGCCACTGTTTGATTTTGTTCCACAACTGTCTAAACTCTTGTAGGCTAAGTCTTCCTTTTCCGTCCATCTGTGTGATTAGGATTAAGAAAGATTTGCGTGCAGTATTGTACACTATCACATCTGATACAAAATTAAATCTGGTGGAGAAATGACAAAACTGTCAAAATCAAAATAGATGTGTCAAAAACCATACAACTCATATCTTTATTTTCCACCCTGTTATGCTGTGAAATTTCCCTTTTTATATTTATCATCATGTTCCAGGAAGTGACATCATATACAGTGCCTGGCAAAAGTATTTATACACCTTCATTTTTTTGCACGTTTTGTTGTTGTTGCCTTATGTTAAACTGTTCTAAATTATTTTTCCACATCAATCTGAACTCTATGCACCATAATGACAAAGCATAAACAGAATTGTCATAAATTTATTAAAAATGAAAAAACTGAAATAAGTACATTGCAAAAGTATTCATACCCTTAACTCAGTATTTCGCTGATGCACCTGTACAGCTTCAAGTATTTTTGGGTATGACGCAAGAAGGTTTGCACATCAACATTGGGCATTCTTCATATCACCTCTTCACCTCTCAAGCTCTGTCAGCTTCTCATCAGCTTCTTGGTCACCACTTTAGCCAAGGCCCTTCTCCATAAATTGCTCAGTTTGGCCAGGACCCTAGGAAGAGTCATGGTTGTATCAAACTTCTTCTATTAAGGGTAACGGAGATTACATGCTTTTGTGAACCTTCAATGCAGCAAAATAAATAAATTCAGAACTTTTCCCTAGATGTGTGGCTTGATGCAATCCTGTCTCTGAGCTCTACAGGCAGCTGTTAGACCTTTTATTAAATCATACCCATTTATTTGAATTTGCCACAGGTTAACACTTGAAGTGCAGTAACATCTAAAAGCAATATAAATTCTCCCGAGCTAAAATACAACTGTCCTCAATAAGGGTATGAATACTTATGCAATGGAATCATTTAGGTTTTTTATTTTGAATAAATTTGCAAAGATGTTAAAACCCTGTTGTTTGCTTTCCCACTATGGTTTATGGAGTGTAGATTGATGTAGGGAAAAAGTCATTTAAAGCAGTTTGACATAAGGCAGCAACATAACAAAATGTGAAAAAATATGAAGGGGTATGAATGCTTTTGAAAGAAACTGTACCAAATGGCAACTTTTTTGAAAATAACCCAAATGTTTAGGACAATACCTCAAATGGGCTTTACAGAAATGATGTAATCTTGATACAAAGGATACGTCCATGAGGGCAATCATGCTTCTACAGCTCTCTCGACTGAAGCCCTCAGTGTGTACATCCTTGTCTGTAAACAGCAGACCATTTCTTGAAGAGATCATATAGAAAAACCACAACCATACAATGTAACACTCATACAAAGGTACGTACTTTTAGACACCACCTTGTTCAAGACATCTTTAAGGTCATTGGCTGAGATCTCCATTTGCTGCACGACACAAGAATAAACAGAAAGGCAGGTGTGGTGTTTATTACGCCAACATAAAACTGTCACGATATGGCTGTTACCACTGTTACCACTGGCATGGCCAATTACCGGTCCCACCCCACCACCATACTCACACTCCCCCCAGCGCTCAGTGCCTCCCCAGTACTCACGTCCCCCGCGATCTGCTGGAAAATGGACAGGAACTGCTGGTCCTCCTCACTCTCTTCCCCAGTCGAAGCCGGATCCGGCTGATCAGACATGGGAGTTGTAAAACAGACATGTGAGAATCTTATCACTCATTTTCATTGTGTAAGAAGCCAAAGAATCTGATCACTACTAGATTTGAAAAAATTATTCTGTGCTCCTTATTTTCAATAATTACTGCAGATTTTACTTGGACAGCTTTGCCTCTTGAAGTAAGAATCAAAAAACATTTTCTGAAAAAAATTGCTTACTTGTGTGAAATTCGCTCACCAGTGGGTTGCAACGTGGTTGCTAAAGTATTATATAAGTAAATACAGAAAGTACAGAGAGAGCACCCCCTCACATTTCAGCAACCATTTTAGTATATCTTCTCAAGGGACAATACTATAGAAATGAAACTTGGATATATTTTAGAGTAGTCAATGTGCAGCTTGTATAGCAGTATAGATTTACTGTCCTCTAAAAATGACTCAACATACAGCCATTATTGTCAAAATAGCTGGCAACAAAAGTGATAACAGCAGTATGTTGTTTAACCATGCAAAGCCACATGTCCTATTCATCATGTTTATGTTTTTGTCTGCTTGGCAGGACCATACAAACTTGTGTATCTTGTATTAGAGCAGTTAAAATTAGGTGCTTTAAGTACAATTCTTTTAAACTGGCCACTGAATGTTCAACATGGCATCTCTGGGAATTAGAATTGTTGCGCTCCACAAAGATGGCCAAGGCTATTAGAGGTTCAGTAACACCCTGAAAACGAGTAAAATGAGTTACAACAAGTCAGTTTGCATAGGTGTCGTCCCAGAAGGAAGCCTCATCTGAAGCTAGCTCACAAGAAAGCCTGCAAACAGTTTGCTGAAGACAACCTGTCCAGAGGATCCGAGCAACAACCTGTGCAGCTCTGGTCAATTCCATGGCCAGAATGATTAAGGCAGTGCCAGATAACAATGGTGCAAACATAATATATTGATAATTTGGACAAGTTCACTTAGGGTGACTCACATTTGTTGCCAGCTATTTTGACAATAATGGCTGTATGTTGAGTAATTTTCAGAGGACAGTAAATCTATACTGCTATACAAGCTGCACATTGACTACTCTAAAATATATCCAAGTTTCATTTCTATAGTGTTGTTCCTTGAGAAGATTTACAAAAATGGTTGCTGAATTGTGAGGGGTGTACTCACTTTTGTGACATTCTGTATATAAGAACAGTACAAAATAATAAAAAAGGCAGTTCACAAGCTCTAGAAATGACCAAGTCACTCCCTTTATAAAAATCAACGGGATTTTATTACCATTTTCAGTAGACGTTGTTGTATTTTTGTCTTCAATACTTGTATCCGAGTAGTTTTGTACAATTCGTAATAAAGGCACATCTTAGTTGAACTCATTCAGATTTCAAATGCTTTTAGATGATCAAGTACTTACCACTGGATGATCAGCTTCAATCCTGTTCTCTATCTCCCTGAGAAGAAACCAACAAACACTGGTCACCACAGTAAACAGCACAGGTTATCAAAGAGCTTTCGGGGAGCCTTTTTTCATGTAGGTTTTCCTCATATTTGAGCTTATTCTTCAGTCTTTTGAGCCCCTTTTGATAAACAGCCAAATGATCGATTGTTATTCTGCTTACATCAGCCATATAACCATACATTTATATATTATAACTGAGTAGGAATTACTCAAACTCACCATGTGTGAGTAATCCTTAAAGTATTTTTACTATTATTAAAATTAATGGTTACAATTAGTGATGGGTCGTTCTTGAACGATTCGTTCATTTTGAACGAATCTTTATGTGACTCGAGAAGAACGAGTCGTCTCGGGGAGTGATTCGTTCAGTCGCGCATGCGCAATTGCGCAACTATGAACGAAGGACTCAAACCCGAAGACTCGAGAGATGAACTAATCAATTCTGTTTCCGGCTCCAGCAGCATAGGTTAAGCGTTTGAGGCTGTCACGTGATGAACGAACGACTCGGACCGGTAAAGACTAGAAGGGATACATGATTCGCTACTGGGCATGCGCACTTCAATCTAACGTTATTTTTATCACACTGTACAACAATAATACTGTTTTTTTATCATAGTAAGGGCTAAGTTTAGGGTTGGGGTAGGTGTAGACGTTATAAAAACACAATCTAATAGGTAGAAAAATTAATTTCATTGTTAGTTTCCGGTCGTAGACGTATCCCTTCTAGCCACAACTAAGGCTACTGGGCATGCGCACATCAGTCTAACGTTATTTTTGTCACACTGTACAACAATAATACTTTTTTTGTATTATAGTAAGGGCTAAGTTTAGGGTTGGGGTAGGTGTAGACGTTAATAAAACACAATCTAATAGGTAGAACAATTAATTTCATTGTTAGTTTCCGGTCTGAGCTGTATACCCTCTAGCCACAACCACTCGGACCCGAAGACTCGAGAGATGAACTAATCAATTCTGTTTCCGGCTCCAGCAGCATAGGTTAAGCGTTTGAGGCTGTCACGTGATGAACGAACGACTCGGACCCGAAGACTCGAGAGATGAACTAATCAATTCTGTTTCCGGCTCAGACTGCGTTAGTTAAGCTTATATGGGGTTGTCACGTAATGAACGAACGACTCAAACCCGGACAGATAGAAGTGAGGCAGCTAATCATGAAGACCCAGGTACACAATGCATCAATCTTTTGTTTCTAATAGCTTATAGTTTTGTCTTGTTTGTAGTGTGATCAACGTTATATAAACGTGTATGAGCATTACATGAGTTATGGAAGTAAAACGTAGCTTTTTAATTATATTTTGGTAAAATGAACGAAATGACTCGAAAAAAGATTCGTTCATTTTGCTGAACGAGACTCAAAGATCCGAGTCGGTAAAATGATCCGAACTTCCCATCACTAGTTACAATGACTATCACAGGCCCAGTGGTTAATTCACATTTGGGTCACATCAAGAAACTAGAAATCACTTTTGACATTATCCTTGTTAAAATACTCCTTCATCACGTCTCGAACATTCAGCATCATCACTTTTTCTTGCAGAACATCGGCAGTCCTTTGTGTGTCCGTGTCTTCCATGTAGCTGAAGTTTAATTGTGCTTCAGAGTGGGTCAGAACTGAAAGGAAATGTTTACCGGAAGGTCCCAAAATGTGCTGCTGCTTGTCCTAAAAAAGATTCCATTACAGCCTCGAACTGGGGCCGATTTCTTCCAGCTCTACAAATCAAATTGTCATTAAATTTTTTGTCCTTATATTTTTTTTCACCCCTTTTCCCGACTGTTTCCCTTTTTGTATAGAGAACTCAATCAGGTATACATGAATTTACCTTAGTTTTCACATGATAATGTAACCATGCCTATGTTACAGTAGCAACACAGTCTTTGTACATAAAATAGCACCCATTGTAAGAAATAGTTCACCCAAAAATGAAAATTGTAGCATTAATTCCTCACTTTCATGTTGTACCAAATCTGTAAGATCTTCGTTCATCTTTGGAGCACAAATTAAGATATTTTTTGTGAAATCCGAGAGTTTTCTGACCCTGCATAGATCACATTCAAGGCCCAGAAAGGTAGTAAGGGCATTGTTAAAATAGTCCATGTGAGATCAGTGGTTCAACCTTAATGTTATGAAGCTAGGAGAATACTTTTTGTTCACAAAGAAAACAAAAATAACATCTTTATTCAACAATTTCTTCTCTTCCGTGGGGCTTGAACATGTAATTTGTGTTTCTGTCTATGCAGGGTCAGAAAGCTCTCAGATTTAATAAAAAACATCCTAATTTTTGTGTTCAGAAGATGAACAAAGGTCTTACAGGTTTGGAATGACATGAGGGTGAGTAATTAGAGACACAATTTTCATAAATGGTCAAACTCATCTAACACAAAACAATTAAAAAGCAGCGCAGTTGAATCCAAAAAACGTGTTCTGTGTGTGTACAGCCCCTTAATCAGCATTTTGTTTTGTTTTACAGTAAAAACTTTGATTTCACTAAAAGACATTTTATTTTGCTTCTCAACTAAACATGTTTAGATAGATTTTCTGAAAAACAGGACAAAAATACTGATTAAGAAAATACTCATCCCTTCTGCTTTCACTCACTCAGAGGTATTTCTCTTTTCAGAGAAGACGCGGAGGATGAACTCGCCTTCCTGGTGGGGTTCGTAGGTGGAGGGAACGATGACATACTCCCCAGGACTCAGACGGAAACGCTGGGTCACCTCGCGCAGGTTAATGTAGGCCCTGGAGCGAGCCTTAATGTTGTTAGACGTGAAGAAATCCTTCTGCATGGGCTGCTTGTTTCCGTGCATCTAACAGACAGAGAAACACAGGAGCAAAGAATCTGATCAGTCACAAATCTATAAAACATCTGTTAATGTGTGTTAAAGCACAAAGGAACTAGGAGTGGTAAAGAGAAAGCACTGCATCAACAGCATGATATCCAGAAGCCTCGAGTCCAAACATTTATCGTCTTCGCATTTTCATACCTCCTTTGGAACCTATGGACAAATGGAAAAAGGTAAAAGAGTGGATGTATCCTGCTTTTTTCACTATTTGTGATTAATGCTGGTATTTGCATCATTGTTCATGACCGACAGAATAAAAATGCATTATGTTTTATATATTATGTTTTGAAAGGTTAAATATGGTGATTGATACCTCATAGATGGAAAATCCAATAGTGAAGAGATTTGCACCCAACTTGCGTTCTCTACGCCTGTTTTTCTGCATTAGAGCAACAACAAAAGTGCAAGACACTTCATCATCCTCCGGGTCATCATCTTCTTCCAGGAGACGCAGGCGGTATTGTGGATTTGTCCAGAATGTGTCTATAGGAGACCACACA
>NC_133381.1:30424664-30494913 GCF_049309525.1 Garra rufa | reverse complement strand
AACCTGTAAGTACATTTAGATGGATTTTATTTATGAAATCTGCTAATATAATAAGTAAGCTAATATAATATAATAAACTAATATAAATAAATAATAAAATATAACATACAGTTGTACCTTGTAGAATCTGCAAAATGTTAATTGTTAGGAGGGATCATACAAAATGCATGCTACTTTTTATTTAGTACTGACCTGAATACGATGGACGTTTACATATAGTCCACAAGAAAAAATAATAGTTGACTTTATAAAAATGACCCTGTTCAAAAGTTCACATATACTTGATTTTTAATACTGTTTGTTACCTGAATGATCCACAGCCTTTTTTTTTGTGGTAGAAAGAAAATCCAATAATGGAGAGATCTGCACCCAACTGCAACTGATTTTTCTTAAAACAAATCCTTCAGGGCCCACAAATTCTTTGGTTTTTCAGCATTTTTGTGTATTTGAACCCTTTCCAACAATGGTTGTATGATTTTGAGGTTAATCTTTTCACGATGATGACAACTGAGGGACTTAAATGTAAATATTACAGAAGGTTCAAACGCTCAATGATGCTTCAGAAGGAAACATAATGCATTAAGAGCCGGGGGTGAAAACATTTTGAATTTGAAGATCATAGTAAATATAACTTGTTTCGTCTTCTGGGAAACATGCAAGTATCTTCTGTAGCATCTGAAATGTAGTACTCACTGAAAAAATAAGAAATATGTACACATCTTCATTCTGTTCAAAAGTTTACACCCCCGGTTCTTAATGCATTGTTTTTTTTTTCTTCTTGAGCACCAGTGAGTGTTTGAACCTTCTGTAATAGTTGCATATGAGTCTCTCAGTTGTCCTCAGTGTGAAAAGATGGATCTCAAAATCATACAGTCATTGTTGGAAAGGGTTCAAATACACAAAAATGCTGAAAAACCAAAGAATTTGTGGGCCCTGAAGGATTTTTCTGAAGAACAGTGGGCAGTTTAACTGTTCAGGACAAACAAGGGACTCATGAACAACTATCACTAATAAAAAAACAGCTGTGGATCATTCAGGTAACAACACAGTATTAAAATAAAGTGTAAGTAAACTTTTGAACATGGTAATTTTTATAAATTCAACTATTATTTTCTCTCGTGGGCTATATGTAAATGTGTTTTATGTGAAAAATCTTATTCAGGTCAGTACGAAATAAAAACAAAACATGCATGTTGTATGATCCCTCTTATTTTGGTAAAAATAATTAACATTTTGCAGATTGTCTAAGGTGTATGTAAACTTTTGACCTCAACTGTAAAGGATTTGCTTATTTATTTAGTTATTTTTATTCTGGATTCAGTTCATTAAAATAATGCCCACCTGGATAATTCCTGCATCCTCCAGCGGAGCATCCTCTTACCCAGCGTCCCTCATTAACAGACACTGTCCATTTGTGTAACTTATCGTCCTCCAGAGCATCAGGGGTCAGGTTGCAAATCTCAATTTTGGTGTAATTTTTCTTAAAATCCTCAAATGACATCCTACGGGTTGACAAAAAGAGTTAAAACTTTTACATAAACTCAATATGAATAAAGACTAAGTCAAGACCTTATTTCGTAGTTGGTCTCTACTACATGACGCTCAGGATTCATCATAGGGATATATTTGCTAGTATGTTTTAACTCACCAAAATTCTCCATCTTCAGCATCCTGTTGCTGAAGTTTCTCTTTTTCCGCTTTAGAGAGGGTCTCCCACTCTTTTGAACTTCAGTAAAGAAAGAAAAGAAAGTATTGTAATAACTGTATAATAACATTTACTTTTTAACCCTGTAAAGACAGGGTTACTTACAATATACTTACCTTCTTGTCATCCAAGATGTTCATGCCTTTCTTTGTAAAGAAATTATGTTTTTTTTTTTTTTGGAAAACATTTCAGGATTTCTCTTAAAATAATGGACTTCTATGATGCCCCCAAGTTTGAACTTCCATAATGCAGTTTAAATAGATCTAAATGATTCCAACCAAGAAAGAAGCGTCTTATCTAAGGAAATGAACGGTTATTTTCCTAATTACAATTTATATAATTTTTAACCTCAAACGTTTGTCTTGTCTAGCTCTGCGTAAACTCTGTATATTTGGGTTCAAGATTATCCTGAAATGTTTCCCTCAAAAAAATAACTTCTTTATGACTGAAGAAAGAAAGACATAAACATCTTAGATGACAAGGGGGTGAGTACATTATCTGCAAAAAAAAAATAATAATAATTGTTTTGGAAGTTAACTACTCCTTTAATGGAAGTTAATTTATCCTTCATCTAAAAATAAAATTGAATATATGTGAGTATAATATGAGTATCATATTTGATACATTAAGCTTTTATGGCTCATTATAGCATGTAACTAGTCTTAAGTAGCATGGGTATACTAGCAATAGCCAAAAATAAACTGAATGGGTCAAAATGATTGATTTTTCATTTAAGCCAAACATTGTTAGGATATTAAGTAAAAATCATGTTCCAAGAAAATATTTTGTACATTCCCTACCGTAAATATATCAAAACCTAATCTTTGATTAGTAATATGCATTCCTAAGAACTTCATTTTGACAACTTTAAAGGTAATTTTCTCATCAGATTCCAGATTTGCAAATAGTTGTATCTCATTCATATGATGTATAAACCTCAATTTCCAAAAATGAACCCTTATGACTGGTTTTGTGGTCCAGGGTTACAAATATGATGCAGTAGGCTTTACAGGCTCAAACAGGTTTAAATTCAGATATAAGAAGATACTCACTTATCGCTCCAAGGTCCATTCCATTCTACCTGACCCCAAGGGTTACGCAGACGCACCAGACGGATTTTAGACTCCTTCTGCTGGGACTGTTTACACTGCAAACACAAAATATTACAAATATCATCTTACACTCTCAGACATAAGTTAGACACAGGACGATTATAGAAGAAAAAAACATAAAAGTAAAAGAAGGTTGACCTCCTCTACAGCGGTAACAGAGTAGGCATGACCCTTCACAAGTCCTGTTGTAGTACGAGTTTCAAAGCGGGCCGGAACCAGGGACTGTGGGTCAAAATGAAATTGCTTTATGGTTGGATACTAGGATTTGGACAAAAAGTTATCATTTATTATTATATATTTAAAATAGTAAAATATGATCAATAGTTTTTTTTTTTTTAAATAAAACAACTACTTGACTCACATCAATGGAGCAGCCCATGAGGGATCCTCTCGCCAGAGCTTTTTTCATGATCTTATACAGCTCTTTAGGTGCCTCCTTCATCTCATAGAATTCAGTCACTCCACCGGTGAAGTCCTCCATTGCCTCAGCAGTGTTTCCACCTTTAAGAGCCTCATACGAACCATGAAGCCTTTACAGGAATACACAAATTACATTGAGAGACCTTACTGGCAAACATGAAGTAAGTGTGAAAGTGTTAGAAGAGCATTACACACTAGTTTGGATTCAGGTGTTGTGCGCACAAATTAATAATAATAAATTCCTGAAGAACTTCAGTTATTGTGTATTTCCTTTGGATATAATACTTTTGTTTAAAAAGTACTAGTGCTTGTGTTATAATAATAATATTTGGTGTTTGAGAATAGGGTCATTCTCATGAATTTGTGCCATTTGTATGTGTGTATATGTCACCATATCTGATATCACGGAAAAGAAAAATTATTCACAACACGCAATTTATTTCATTGTGCTATTTTAAGTATGCAATTGTCAGCATTTTGTCCTGTTCTGTTCTGTTTTCCCAGTGTTTTCCCCCCTCTGTTTCCAGTACATTTAGTTTAGTCCTTGTTTCCCCCTTTTGGTTTTGTTCATTTGGTTCAGTCTTGCCCATATTTGTATTTCCCCCTTGTTTGCTCGTTTGTAACCACACCCCTGTTTCAGTGTATTAAAATCTGTGTCTGCTCACTCCCCTTTGTTCCGTCGATGAAGTTATGTCATGTTTTCAGTTCCTCCCTGGATTTTGTTTAATTTCTTAATAAATAGTGTTTTGTTTATTCTCCTGGTTTCCTTAGTTTTCCCCTGGCTCCTCGCTTCCTGCACAGTGTGACAGTAATTCTGAACAACATGTACTTACTATAGTAATAACAGTAAATTATGCATAATTACAAGTAACTAACCCTAAACCAGGGGTCCCCAAACTTTTTTCTGAGAGGGCCACATAATTTTCTTTCCTTTAATTGGGGGCCGGGTCGGTTTATAAAAGAAAATACCATGGGCCCGACTAACTACAAGTATTATTATTATTTGATTATGATTTTACCTGTATTTATTCTACCTTTTAATGCTAGAATAGTTTATTTTCTTATGTACCACACAGACAAATTATAATTTCTTTAAAAAAAATATACAGGTGCATCTCAATAAATTAGAATGTCATGGAAAAGTTCATTTATTTCAGTAATTCAACTCAAATTTTGAAACTTGTGTATTAAATAAATTTAATGCACACAGACTGAAGTAGTTTAAGTCTTTGGTTCTTTTAATTGTGATGATTTGGCTCACATTTAACAAAAACCCACCAATTCACCATCTCAACAAATTAGAATATGGTGGCACGCTAATCAGATTATCAACTCAAAACACCTGCAAAGGTTTCCTGAGCCTTCAAAATGGTCTCTCAGTTTTGGTCACTAGGCTACACAATCATGGGGAAGACTGCTGATCTGACAGTTGTCCAGAAGACAAGCATTGACACCCTTCACAAGGAGGGTAAGCCACAAACATTCATTGCAAAAGAAGCTGGCTGTTCACAGAGTGCTGTATCTAAGCATGTTAACAGAAAGTTGAGTGGAAGGAAAAAGTGTAGAAGAAAAAGATGCACAACCAACCGAGAGAACCGCAGCCTTGAGAGGCTTGTCAAGCAAAATCGATTCAAGAATCCACTGTGTTTTTTGAATCACACGTCAAACTCTGCCTTCATCTTTTTCAGCGCTTCCACAGACTTTTCAACTGGAAATGGGGCCACTGGTTTCTCAGCTGAAAAACTTTGGGTAACTGGGAGATGAGTGAAGTCTTGCTTTTGCACCTGTCCCACAAGCAGTGCTAGTTTCACCTCAAATTTTATGCTATTTTAATTTCATTTTTCATTTTCAAAATATGTCTCTGGCATTGTTCAGAGGGCCGGTCCAAATGTGGGGGCGTGCCACATTCAGCCCGCGGGCCTTAGTTTGGGGACCCCTGCCCTAAACCATACCCTGGCTCTAAACTTAACCGCATATTAAGTACGTGTAATTAATTAATATTACTCAGTACTTATTACACAGTTATTACCGTAAAATAAAGCATAACCTTATCTTTTAATTTTTTTTCACTCTATGGCAGACATAGGCTTCCAAAAAGTCCTTTTCTATTACAGATTTGCACAAAACTATAGATATTTCATAAATGTAGATGAAAAATTTTTGTGAAATCACAGCGTTTTCATCAACCGATGTTATGCGACTAAAATGTAATTTTTTCCTTTTGTTACGTCTTTACGACCAATGTTGGTAGGTTTATGTATATCGCAGCCACCACACTAGTCATTATTTTTTATTGAAAGAGACGTAGGCGTGCATCTTTGGGAAAGCAGTCTGAAGAGTCGCTTCTGGGGTGCTCTAAAATTTGAATGATAATTGAAACACAGCTATAGTCTAGCGCATGTTTACATAGAAAACCATTCTGTGCCCTCACCTTCAACGCTGTAACATTTAACCCCAAAAGTGCATTAATGTAACAGGGTTACACAAAAGATGATGTGTAATTAAGGCACACTGAAAGTGAATTTCAACAACTTACTTTGCATGCTGTATAGTCAATGATATTCACAGACAAACCAGGTTGTTGTCACATGTATGTTCTGTTTTGGTTTAGTTCCTGTTTGCCCTTATTTGGTTCTGTTCCTTTTTTCATCAGTCAATTATTAATTAGCCTAACACCTGTTTCTGTTCGCCCAGATTATGTTCCCTGTGTTTATAAGCCCGCCCGGTTTTCCTCAGTTCTCTTGTCTTGCCTTGATGTTAAGTTGATGTTGTTTGGATGTTTTATTCTCCTGGATTTATTAAAAGAACTTTCTTGTTTACTTAAACTCCGCTGTCGTGCGCTTAACGTAGCAACCCGTGGCAGCCGTTTCCTCAAAATGGCCCATGTATTTACATATTTCACACCAATAAAATCTTAAGAGATGTTCTAGCTTTTAAATTTTAAGGAGTGACCAATTTCCAAACAAATGAAGTAAATGTCACGCAATTTTATACTTAGCGTAAGCTTTTTCCAGCAGAGCACTCCAGAATTCATTCCTTTCAGCTGACTTGGTGAACACCAGCTGGTTGTTGAAGGTGGGAATGCGGTCATCAACAACGACATCCACCCAGTCGCCATAATGCCAGAACTGAGGTGGAAAAGAGACAGAGAAAGACAGAAATCAGACTTAATGAAGCTATAAATCAAAAGCTATTTTGCTTAATTATAACACTGACCTGAAAATGGAAAATTCCAGCATAGCCTTCAGTGAAGCTCTGCTCTTGAGGTACAATACGATATAGCAGCTTGTCGTTCAGAGTCAAGCATGCAATGGCTGCAAGCAACCAGCAGTCTCCTAAAATGAACAGAAGATCACATCAATAGGGAATATTTTATATATTGTAACCTACTATTATGGGCCTACACTGCTGATCTCTGCATTTTTAGACTGTCCAGGGCAATGTGCCAGGTTGGTAATCTACTCTATGTTTTAGCAACCTTTGTGTCTTTGGTCTCTTTTATGGCACACGTGGAGTCCCAACAATAGGAAGTGCTGCTAGTTGGATTCCCTTCTAACAGAGTAAACACAATATGGAGGGGTCCCTGCTGGACTGTAGGACTGCATATGGGGGCCAGAGAGAGGTGCTTACTGCCATTAAGTTGCAGTGTGACCCTAAAAACAAACTGGTAAACAGTCTGTAACATATTGTGTTAAGTGTTATCTTACCCAGGTCTCCTTGACAGATATCTGTCCTGCTAGCGCCTCCAACAATGAACTGTGGGTTATCACATATCTCCTGCAGGACACATATCATCAAAGAGTTTGTTTATTACTGATATAATAGCTTTACAAGATACAAAGATGGATAATGTTTCTGATTATTTCTGATATTTTGTATAAATTGGTAAATCAGTGGATGGATGGACAGACTAGTTGTCACAAGGTTTGAAGTTAGACTTATAGAAAACAGTTTCCACCTCAGATTAAAAAATAATAATAACAATAATAGTGTATTTCTGTGTAAATTTAATTTCTTGTAATTGTGACTTCATCATAATTGCATATTCATTTCTCAGAATTGTGACTTTATATCTCACAATGTCAGTATTTTTGGCAATTCTGATTTTTATCTAAAAATATCACGGCTTTTCTCAAATGCGGCTTTATACCGTATCTTACAATGTGACTTTCATTGCTCTTAACTGTGACTTTATATCTCACATTTTAACTATTTTTCATATTTGTGACTTTATATCTCACAATGTGAATTTATTTCTCACAACTGAGAATTTATCTCACAATGTGAATACATTTTTGCACTCCAGACTTTTTTTATCTGACAATGCAATTATTTTATGTAATTGCAACTTCTTATCTCACAATGTGACTATTTCTCGCAAATGTGACTGTGTACTGTATCTTACAATGTGATTTGAATTTGTTAATTATAACTTTATTTTGACTATTTCTTGTAATTGCAACTTTATCGCGCAATGTGAATTTATTTTTTGCACTTGTAACTTATCTCACAATGTGACAATTTTACATAATTGTGACTTTATAGCTTACAATATGACTATTACTAGCAATAGCAGCTTTATATCCCACAATTTATATTTATTTTTTGTAGTTGTGACTATATTTCACAGTGTGACTATTTCTTGTTTGACTTTATATCTCACATTTTAACTTTCTTCTAAGTGTGACTATATTTCTTACAATGTGACTAAATAGATCACAATATAACTTCATATCTTACAAAATCTTTTTTCTCACATTTTGACTATTTCTTGTAATTTTGACTTTATTTCTCACAAATAGATCACAATGTAACTTTATATCTCATTAAATGACTATTTCTTACATTCTGATTATTTCTTGTAATTGTGACAATATCTCACATGATTTATTTTTCACCATTTGCGACTTTATATCTCACAATGTGAATTTATTTTTTGCACTTGTGACTTTTTATCTAACAATATGACTATTTTATGTAATTGTGACTTTATAGCTCACAATGTAACTAGTTTTTGCAGTTGCAACTATTTTTCAGACTATTTCTTGTAATTTTGACTTCATATTTCATGTTGATTATTTCTTGTAACTTTATTTCTCACAATTGCGACTAAATAGATCACAATGAAACTTTATATCTCACAAAATGACTCACACTGACTATTTCTTGTAATTGCGACTATATCTCACAATTTGACTATTTTTCACAATTGCGACTTTATATCTCACAATGTGAATTTATTTTTTGTACTTATGCCTTTTTATCTAACAATGTGGCTATTTTATGTAATTGTGATTTTATAGCTAACAATGTGACTATTTCTAGGAATAGTCAATTTATATTCCACAATGTAACTTTATTTTTTTGCAGTTGCAACTACTTTTCACAGTGTGATTATTTCTTGTACATTTGACTTTATATCTTACATTTTGACTATTTCTTGTAATTGTGACTTTATATCTCACAAAATGACTTTATTTCTCACATTTTGACTATTTCTTGTAATTGCGACTTTATATCTCAGAATGTAACTTTATTTCTCACAATTGCGACTAAATAGATCACAATGTAACTTTATATCTCACAAAATGACATACACTTTGACTATTTCTTGTAATTGTGACTTTATATCTCACAAAATGACATACACTTTGACTATTTCTTGTAATTGTGACTTTATATCTCACAAAATGACATACACTTTGACTATTTCTTGTAATTGTGACTTTATATCTCACAAAATGACTTTCTCACATTTTGACTATTTCTTGTAATTGCGACTTTATATCTCACAAAATTACTTTATTTCTCACATTTTGACTATTTCTTGTAATTGCGACTTTATATCTCAGAATGTAACTTTATTTCTCACAATTGCGACTAAATAGATCACAATGTAACTTTATATCTCACAAAATGACTTACACTTTGACTATTTCTTGTAATTGTGACTTTATATCTCACAAAATGACTTTCTCACATTTTGACTATTTCTTGTAATTGCGACTTTATATCTCACAAAATTACTTTATTTCTCACATTTTGACTATTTCGTGTAATTGCGACTTTATATCTCACAAAATTACTTTATTTCTCACATTTTGACTATTTTTCGTAATTGTGACTTTATATCTCACAAAAATTATTTATTTCTCACATTTTCACTATTTCTTGTAATTGAGACTATACCTCACAAAATGACTTTATTTCTCACATTTTGACTATTTCTTGTAATTGCGACTTTATATATCACAATGTGACTTTATTTCTCACAATTGCGACTAAATAGATTACAATGACTTTATTTCTCACAATTGCGACTAAATAGATTACAATGTAACTTTATATCTCACAAAATGACTTTATTTCTCACAGTTTGACTATTTCTTATAATTGCGACTATATCTCACAGTGACTTTATTTTTCACAATTGCAACTTTATCTCACAATGTGAATTTATTTTTTGCACTTCTGACTTTTTCATCTAACAATGCGACTATTTTACATAATTGCGACTTCATAGCTCACAATGTGATTATTTCTAGCAATAGAAACTTTATATCCCACAATGTAACTTTATTTTTTTAATGTGACTATTTCTTGTAAATTTGACTTTATATCTCACATTTTGACTATTTCTTGTAATATCGACTTTAAATATGTAACTATATCTCACAATCTGACTTAATTTTTCACAGTTGCGACTTTATATCTCACAATGTGAATTTCGTTTTTGCACTTGTGACTTTTTATCTAACAATACGACTATTTTATGTAATTGGGACTTTATATCTCACATTGTGACTATTTCTAGTAATAGCAACTATATATTCCACAATGTAACTGTATTTTTTGCAGTTGCAACTATTTTTCAAAGTGTGACTATTTCTTGTAAATTTGATTTCATAATTCACGTTGACTATTTCTTGTAATTGTGACTTTATCTCACAATGTGACTTTATTTCTCACAATTGTGACTAAATACATCACAATGTAATTTTATATCTCACAAAATGACTTTATTTCTCACATTTTGACTATTTCTTGTAATTGTGACTATATTTCACAATGTGACTTTATTTTTCACAATTACGACTTAATATCTCACAATGCGAATTCCTTTTTTGCACTTGTGACTTTTTATATAACAATATGACTATTTTATGTAATTGCTACTTTATAGCTCTCAATGTGACTATTTCTAGCAATAGCAACTTTATATCTCACAAAATGACTATTTTTCACAATTGCGACTTTGTATCTCACGATGTGAATTTATTTTTTGCACTTGTGACTTTTTATCTAACAATACGACTATTTTATGTAATTGCGACTTTATAGCTCACAATGTGACCATCTCTAGCAATAGCAACTTTATATATATGTAAATAGATTTTTTTGCACTTGTGACCTTTTATCTCACTATGTGACCATTTCTTGCAATTGCAACATTACAGCTTACAATATGACTTTTTCTGGCAAAAGGAACGTAATATCTCACAAATTTCACTTCTGAATTATTGAAATATTAATCTAGTCAGTACTTCAAGTAAATATTTTCAGTAAAGGGGCTTGGCTGACATTTGGAAACCATTTGGGAATGTTTGGCATAACAACAAATGTTAATTAGTGCATTTCATAAATGAATTTGTGATTCATAAATAATTTTACTAAAACTCATCAAATGCCATTTAAGCTATTCGTTCATTGTCACAAAAGTGTCTAAACCAGGCTTCCATACACACACTACTAAAAGTAATAGCCCCAATTTTCCCAAAATGCTCTCTGAAATCTTTTGCCATCTGAGCATTATTATCGCTTCATGTATTCCATGTGCTATTTCCAAATCCCACCCACAATGTTAGTCCCAGTCCACTTAAACCAACATAGGCTCTCTGCCTCCTACCTTGGGACGCTTCCAGACAATGTTCTTGACTTTGTTGGACTTGTGGCCCAGCTCTTTGAAGCCAAGGGAGTCCACAGTGGCAGGGAAGTTTTCATCCTCAAAAAGGGCCTTCTTATGGAGATACTCCTTCTTGAGTGTGTTGTAGTCTTGGCCACTGAAACGGATGGGTTTGCTCAGGGATCCTTCACCATCCCTTCTCTCTCTCTCACGGATTAACCGGTCGCAAAAGAAACCAGACGGTGTATAGGGCATCTTGTCTCACTGGGACAGTGTTTTTTTAGGGATTGAAAATTCTGGCTTTTGCCACTACAACTTAAGTCTTGCAAGCCAAAAATACCTGGCATAAATTCAAACAGCTGACCTCTGATTGGTTGTCCTGCTAAATGACGCACCTTTCATGCGGTAAGGGAGTAGAAACCAGGGTTAGAAGAAAAAGACAACTGTGTGAACACACTGCTTTTACGTGCACAAACACGTACACACAAACACATCTGCATACATACACATACATACACAAACTGCAACAGTTTTCTCTTTGGACTGCTCCCATTGGCTGACGAACAATGAGTATTGGGCGACAGTTGCGCTCTCGTGCCGCCATTGTAGGGTGACACAAAGGAGAGCGGCCCCGCAAAGAGGGGCCAGTGAGATGGCCTACCTCAGCAGAAGGCATTCACAGCCTTTAAACCTGTTCTCAATAGAGTTCAGCATTAAGCACTCTCAGCATAACGACAACAGGCTTGATCTAACTTAACTAAACTGTCTATATTATGTCACTTTAATGTGGATAATTAATAACCATCTTCTCTAACCCCAATTGTTCAATTGTATCATACAATAGTGTTTGATATTAGTTTGTTGTCGGTATGATTTTTTCGAATGTTTTTGAAAGAAGTATTTTATTCTCATCAAGGCTACATTTGTTTAATAGAGTAAAACAGTTACATTGCAAAATATTATAATTATTACAATTAATCGTTTCCAATTTTTTATATATTTTAAAATGTAATTTATTCCTGTGATGGTAAAGCTGAATTTTCATGCTGATTTTGTGTTTAAGTAATATTTTTTTTTATTACTCATTTTATTACTTTGTAGAAACATTTTTATTTCAGAACTATTTGATAAATACCAATCTTAAAAGAACATATACACAAATAAAATTATTTTGTATCATTATAAATTACTTTACGGTCACTTTTGATCAATTGACATCCTTGCTTTTGAATCATAAAAATGCCTTATTACTCTTTCAGATTTTTTTTTTTTTAGAATTTAAGATTTTTATTTTTATTGCACAACTTTGAAATCTTATTTTAACTCGATCATGTCAGCTCTAAGTGTGGCAAAGGAAAGTAGCTAATAATTCATGTTAAAACAACCCAACCGTAAAATCATATCTTGTTATTAGATTTCTTGAGGTAGATGATCACTGTGGAGGGAATCTTTATTATTACATTCCATTATTAAGAGCTGATTTAATTAACCAAATTATAACGTTTTATTGCAATTGCAAGTTGCTATGACTTTTTAAGGCATGAACAGCATCTGAAATACTGTAAAACAAAATTTTTAAAAGTGTAAAATAACAATAAAAATAGAAAATCCAGGTAATTTGAAAAATTCCATCCACTATATTATTATTTCCCAGTCTTTGTGTATTCCTAGGTCCAATCCAGTTAAAGATAACACACCTCGTTTTGCATCAAATTCAAATGTGATTGCTGTCCTCGGCGCACCTTAAAGAGAAAAACAAAAGGTTTAGTGACTAAAAAAACTCTGATTTATAATTAACACCACATCCTTTATGTATGAATTATTCCACTAATAGTTACCACTGAAGGAAACATTTGGCCTCCTCGCACCTGATTTGAGCTTGGGTTTTCTTTTCAAACTTTTCACACCAAGAATGACCACTGATTCCACTTTGTCATTTGAGACAAACGAGCCTTGATCATCAGCGCAGCTGAAAACACATGGCACAAGAAGAATGGCATATTAAACTCTCTGTTAAACACACAATGGTGATAGATAGACAGACAGACAGACAGACAGACAGATAGATAGATAGATAGATAGATAAGGCATTACCTGTTGACAAGCTTGCCAGCTCGCATGGTAAAACGGCGCATGCAGAACTGCATTTGGTCTCTGTAACTAAAAGAATGGCCATCATCCAGATAAAGAAATCCATCGGCACTGCCCTGTAATGCGTAACATATTATCAAAATTCTGAGTATGATCCCCTGTACAAACACGATTCTGCTGAGATGTACATTACCACTGAAATACTATATTTTTAATTTATGTTTTATTTATAATTATAAATAATTGAGAGCAGGGGTTCCTAAACTTGCCAAAATGTAACAAAGTAGTTGCATATTATCAGTTTTCTGTTGATGGCAGGATCGGAAAAGGTTCTTGAGTCGGGATTCGAACACGGGACGCCCAGAGCGCAACGGCACGGTATGTTGATGCGCTGCCCACAAGGCTATCGCCGCCGACGATATAACAAATATTTTTTACACCACAAGTTACAACACTAATGTTTATGTCTCAAAATGTTCACTTTCAAAACTCTAAGCATTTAAAATCCTTGAGCTTTTTTGGCAGAATACAGGGAAAATGTTTTAAAAAATGTTGTAAAGGTATGCAACTGTAAATAAAACAAACCTAGTGCACAACACTGCTTTTGGGAAACCCTGCTTTACAGTGCCATGTAAATACTGTAGAAAATGAATATGGAAATCAAATTGAACAACGGTAATATTATATCTTAGAGCTGGGTGATACAAGCAAACATTTAGTAAGACTTAATTTTGGTATGTCCTTGTTACACATAACATGCACTTGCTACACAAATAATGGCAAATTATCCGTAACTAAAAGTAACTAAACTATCTAAACTAAATCTATTTCCATGATGGCAAAGCAACATTTTCAGCATCATTACTCCAATTTTCAGTGTCACATGATCCTTCAAAAATTGTTCTAATATGCTGATTTGCTGCTTAAGAAACATTTGAAACAATTATTACTATCAGTGTTGAAACAGTTGTGCTATTTAAAGGCACAATGTGTAGGTTTTCGCCGCTAGAGGGTGCATATTCAAAACAAACTAAGAAACAAAGGCATAGTTTGATGACGCTGTGATTGAGCGTGGAATCATCCCCAAATCTGATACAATCCATCAGGACTTGGGCAGAAAGCATGTCCATGGATGAGCTCATTTATTAAAACCTATTAAAGGAGAAGTTAACTTTCAGAACAAAAACAGATAATTTACTTACCCCCTTGTCATCCAAGATGTTCATGTCTTTCTTTCTTCAGTTTTAAAGAAATTATGTTTTTTTTTTTGAGGAAAATATTTTAGGAATTTTCTTCATATAGTGGACTTCAAATTTGCCCCAAGTTTGAACTTTCAAAATGCGGTATAAATGCAGCTTCAAAGCACTCTAAACAATCCCAGCTGAGGAAGAAGTGTCTTATCTAGCAAAACGATAATGGTTATTTTCTAAAAACACTGACAATTTATTTACTTTTTTAACCTCAAATGCTTGTCTTGTCTTGCTCTGCGTCAACTCTGGTTAATGTACAGTAAGAGTTAGGGATGGGCATTTCTGATCATATTTCATTTCGAGTAATCCACAGGTTTGAGAAACCAGTACTCGATTAATCGGGGGTGGAGTTTAAGCAAGGGGCGGGGCGTTTGCGTCACAGTATACAGTAAACATTTAAAAGAAATAACAGCATGAGGTGAAGCTGAAGCGCGTTTTCTACATGACGCATTGTATATAAAATTAATCACATAGCCTAGATACATAAATAAGTAAATGTTATATTACAAATTGTATTTATCTACACAAAATGCATGTGAGCTTGAACTACGTGCCAATCATAAAGTAGTGGATGCGCTTCTCCCGTTACTTTAAAACAACGGCAACTGATGGCAACTGAACAACGGATCAGAATGAAAGTAGTTTAATTAAAAAAAAAATGCATTTTAGAGCCAATCGATTGTCATTTTCATGCTCGATCGTCGCTGATAGTTTCGAGTAATCGATTAATCGAGTACTCGTGCACATCCCTAGTAAGAGTCAAAAAACTCCTGTCTCATTTTTTTCTCCAAGCTCAAAATCAACCTACATCGCTGTTTTACCTTTTTTTGTAAAGGGTATTTGACCTTTTTTACACTAGACAAGACGAGCATTTGAGGTTTGCTCTCTCAGCGAAGGCGGTCGCATTTTTCCCTCTCCCTCCCCTTTCTCTCCTTGCTGACTTCTCTTGTCTCGTAGTTCTATCTCTGAGACTCTCTTTGCCCTGTTCTCGAAACAAAAAGGAATTATGGATTCGATCAACTGGTCTCTGAACGCAACTGATACCATCTTCTCGACGAGAAGCCTGGGTTCGTGGGAACCCAACTGTCCTGCAGGAACGTTTGCAGCTGGATACATGATGGACGGGTGGGAGAAGTGGTGCGTTGTGTGCCTGGCCGCTCTGTCCCTGGAGGATATTGAAGATATTTATTTATTGGGAACTTTGACAGGGTTTCTGCTGATGGGATTAAGTGGGGCCCTGTGGTATCGACGATTGGTAAAAGCGGTCAGCGCGGCTCAGAACCCCACTAAGCTGGCCAGCTGGATTGAAACGGTGGTGGGCAGAGCTGTTAGTACTCAGACTGTGGTTATGGACCGCAAAACTGGAAAACATCATGGAGAAACTAGCGGCTATGCAACAGGTTCTGGACAGACCTGGTGACCAGTGATGGACATTAGATATCTGCAAACTTGGCAGATATTGACCTAAATTTGAAAATAACAGATCCCCCCACTTATTTCTCTGGATTTAAGCATTCTTCAAAACATTTAGGATAATGTACAGGTAAGTAGCAGCACTCTTGAATAGTAGTGTATATATATTGGTGTTTAAATATAATTCTGTCCCTAACCCATACTATGGTACCACCCAGTACTTTCTGTTGCATTGTCATGTGGTCACCTTAGTGTCCAGGGCCACAGTGAGAGTGATTGGATGCTGCTGTAAGTCTGCTGTACTGGACCCACATCCTGCTCTCCTGGGCACCACTGTCCCCCCACGCTGGAAAACGGGCACCTAACAAAGACGATATACTGTAAATAACCCTGTAAGAATACTAGTATTCACTTGACTGCTGTATCACAGATTTTAAGGAGTCACTCACAGTATTCAGAGTCACCGGCAGATCCAGAGTTCTGGCACCCTTGTGTACCTCTGTCGTGTTTGTGTCGTACCACAGCTTTCAAATACACAAAACATCTCTTATGAATGCGCTTTAACCTTCAGTACAATGTATATTGTACAATGCATATGGGAATTAGGCTTACCTCATCAGACCCTGGGAGCAAAACCTTGACCTGTGTGACCCCAGGATCTGTCACAGGGCATGCAAGGAGAGCACCACCTGAAAAATATCCATTAGTTAGAACAGTACTGGACATTGGACTGCAACAACAACAGCTGTGGCAACACATTTTCAATTCAAGGACACAATATATGTTTTTCTTTCTTTTCATTATATGTGGAGCTCTATAAATATCATACTTAAAAAAGGTACTTAAAGTGATAGTTCACCTAAAAAAAAATGTAATTACCCCATGATTTACTCATCCTCAATTCATCCAAGGTGTATATGACTTTTATCAGACCAATACAATCGGAGTTGTATTAAAAATGTCCTGGCTCTTCTAAACTTCATAATGGCAGTGATTTTGAAGTCAAATAAAATGCATCTGTCCATCATAAAAAGTACTCCACACAGCTCCTGGAGTTAATAAAGGGCTTCTAAAGCAATTTGATGCATTTGTGCAAGAAAACTTTGTAAACCGTAATCTCTAGCTTCTGCTAACTGTTGTACGCACATTCATGAGAGATTGCTTTGCTTCAGAAGGCCTTTATTAACCCTCCGGAGCTGTGTGGAGCACTTTTTATGTTGGATGGATGCACTTTACTGGACTTCTAAATCTTAGCAGCCATTCATATAAAGCTTGGAAGAGCCAGGACATTTTTTTAAGGTAACTCCAATTGTATTTGTCTTGAATAAGAAAGTCATATACACCTAGGATGGCTTGAGGCTAAGTAAATTATGGGGTAATTTTCATTTTTGGGTGAACCATCCCTTTAAGTACATTACAGTACAGTATTACTCAACAAATATGGTCATGTTTACCAATCATGTACAGGTTCTCCACAGCAAATGTGCTTGTATCGCTGGGAAACTCTACCCAAAGAGGTCTATAAGAAAAGACACAGAAATAAAGATGGAGGATGGAACAGGCCTGGAAAATAAAACTTAAAAAAAAAATCTATTTTACTTTATCAGGATATGATATGAGTTATTCTACATAAGGTTGTGCTGCTGATGAAAGTGCAGTACCTGATGGGAGGCAGAGCTGACGTGTGTGCTTGGTGAAACAGAGTGTACCAGTATGGCAGGAGACAGTATCTGTCCTGAATAGCAGAGCGGATCGCAGATGTCACATCATCCCCAAACAGCCAGGGCTCACGGCGCTTGGTCATTTTAGCAGAGTGTCCCCTGAAAAATGGCTGAAGAGCACCTGCTTGGTACCAACGGATTAGAAGCTCAGGGTCTGGATCCTGCACGAAGCCCCCAACATCAGCTACACACACATATGAAATCATATTTAATCAGTCATGCTGAACTTTATGCCTGTTCAGCAAAAATATGTTTATACACCACTGTTCACCAGGTCTCTTGGTTCTGTTTTCAGTTTTTTTTTTGATGAAGACAAAGTTCAAAAGAACAACATTTATTTGAAACCAAAATTTTTGTTTTGATTATTAATATCACATTTATCACGTTTATTTATTATTTGATTATTAATATCACCTTCCTTACAGTTTCATGACAAAGTTCTGTCATGAAACTCTAGATGGCGCAGGTCAATAGGTTTCTTTTGCATCAGCAGCCAATGAGATTGCTGCTTTACATTCAAATACTTGGCAGGTGCTTGCTGTAGCAGTTGCAGTGCACTATCTGTGGATGTATTGGCAGTAGCAAGTCTCCATTCTTGCTCTGCCACAGCCAGACCAAGCAAATGCCAAACACATTAACTTTACCATGTATTTTACCATACTAAACACTCTGAGAGTTGTTATGAAAGAAAACTATTAATTTCTTAAAAAAAAAAAAAAATACCAACCCAAAACTTTTGAACAGTAGTGTATAATGTATGCATGGCATATTTATCAGCATGAATATTACAATCAACTGTACACTAAAGGGTAAAATATAATATATGTGACCCTGGACCACAAAACCAGTCAAAAGGGTCAATTGTTTTCTTTCTATTGATGTATGGTTTGTCAGGATAGAACAATATTTGACTGAGTTTTAAAAAATTGGAATCTGAGGGTGCATAGAATAGAAAATATTGAAAAAAAAGGCCTTTAAAGTTGTCCAAATGAAGTTCTTAGCGATTCACATAACTAATCAATTTGATTTGATTTACTGTAAGAAATTTACAAAATATCTTCATGGAACATGACCTTTACTTAATATCCCAATGATTTTTGGCATAAAAGAAAAATTGATAATTTTCACCCATACAATGTATTTTTGGCTATTGCTACAAATATACCTGTGCTACTAAGACTGGTTTTGTGGTCCAGTGACAATTTTTTAAAACTTAATGACATAAAAACTGTGTCATTATTAGTGGAACCTCCACAAAACTGTATTCCTGTCAAACTCAGAGACAGCAGCATGGGTATTGAAATCTTCAAGTACTCCCAGGTAGCGACGTTGTCTCCAGTCCAGATGGCACCTGTGACATAAACAGTTCAGTGTTGCTATGGGTCGTTTTGTTTGTTTCCATCAACACAATGGGCATCATGTCATCTGATTTTAAGGTTACCTAATCTTTGAGACCCAGCAAAGAATGAGCGTGTAAGGATAAATGGCCTCTCTGTGCCACCTGATCGCGTTAGTAAGCCCTCAAATGTAGCCATATGCTGTGAAGGGGAAAAAAACAACAATATAACCATAGTCTACATCTATATTACAGGCCTGATTTGACTGAGCTCACCTGATAAAAGCCATATAAGTTGTGTAGTTCCCTGTGTTCCCATCCTTCATGGTGCACTGCATTTTTGGGCATTGTCTGCTCTGGCCCGTTAAAGACAGAAGGTTCATTCATGTCGTTCCACACAAACAAAGATTCGGTTGAGCCCTAATGCAAGTATGGATAAAGAGCAGTTATCTATAGGACTACGGAGACAATTAATTGTTTTTTAGTTTAAGGAAACTTGCTCAGGAACCACTTAAATAGTGTCCAGTAACTTTTAGCAAGCAATACAGTTAAATCTTAATAGTGAACAAAAATTGAGACTCACTTCATATTTGCTTAGAGAGAACTGTCTGGCATACCATGACCTTGTCTTTGAGCTGCTGAAGTCCAAATAGCAGGATTCACCTGATGGAATAATAATCACTCCTTGAAATATGAAGGCTAAATTTGATTCAAAACCTTATCTCAATGTTAAATAAGTATATAGTATTATTTTCACCCCATTTATGACAATTTATTAGTCTGACTAATGGGTTAGTCCACCCAAAAATGAAAATTACATCATCATTTGCTCACTCATGTCATTCTAAACCTGTATGGCTATCTTCTGTGGAACAGTTAAAAGTCTTAAAACTAAATCTGAAGTAAAAATAAACTAAAACTAAATAGACGAAAATCGACAAATTGATTTTTAACAGTCAAGTCTTATCCATATTTTTCTCTCTGATACTATAAACAGTGTTGTAAATATGGGATTGGAACACATAATTCATGTATATTGGATCTTACCTGGCCAGCATGTTCCTTCGTAAACAGCACCTTCTCTGTTCTTCACAAAATGGCCCCCTTCTTTAGCTTCACAGTAAAACGGCCAATCAGGATCAATCTTGATGTGTGGGTCACTAATAACAACCAACTAAACAGACATATAATAAACTTAAAACAGCACAGTACAGTACTTTAATGCTTTTAGGTTTATAACCCCATTATTATACCTTCCTGTTCTTCTTCTGGAGGTGATGCTGTAGTTCTACTGGGTTTGGAAAAAGCTCAGAGTCCCAGGTGAAGTAGCGCTTCCCATTTGTGTGCTCTATATCCAACCATATGACGTCATAAGGAATACCGTGAAGGTCAAATCCAGCATCCACCACTTTCACATCGGCCTCGTCCTCATAGTTCCAGCGGCACTGGTGATAACCCAAAGAGAAGAGCGGAGGAAGAGCCTGGTAGCCTGTTGGCAGAGAAATACTACAGGAACTTCTGTATTTAATTATATGCACTTAATTTTCAATGTAACAGTAGGTGTGGCCATTTGTTAATTGAATGTGTGAGACTTCCTGTGTCTGCCGCTTTCAGTTATTTTAGCTGTACAAAAACAGTCCATTATGCAGCTTGATACGGCAAAGTGATATTTGTTTTCAAATTGTTTTAATTTATTATCATAATTATAAACACATTGGTTTGTAGTGCAAATAGTTTTACCTTTATTGCACTTTGTTATTCTTCTAGTTGTTTACTGAGTCCATAGTGGCTAATGAATCAGAAGTCTCACAGATTCAAAGAAAATAGCTTATTTTCACAATGAAAAATGTAATGGATAGTCTTATATTCCATTTCGTTAACAGGTAGGATTGTACAAAAACTAAATAAATAAATAAAAAATAGAATACAGTATAGTATTCCAAAATAAAACACAAAAGTGATTTAATTTTATTTTATTTTATCAATAAAAAAAAATCAATAGTCCTCATGTTAGCTTTTAGTTGTAACACCACTGATACTATTTGGAGGATGGTCAGTACCTGTGAGTTGAGCATACTGAGAGAACACCTGGGCAGCTGTGGGTCCCAGCAAAATGAAACAATCGATTATACCGCTCTCCGATATCCATCTTACATCAGTCTGTGGTGAGATCTTGCTTTTCTTCCCTGGTGGTTCATCCTCATTCTGTTCAGACAACAAAAGAAACAATATACATCTTAAATGCCTTTTTCCCCTATTTTATCGATTTACACTATTCAACTATTACCTGAAAGTCATTTAAAACTTTGCAGTACGTTTGCAAAAGTATTCATACCCCTTCATTTTCCCCCCATTTTGTTATGTTGCTGCCTTATATTAAACTGCTTTAAATAAACTTTTTCCACATCAAACTACAACTCATACACCATACTGGAAAAGCAAAAAACAGGTTTTTAACATCTTTTCAAATTTCTTAAAACTAAATAACTTAAATGATTCTATTGCATATATATTCATACCTTCCCTTATCTGGGACAGTTGAAATTTAGCTCAGGGGCATTCATGTTGCTTGTAGATGTTATTACACTTTGAGTGAAGTTAACCTGTTGTAAATTCAATTGAATGGGTATGATTTGAAAATGCACACGTCTTAATGAAAGGTCTAACAGCTGAAAATGCATATCAGAGCAAAAACCAAGCCCTGAGGTAAAAAAAAAACTGCCTGTAGAGCTCATAGACAGGACTGCATCAAGCCACACATCTGGGGAAGAGTTCAGAAAAAAATCTGCTGCACTGAAGTTTCACAAAAGCATGTTGTCTCTGTTACCCTTAATGGGAGAAGTTTGAAACAACCAGGACTCTTGCTAGAGCTGGCCTCCTGGCCAAACTGAGCAATTGATGGAGAAGGGCCTTGGCTAGAGTGGTGACCAAGAACCTGATGGTCACTTTAGTTGAGCTCCATGATCATATGTAGATGGGAGAAACTTACAGAAGGACAAACATCACTGCAACACTCCTCCGATTTGGGCTTTATGGTGGTGTGACCAAACTCAATCCTCTCCTCAGTGAAGACACATGAAGACACACTTGGAATTTGCAAAAAAGCATCTAAAGGACCCTTAAACTGTGATAAACAAGATTCTGTGGTCTGATGAACCTCAATTCCAAGCATCATGTTTAAAGAAAACCAGGCACTGCTCATCACCTGGAGAGTAACATCTCAAAAGTAAAGTGTGTTTGTAAAGAAAAGCTCAATACAGTAAAATATTGAGATAGTAAAAGGAGAGGTCAACAGAGCAAAATATAGGAATAGCCTTAATGAAAACCCATTCAAAAGCATTCAGACTGGGCAGAAGGTTCACCTTCCAGCAGGACAATGACCCTAAACACACAGCAATAGTGGCTTACAGACAACTCTGTGAATGTCCTTGAGTGGCCCAGCCACAGCCTGGGCTTGAACCCAATCAAACATTTCTGGAGAAATCATCTGCCAGACCCCATCCAAGCTGACAGAGCTTGAGAGGTAATGAGGTGAGGCAAAGAATGGCAGATATTGCCAAATGTTGATGTGCAAATCTTGTTGGATCATGCCCAAAAAGATTTGAGGCTGTAATGGTGCTTCAGTGAAGTACTGAGTTAAGGGTATGAATACTAATGCAAGGCACTGTAACTTCTGTCCCACTAGTCACACCAAAAACTACTGCGATTGTTTCCAAACAGGTTTTCTCTATAGTCAATTGAATAATAGAATTGCACCTCATTTGGCTCTGGGTTATACTTGACATCAACCAGAGTCTCAGAGGCATTCAGCCAGAACACTCCAGCTGTCCTCTTTGGCTTGTGGGCTAGCAGGAAGGGAACAGAACCATAAAGACCCAATCTGCTATTGAGGCTATAGCCAAACACATCCAAATTGTACAGCCGATACGCCTCTGTGACACTGTGAAGCAAAACAAAATTTGGGTTTGACTTGTACATCATGTTAAGCAAGAGTCTTTTCTGTTAAGTTTGTCATCTAGGCATGGATAGCTCTCAACCACATTATCGACATTTTGAATGTGTCTGAGATATTTTATGAAGTGAACTACCTTGTATCCTTCAACACCAGAGTATCAGCATGTTCAGGAACACCATATGTATGGTTGAATCCATGGAGACTTAAGTCCATCCCCACAGAACTAGGACCTAAATTAATGACATTGGCGACATTAGCTTGGCTTAGACGTTAGCTTGGTGTGAACGTGTCTTTACGGATTTGTTTAAATCCCTAAACCTAAGTATGCATCATTAACAACACAAACACCCTTAATGATAATACAAATTTCATTAGAGTTTGAAAATGAACAATGGCAGTTCACCATTTGCCTTGATGTCCTCAAACTGTCTGAATGTTTCCTTCCACAGCCCACATTGTTCTTCATCTTCCTTTGAGATGGAAAAACATGCTTTGTCACACAGGATAGCTCTCTTAATAATATATTTTCACATTAAAGCCTCACCTTGCGTGAATCTGAAGATGACCTGGAAGAAATTTAAATAGTGGTAATTTTGAAAAACAACATTACCAAGCATTACCAAATATTTTTTAAGCATTCATGATACCTAGCTGGATCTTGCAGAGTCTCAAAGTAGAGTTTGTTTTGTGGGTTAAGTGTGACGATCTCCTCCCCATCACAGGAAATCTCCAGTTTGAAAGGAGAACAGGAAACCAGCAGCTTGTACTGTCCCAGACCCCAAGTTAGACATACACAGTCATCTCTCTTCCAATCAACTCTCAGCCTGTCAAAGGAATAACAGTGAAGAACTGGCAGTAGCAGATCTAGAATTAATAACTGAGGTGTTTTACGTAAGGTGATGGCTTACGGTTCATATCTTAACTCTTCAACCAGTATGTCTGAAACATGGTAGCGTGGTTTCAGCGGCTGTAGCTCATCAATAGAAACTCTGACCGTTCCACTTTGGGTTGCTCGTATTTGAAGACACAGCCGATCCTGTAAGATGCAAATAGTTTCTTTCACTGTTATGTTTGATATTTTTACACAATCTTTAAAAATGATCCTACTATTCTTACTACAAATATGGACATAATTTCTGTTCACTTTGTAATATTTTACAGCAGCAACCTTTAGAAGGTCTGTGGTGACACAATGGTAAAATGGTGGCTGTTCAAAAGTTTACATACACTTTCTTAATACTGTGTTGTTACCTGAATGTTTTTTAGTGATGATTTTGAGTCCCTTGTTTGTCCTGAACAGTTAAACTGCCTGCTGTTCTTCATAAAAATCCTTCAGGCCCCACAAAGTCTTCGATTTTTCATCATTTTTGTGTATTTGAACTAGGGCTGGGCGATTAATCGAAAAGTAATAGAAATCGACATTCAGAACCTATAATCGATCAAATTTTTCCAGGTCAATTATTTCAATTACTTTCCCTTTAAAAACACTACTGCGTGTGGAGTCACGTGATCCCGCTCCGTTACGTTGCGTTATTCCGCCAACATGTCGATGGAGAGCTTAAACAGTATTTATACAGTAAAAAGTATTTGTAGGATATACAAGAGTAATTTTATTTAGAAGAGATACTGCTTATTTTCTACTTTTAATATTTATTATTATTTTATAAATTTATTTTGTTTCCAAAAGTGCAAGTTATTTATTTTCACTAATTTAAGAAAAATGTGACTTTTCATTTTAAGCAATGTGTGCTTTAATTTCAGTTGTTCAACACTGATGTTCAATAAAAAAATCATAGATAGTAGATAGTGTGTGCACCCTTCATTCAAAAATCTCTCACTTGTAATATGTGCGCATATTTACTGTACAAAACTTGTCAGTGAACTATGAGGGCAAAATAATAAATATTTAAATATAATTAAATATAATTTTATTAATGAATAAAATAATCGTTCATTAATCGTAATCGGGTTAAAATGTTCAATTAATCGAGATTTTGATTTTAGGCCAAATCGCCCAGCCCTAATTTGAACCCTTTCCAACAATGACTATATGATTTTGAGATCCATCTTTTCATACTGAGGACAACTGAGGGACTCATATGCAACTATTATAAAAGGTTCAAACACTCACTGATGCTTTAGACACAATGCATCCAGAGCTGGGGTGGGAGACTTTTTGAATTTTAAGATCAGTAACTTATTTTGTTATATGGAAAACATATAAGTATCTTCTGAAGCTTCTGAAGGGCAGTACTAAATGAAAAAGAAATATAACATTTAGGCATAATAAGAAAAATGTACACATCTTCATTCTTTTCAAAAGTTTACACCCCTGTCTCTTAATGCATAATTTTTCCTCCTAAAGCATCAGTGAGCATTTGAACCTTCTGTAATAGTTTCATATGAGTCCCTCAGTTTTATGTGAAATATCTTATTCAGGTCAGAACTAAATAAAAAGTAACATGCATTTTGCATGATCCCTCTTATAAATAAATAACATTTTGCAGATCAAAGAAAATCAACACTGATAAGAAAATATTGAGCATATTAGAATATTTGTAATAACAATGTTAATTTAATATTTAAAAAAAAGAACATTTTTAAATAAAATTAATATTTTACAATATTAGCATAAGCATAAGAAATTTTCAAAAAGCCCTATACTAGGGCTGCAACTAACGATTATTTTAATAATCGATTAATCTGTCGATTATTTTTTCGATTAATCGATGAATCGGATAAAAAACAAGGGATTTACAACCCTTTATTCAAAAACAGAACTAAAATCTTTAGAAAGTGCACTAACATGTTGCTCCTTGAACTGTTATAATAATAATAATAAAATAAAAATGGACTAACACAAAAAACATACACATGTATGCTTTACATCTGCCAAATATATAGACTAAATAAACTAAAATTACTATCCGTCAAGACAGCGGCTTGCTGTGGTGTACATGCTGCATTTCCCATCAAGAAGCCTCTCAAATTAAATTCCTCAGTGCGCATTAAAAAAGTCATGTGCCTTTGCACGCTGGAACGGGATAACTTGACTAACTTTCTGCTACATTCATTCTGCCATGGCGGTGTTTAGTGTCCTGCCATCAGCAGCGACCAGCTGGAAGAGTTCCGCATTCAAATGCACGCAAAATTGGCCTCAAAGCCCCAGCAAAAGTAATTACCATGAATGTGTCAAGGCAAAAATTAAGAAAATATTCGAATTACTTATTAATAAACTAGTATTTTCTGATTCAGTGTTGCAAAGATGAAATTGACGATCCTGCCATCTGCTCATTAATGCCTAATGCATCTTTATGGATTAGCTAATGAAAGAGTTTTGTTTTCGCTTTTAATTATTTCGTTTTATAGTAAAATAATAATTTAAAGCTTTCTATAGATATTGTGTTTGTGAGCCAATTACCTGGGTTTCGGTTAATTATTGTGAAGCGCTCCTGTTTAAACCAAAGATATCAAGCGTATTCTGTTTGTTTTCTTTAAGAGCACATTTTGTTGATACTGTTAGTGCACACAAACTAAGGTAGACCCTTTACAGTTCCGGCCCGGGTAGTAAATTAGCCTACTCTTACCTTTATGAGCAAAAAATTCCACATTGCACTGGCGTCTCCATGCGCTGCAAAGCGCGCTTCTCTCCGCACAAACTTTGGATTTATATTGATTGAATGATTAAACTAATATTGTGATATGTTTAAGTTTTTTATATCAATGGATTTTAATTTAAATCGCGATGAATTAAGCAGGCTTTTGATCTGTCTGCCGCTGTTTGCTAGTATAACTTTAAAAAACAAAAACTTGAATTTAACAAACAAAAAGTGTTCCAAATATATCTCTAAATTAACTTTATAAACTAAAGGAACGAAAATAAATGTAATCACTTTGCTATTAAAATCAGCAGCTGTGTAATGAGGAAGAGAAAGAGAAAAAAAGACAGTCGGACTGGAAATTCAGTCGGCCAAAAATTGATGAGCTGTCGGACAATTTTACAAGGAATGTTTGTTTAATAACCTATATAATATTCTTAGGCTACTTTCTTAATTAAATATATTATTTCTTTGATTTATTTTAGCGTTTTTAGGCTGCTTGTAAGCTGACTGAAGTGTAGGCTATATATAAAAAAACAACGTGCCACCGTCACAGCCCTATTCAAAACTGAGACGATTTCACCTCAGCAGAGCTCCTCTTTCTCCTTACGGTTGTGGTGTGTTTTCGACACATTATACAGACAGACAGTGTTACAAAAACTATAGAAGTAGTTTTCTCCATCTCCACTATCCAACGACCCGTACACCAGCTGTTTTGCGATCGAGCATTGGCTGCTGTGAAAGTACGCTAGCCAAAGTAGGCTTAAATATCAAACATGTTTGATATAAATCGGGGCAGCATATATATATAATGTAGAAACGGTGCTTTATGCTCAAATGTTCCAGTTTTGCGCATAAGTTAAATTCGCATTTTTGGATGGAAACAGTTTATGAGGTACCGAACTCTGCTGGCATCAGTGCGGGAGAGAGACCGAATGTGTCCACTCCGCTCTGCGCTCAATTTTTTTAAATATAGCCTATATAATAACAACCAAATGTCTCTGCGTCGCGCGACACAACGAATCGATTATGAAATTCGTTGCCAACGCTTTTAGTAATCGATTTTTATCGATTTTATCGATTCGTTGTTGCAGCCCTACCCTATACCTTTTAATGGTAGTGCATGTCACTGTACGATGGTACTAAATGACAACATTAATGTATAATGTATTGTGCTATTTACATGGTAATACATTAAAACATTATTTTTATTTTATTGTATTTTTAATATTTTGTAACTGTTCTGTAATACCCCAAATATGATGGCCCCTTTATGTGAGACCCCCTTTTCAAGATTTGAAATTAGTTTATTCCTTAAAATAAAAAAACATATTTGGTTTTAACTCATGATTATGTCTCATTCTTTAGAAGGCAGAAAAAATAATATCAAATTCAGTAAATGTGTTAAACATATTCTGAGTATATGTGTAGCATACTGTGTAGTGTAAATGTAAAAAAAAAAAAAAAAAAAAAACAATGTCAGTCCACCTGAGAGTCCCGCTCACAGAGATCCAGACTGGCTCCTTTATCTGTGAGCACTAAAGTCTCCAAGGAGGCAAAGTACTGAGACACTGCTTTATCTCTCTGTCGTCTATAGTAGAGTTCAAAGGTCAAACAAATAAAAACTTATTTAATGTATTACATATATATTCATAAAGAAACGTAGTTCTTAAATAATGTTATTATTGCAAATACATTTAATAATAATAATAATAATAATAATAATAATAATGAAATATACCTGTAGAATATGATGTCATGGTTTTTCTTAAACTTCTCTAGAAAGTCACCAGGCACGATACTGTAATACACAGTACACAATCACAGTGCATATTACGGTCTTGGTCTAATATATCTAATACAGTGACCTGCAAGCATATGCTACATGTCCTGCAAGACAGTAATTCTAACAAGACATCGCTTACAAATTAAACAACGTGCTTCTGGACTCGTTATGTGTGACCATGAACATCGTTCTAATCTCGCAGCATTGTTATTTACCTCTCAAAAGATTCAGCTGAAACATTCACCTCCATGATTCCAACGAATGAAGAGGAAGTTATTTGATAGGGCTAGAGCGGTGTGTTCTTTCAATTGGGCGACAAACCAGCTACTGCAAATAAATGTAATGTGACACAAAGTAATATTCCTCCAAGGGGGCGCATGATGGCTCAGACTGAATTTCTCCATTCAGCCACATTCAAGTCTCAGTGCGTTTTTGTGTTACTTGAGGTACTTGAAAACATTTGTAATCCCTTAAAATATTAATTTCAGCGACTGTCTGACATACAAACGTAGCTTGAATCACCAGTCTGTCTAAAAATACGTTTACACTTGTGTTAACTACATTAATCACTAACGACTGTGATTGATCCTTCCAGAGTAACGTTGAGAAAAGTAACAAGTACCAGACGACAGCACCATTGACGCTAGTTCAGCAACTGTAACCATTCAGGAACTGACAATAATTGACACAAATAATAGTATATGCACTGAGAAAAATGAACGAATTGTTTTAGAATCACCGTACTTGACCAATAAGAGATACGCCTGGGCTAAGCCACGCCTCTTTGTTAACTAGTGCGTTCTTCTAAATGCCTTTCTACTCGCTTTCAGTTGTGGTTCTTTGAGCCCTGTGACATTTTGTGTCGAAATGTCACGCTGTCAGTGATTGAATTCGTTACTTTTAAAAGTAATGCATTACAATATTGCGTTACTCCATAAAAAAAAACTAATTGCGTTACTTTGTTTTTTTGTGAAAAATAATGCATTACGTTACTTTTGCGTTACTTTTTGTCATCTGGGCTGGGTTTGCGTGTTTATTTTTAATAACAGAAAACCCAAAGGTTATATTTTTGGCAGATGTAATGGCCCTTTCACACCAAGAGTGAAATTAAAAAGCCAAAGGCTGAAGGAAGTGCCTCTGGTCTGCACCTCACTTTCAACACTTTCAACACAGGACAGGAAACATGTCAGTGAGAAAATGGGAAAACAAAGTAATCTGCGCTATTTATTTGAAAAGTAACTTAGATATTTTCTTGTGAATTTAAAAGTAATGCGTTACTTTACTAGTTATTTGAAAAAGTACTCTGATTACGTAACTCGCGTTACTTGTAATGCATTACCAACACTGCCTTACCCAACACTGGACGCTGAACTATATATTTTTCATTTTTATTGAAAAATAGTGGAACCTTGTATTCTGTAGAGCTGGGAAACGATTAACTGCGATTAATTGCACTAATGTTTTTGTTTATATAATATGTGTGTGTGTGTGTGTGTGTGTGTGTACTGTACTTATTTATTATGTAGGCCCTATGTATAAAGTCACACACATACAGTATATATTTTGAAAATTACATGTATTTACATATATTTATATTCATATAAATGAAATTTTATGTAAATATATTTAATATATAAACATGCATGTGCGTATTTATATGTACATAATAAATATACACAGCACACACACATATATATTGTACACAAAAACTTTTATTTTGTATGCGATTAATGGCGATTAATCGTTGCCCAGCGCTACAATCCTTAATTTTCCTCTTCATCATGCCACTACCGGAATTGTTTTTACATATTACAGTTTTTCTCAATTGCTAAAACACTAAACCCTCTGAACCAAATGCTCAGTTGCCTGAACCCATTGATTGAATCAATCACTCTTTTGGCAAAACCATAAGCACTTTTCACCTGTTTAGACACAACTTGCCAACACATTTTCATTGTGATGCACCCGTGCTGCATAATGGTGAGCGCAGGTGACAAAAGTCAAACACAATTAAAGCACAGGTTTCACCACTTGAACACAACAACTCAAAACTGATCACACTTGTGGCTAATGATGTGAGGGAACATATACAGTAAGCCAGTTCAGAGAGCACTGGTTTGTGAGGCCTGAGAGGAAGTGTTCGTGTGAGAGGTGGTTGAGGTGGTCAGCGAAGACAAAGAACAGTAATATCTGATCAATCCAAACATCAGTAGATTCACTGTGTCCACCATAATCCGAAGATTTAGAGAAGAAAACAAGGAAATTACAATTTTTTGACATTATAGTCAAACAATTATTTTCTCACATTCACTTGCATTGACGATTTTTCAATCTAGAGGTCCAGTGGGGTTTTATGGATGGGCGGGACTTACCAGCTCTATAGTATGTCATACAGTAATTGCTGTCAACATTTACATACTGTACTACAGGGCTATTCAATTAGATCCATTTGAGGGCCGGATTATCGAACTGGAAATTTGAAGCGGGCCAAGGGGATGGGGGCCGTCCCGATCTTTTTCTAGGGGGCCTATACAATTACACTGAAATGCATTTTCACTAAAAGGAACTAATATTACCAACACCAACATCTATAAAAGGTTACGGTGCTGACTGTCAATCAATTAAAAAAAATAAAAAAATCACACATTTTTTTGTAATTAATCATGAATAATCGCATATTTATATATTTATACTGTCATAATTTCACAATGAACCTCCAAATTAAGGTAGAAACAACAAAGTATTTTTAAATATGTGTTTAATAGCATCTTTTTACCAAGTAGCCTATTATTAATGAAGTATTGATTTCAATATTGCTACTGGTAACTCTATTAAATGAATTTTCTCTCAGTTTTACATATTAATTATGTCCATTCAACATTACAGTAGAATTGAAAGCCCAACATTTAATAGGCTCTGAAATATATAACAGCTTTTAATTTAGGTGATTTTAAAACAATCTTCACATAAACTATAAATTGTATATGCATAAAATAGACAGATTATTATTGCCATATACTGGTTATAATCGATATTTTATGTTTTTAATTTTACATAAGTGTTTGTTTACCACAAAGTATATTTTGGCCATCAAGATAACATTCAAATTGGATCATAAGAGCTTTAAAGTGCTTAAAATGGTTGTGCAAAATGCTTGAAAGTCATTGAAAAGTGCTTGAATTTCTCTCTCAAAAGAATTTGAATGATTCTCACTGATCTTTCAGCAACCTTAATTCATTCTGGGCGAATTCAAACACTTTTCACTGGATCTCGCAGCACTGTGCAGTAACAGTGTCGCGAAATCAACTTTGGTTCCCGATGCTGTTCTGAGCTTGGACAAGTGTGTTTGCGTTGCGGTCCGAGCTGATAAACGGTCCGCGCTGCGCAGCTCAAATGTGGCGCGCTTTGGTTTCTCTTTCGCTTCGTTTGCCGTTTAATGTTTCTCATATGAAACAGAAATAGCAGCGCTTATGAGCTGAATAACGCGGTGGTCGCGCCATTGCGACCGCTCACAAAATTTAGTCGCACCGGCAGAAAAAATGCGACCATTTGGTCGCAGTCTGGAGCCCTACAAGCGCTTGTCAAATCTGCCGTCTATTGATGATGTTGCGATCTCCGGTAGATTGTTGTTGTTCTTGGCTCTCTTGCTTTTCTTTTTTGGCTGGCCCGCCGCCTAGTGGACAAACTAATTAGTGCAAAAACCATTCAAGCCACCTGCTGCTCCCTCGGGCCGGACGAAGATGATTGGCGGGCCGCATTGGGCCCGCGGGCCGCCAATTGAATAGCCCTGCTGTACTATAATGTCAAAAAATGGTAATTACCTGTTCTCTTCTCTAAATCTTCGGATTATGGTGGACACAGTGAATCTACTGATGTTTGGTTGTACCCTTTGTCCAGCCTCCCTCATGCTCATACCATGGACAAGAACATGGTCAATCACAGTAGCTCTGATTTCATCAGATATTACTGTTCTTTGTCTTCGCTGACCTCCTCGACCACCTCGACCTCCTCTCAAACTAACTCTTCCCATCTATGTTGTTGCCTGGCCAGACAAAATGTGGCCTGTGATGTGGATGAAGTCCTGTGGCCTGACCCAGTACGGAGACATGATGCTGTGGCTGAGTAATGCACTTATTTGTATATTTTTGTACTTTATTTTTACATGGGCTTACTGTTCTAAAGTGGCAAACGCATAGGATTTCTGTTTGTTTTTGCAAGTGCTACATGTAAATGCACAAGATTTCTGTTTTGTCTTTTTGTACAAGTGCTAAATGCACAGGTTTTCTTTGTTTTGCAACATGCATTTAGCCTACAGTGAACAATAAACATTTATTTCTCCAGCTTCATGTCCTGAGCATTGTGTTTTCTATTTTTCTACGTAGTGTTTAGTGACTGTTCAGTAGTGTTTTTAATTTTGATTGACTCGGGGCACGACTTGACAACATAGTTCAGTTTTGAGCACAGATTGAACTGTTTTGAGGTGAAAGTTTGGTTTTGCAAGAAGAGTCTGAGATTTTGTGAATATAGCTTGAAAATTGGGTTTTGTGTTCACAGTTTAGAGAAAAGGAGAGCAGCTTTCAAGAAATGTGTCTTAGCAATCGAGAAAAACTGTACTAGGCAAATGGGCCTAATTCTGTTTTGATTGCATTTATGTAAAATGAATATTTTGTACATTGTGTGGTCCTTCCTACAAAAGGAGTCATGTATTATTTGATACTTTTTTAATATACAAGACCAAAACCTAACGAGGCCAACAGTACTTTCTGAATGCTGTATTCAAAAACTGCGATTTGATACGTGCTCTCCCGGTTTTCAACAGAAGAGGGCACCTTTCTCCCAAACTGGAGCAGTTCTCGTGGACGCGCCCTGAGAATCTACGTGCACTCGCAGAGTGGAATGCTAGTTCACGCGCTTGCTGTTGCGAAGGGCGATAGCGTCGCGAACGAGCGCGCATGCAAGCAGACGGATCAGAGGAGACGCACGTCACGAATCCGCAGAGATGCTGAAGGAGCCGCGATAATAAAGGGACGTTTACAAAAACACGGCGCTGTTTGTGCATTTGTCAGAGAAAATGACATCTCCCGCCGTCCTCATGGATAAACATTCCGAATATATACACCATTCGACATGATTTTAAAGCGCATTTTGGGAGAATTATAAACCACACCCGGCGCTGTGAGGATCGGGATTGAGGTGAGTAACGTTAACATGGATACGGACATACGGCTCTATGACATGCCGTCAGTGAAAGCTGCGGTCATATTAAATGCAGTTATATGAGTGTTTTCAAGGTCATAACCACTGGAATGAACAATAATTAAAATGTGAAGTGTGTGGATGTGTTGTCGGTGTTGACTGTAGCAACGCAACACATCGAGCGGTGCGGATCACATTTCAACAGCGGGCCGCTGCCATTAAACCAGATCAGGCTTGAAGTATTAATTTTAAATATGGCAGATACCAGCCTGGTGTGTTTATTAAAAAGTAAAAGTCCTCAAAAAAGCATTTGTAGAAAGAAGTAAACGCTGTAATTATCTGGCAATTACTTAAGTGCTGCAAAACACGCAAACAGACTGTTCTTCGAGTAACAGCTCAGAGTGTTACATACGGTTTTTTTAAGAGTCTGGACACCTCTTACTACATTTAGTTTAACAGATCTGTCCTTTGGTGTTAGTATGTTACCGTGTGAACGTGTTAAAATGACAGCTGTCAATCACTAAGCTCTTTAAATGCAGAAAAGATTTCTCACTCCTTAGAGATATTATCATGTCTTCGGTGGTCTCTACATTTATCTAAAGCTACTGTCGTTAGTAATACACAGAGCTGTAACGTTACTGTTTATACAACAGTTTCAGTCCTGATAGGTGAAATAGCGTCCCAAGAGTGCACTGGTATGACGGTGGGATGCTCCGCTGTATGACTCTACTTGTCTGTATTATCCAAGTTACATACTATTGGAGTAAATGAGCCTGTGTCACATGGAAAACCCGGAGTGGAATCAGAACAAGGTGATGGAAATGGAATCTCGATGCTCCAATCCACTCACATCCCTGATAGCACTCATACATCACGGAGACTTCTGTTTCAGTGGTTCTCAACTCCAGTCCTCAGGGCCCACTGCTCTGCACATTTTGTATGTTTCTGAATCTGACACACTCAGTTTAAAGGAGAACTCCGGTGTGATTTTGACCTAAAGTGTATTGAATCATGATACCGAGTGTGAACGTACCTTGCATATCTCATCTCGGTTTGTGTCCTGCTGTCCGAAATCTGGGGTCAGTTAGCCGATGCTCACAACAGGCTGTCAATGAGAGTCAACAGGGCATCGGAATAACCATGTAAATAAATCACTGTTTTACGCCATTTACGAGGCACAAAGTAGCTCCACACTTCACTAGTAGACTTCCAAGGGCCTTGACATTTAAAACGAGACATTTATAACTCAGAAAAAGCACCGGTAGTTTATTTACAAGAAGATTTATACAGACAGTACCTGGAAAAGAAAATCCAGTCGCCGCCATCCTGAACTTAGTCACGATAAGTCGAGTGTCGAGCACCAAGGAATTCATCAGGTTATCATCGTATCAGGTTGTAGTTTCCTTCGTGCTCAACACTCGACTTATCGTGACTACATTTAAGATGGCGGCGACCGGTCTGTTTCTGGTGGAAGATGTCTGTATAAATCTACTTGTAAATAAACTACCGGTGCTTTTTCTGAGTTCTCAATGTCTCGTTTTAAATGTCAGGGCCCTTGGAAGTCTACCAATGAAGTGTGGAGCTACTTTGTGCCTCGTAAATGGTGTAAAACAGTGATTTATTTACATGGCTTCTTCGATGCCCTATGGACTCTCATTGACAGCCTGTTGTGAGCATCGGATAACTGACCCCAGATTTCGGACAGCAGGACACAAACCGAGATGAGATATGCAAGGTACGTTCACACTCGGTATCATGATTCAATACACTTTAGGTCAAAATCACACCGGAGTTCTCCTTTAACTCATGGATTTTTTTCCTAAGGAGCTGATGATCTGAATCAGGTGTGTTAAATGAGAAAGACATACAAAATGTGTAGAGCAGTGGATCCCAAAAACTGGAGTTGAGAACCACTGGTCTATTTGAAGTTAGAAATGACTGGAAGATGTGTTTTTAGAGTGGTTGCTTATCTGCAATACGTCTATAGGACGTTTCCTGTCAGATGTCAAATAGATGTGTATTAGATGTCTTTAAGATGTTTATGATTTAGAATGTATGTAAAACTGCCGTCTTACAGACGTCTGTCAGATGTTTGTATACAGCAGATGCTTTCCAGATCAAGTGATCTTTAACAGACATCTTGCAGACGTACATGTGCTGTCTGGGACTATTGCTCGTTGACAGACAAAGCTTGATGCTTTGGCTTTTTTTGAAAACTATTTTCGCTGGCAGAGAGAAAATATACAAATTAAAAGAGCAGTAATATTTACTGTTGTTCTGCAAAATTTTGCAGGCGAAATCCAGTCAAATATCGGTGCAGTCAGGAGTTTCATTAGTGCGAAAACCCTCATGTTGTTCCAAACCGGCAAGACCTTTTTTCAGCTTTGGAACACAAGTTAAGATATATTTTAAGACCTTTCTGACCCTGCATAGACAACAACACAACTGACACGTTCAAGGCCCAGAAAGGTTGTAAGGACATTGTTAAAATAGTTCATGTGACATGAGTGGTTCAACCTTAATTTTATGAAGCTATGACAATACTTTGTTCACAAAGAAAAAAAAACGACTTTACTCAACAATTTCTTCTCTTCTGTGTCAGTCTTCACCTCAAGCATACATGGTACTGTTGTGAATATGCGTTGAAAACTGACACAGAAGAGAAGAAATTGTTGGTTGTTTTTGTTTTTTTTGTCCACAAAAAGTATTCTTGTAGCTTTACAAAATTACGGTTGACTGACGTCACATGAACTATTTTAACAATGTCATTATTTCCAGGGACAGAAAGTTCTCGGATTTCTATAAAAATATCTTAATTTGTGTTCTGAAGATAAACAAAGATCTTACAGGTTTGGAACGACATGAGGGTGAGTAATTAATAACAGAATTTTTATTTTTTGGTGAGCTATCCTTTTAAATCGTAGCGACTTTTTGCTAATTCAATCCCTCATTTCACTTTAAACATATTTTTTCATTCTTTGCTACGATACCTTAGCCTGGAAAAAATCCAGACCCTAATCTATTAAGATTAAGGGTCTGGCATCGAGCAATGAAAAGGGCCTAACTCGAGGGGCGGTACCAAGCATGCATTTGAAACTCTCACTGCACGCAATTGGATAACGCCACGACCAATCACAACAATACATGGTGTGACGTATCCATACACTTAGCTACCAGCGGAGCTAACTGATAGATTAAACTCTTGCCGTATCCAGTCGGCAAAACAGCAAAAACGTCCATCTTGCAAAGGAACGATTCGAGCGCGGTTTTCTGTTCCTCTTTTATATGAAAAGCCAAGTCTAACTTGTTCATTGTAGCGGCCAAAGCCGTTTCAAACAACTGGTGTTCATCTGTAGCCATCTTTCAATGTTTACTAAATGATTCCGGACGTCGCAGCGCTGTCGTCATCAGCTTAGCTCGCCTCTGGCCCGCCTACATCAAATACACCGATTTGATTGGTTCCCAGAACTGCTTACGTAATGCAGTAACGTGCATCATTGCTCGATGCCAGAGAGTCTTGCAGAGACAATTCAAATTGTGCTCTCGCGAGACCTCTGGATTTCCAGGGTAACGATACCTCATTTTCCCACCACATGTCATTTGCTAGCTGTTCCTTGAAGATACTTTGTAAATTTTCTACCATAAATATATCTAAACCAAAATGTTAAACTTTTTTAGAACTTCATTTGGACAATTTTAACGACAATTTTCTCAATATTTAGATTTTTTGCACCCTCAGATTCCAGATTTTCAAATAGCTGTATCTTTGCCAAATATTGTCATATGCTAACAAACCATACATCAATGGATGATGTATACATCTCAATTTTTTAAAAATTACTGGTTTTGTGGTCCAGGGTCACAAATGATGGTATGATGTATCCATGCAAAGTTTTAAAAATCAGCATATATTTTGTAAGATGCACCTTTATTTTGAAACTCTGTTAGTCACATCTGTGTGCAATGTCCTAAAGAAACACCTCTCTGCTGGAACCACTAGAAGACTTTGCACATCATGTACAATGTTCATCAAAACAGCTCAGTGACAATTTGACAAGTCACGTGTGACTTGTGCGATATATATTTGTCTGTATTATTTTAAAATATTTGAATATTTTGATTTGTGACAAATTTGACTAGTAAAATCATTTCCAACTTGCTTAACCAAATATTTCATTTTAACGTTGAATTGCTGAATATGAAGCCACTGATTGTCCATTGTAAATGCTGTCACAGTACATCAAGCAAGACTAACACAATATTCTTTTCTTTTCTTGGTCTAGTGGGCACCACACGGCTCCAATGCCAGACCCAGACCCCTGTCGCTGGCGTTAGGGGACAAGCTCAGAGCAGACCGCAGACAGGATGAGCGCAGGACAGGAGCAGACAGACATCCTGTCCCAGGGCATTCTGGTCAAGGAACGATGGAAAGTAGTAAGTCTGCAGGTTTTATCTAATACACATCAGTGTAGTGCTTGGCTTGACATTCTAGTTATTGATTAAGACAGTTCTTAAAGACAAAAATAGAAATCCTGACAGTGAAAAGAAACAGAAATCTGCTTTCACATATTGGAAAGGTTGTGATACTACATTTAGCTTCACTTGCGTATGTGAGTGAGACTGTTTTCAATAAGTGTGCAGATAGTGGCAGGTAGTGAGTCACTCCTCACACTGATCTCGTAGTGCAGTGTGTGTTCATCTGTGACCGGCTCCTTTAGTTAAGTGATCAGTAATACGTTGCTTCCTCTGACGAAACATGTTGTATAAGCTCACTGCTGAATCAACTGAGTATAATCCCCGGAGAAAACCAGATTTGTCACTGTACAGGGATATCTGAGGAGAAAAGGAAGTGACACAAGAGGGCAGAAAAGATTGTGGCACAAAGGGACATGTGATGCCATAAGAAAAAAATAGCCAAATCTTGAAAATTCAATCTGACTGCTATGTAGAATATGCTGTGATGCTGCAATTTTCTTGTTTTGCATTAAATCAAGTATTATTGCTGTATGAAGTATATTTAAATTATGTCAATTATTTTAATTATATTGTTTCTCTTTCCCTTACTCAATGTATTTTACACCAAAAACAGTTTAATTTACTATTTTAGTCTCTGGCTAAAACGCAATTCATATTTTATTATGGATGTGATTTGCATCTGGTATGTAAACAGTGGTGTTAGAATTTACCTGGCTTAATTACATTTTGAAATAATTAAATTACTAGTAATTATTGTGATTAATAATCTACGATTAATTCAAATTCAAAGATAATATATCACTCTTTTTACCTCAGCTCAAGAAAATTGGCGGGGGCGGCTTTGGCGAGATCTACGAGGCTCTAGACCTGATGAACCGAACCAGTGTGGCTCTGAAAGCAGAGTCCGCTCAACAACCCAAACAGGTTCTGAAGATGGAGGTGGCAGTGTTGAAGAAACTGCAAGGTAAGTTGTTAAGCAGAGTAGATACAGTGCCTTGCAAAAGTATTCACACCCCTTCATTTTTTTCACATTTTGTTTTGTTGCAGCATTATGTTAAACTGCTTTAAATTAGTTTTTCCCCACATCAATTTACACTCCATACACCATAATAATGACAAAGCAAAAACCAGAAATTTTACAAATTTATTAAAAATAAAACACTGAAATAAGTATATTGCATAAGTATTCATGTAACTTATTAACTCAGTACATAGTTGAAGAACCTTTACAGCCTCAAGTCTTTTTGGATATGATGTGACAAGCTTTGCACATCTGCATTTGGCAATTATCTGCCATTCTTTGCCTCACCTTTTCACCTCTCAAGCTCTGTCAGCTTGGATGGGGGCTGGCAGACATTTTCTAGAGTCCTAGTTGTTCCAATCATCTTCCATTATGGATAATGCTTCTGTGAACCTTCAATGCAGCAGATTTTTTTCTGAACTCTTCCCTAGATCATTGCCTTAACGCAAGTCTGTCACTGAGCTCTACAGGCAGTTATCTTGACCTCAGGACTTGGTTTTTGCTCTGATATGCATTTTCAGCTGTTAGACCTTTACTGAGAGGTGTGTGCCTTTCTAAATCATACTCATTCAAATGAATTTGCCACAGTTTAACTCCACTCGAAGTGTAGTAACATCTAGAAGCAATATGAATGCTAAATTTCGAATGTCCCAGAAAAGGGACTTATGCAACGGGATCTTTTCAGTTTTTTTATTTCTAATAAATTTGCAAAGTTGTTACAAACCTGTTTAGTGCTTTGTCATTATGGTGTATGAGATGTAGATTGATGTGGAAAAAAAGTACTTTAAAGCAGTTTAACATAATGCTGCAACAAAACAAAATGTGAAAAAAATTAATATGAATACTTTCGCAAGGCACTGTAAATGTGTGTAACTGAGATTTTTATAAATTCATATAAATTCATTTTTATAAATTTTATAAATTCACAAATGGTATACTAAATTACATTTAAATTTTGTTTTTGAACGTTTCGGGGCTCAGTATGATTTTTTTTTTTTAAAGAAGTGAGTACTTTTATTCAGCAAGGATGCATTAGAGGGATAGTTCACCCCCCATTTTTTATTTTTTTTTTTGCATTAATTACTCCAAACCTGTAAGACCTTCATTCATCTTCGGAACACGAATTAAGATATTTTTGATGAAATCCAAGAGCTTCCTGACCCTGGATAGACAGCAACGCAACTACCTCATTCAAGGCCCAGAAAGGTAGTAAGGACATGGTTAAAATGGTCCATGTGACATCAGTGGTTCAACCATAATGTTATGAAGCTCTGAGAATTTTTTTCTTGAGAATACTGAACGCACAGCAAGAACTGACAAGGAAGAGAAGAAATTCTTGAATAAAGTCTATTTTTTTCTTTGTGCAGAAAAATAATAATTTATTAGTGAGTAATTAAAGGATTAGTTCTCTTTCAGAACAAAAATTTACAGATAAATTACTCCCCCCCCCCCCTTGTCATCCAAGATGTTCATGTCTTTCTTTCTTTAGTTGTAAAGAAATTGTTTTTTGAGGAAAACATTTTAGGATTTCTCTCTATATAATGGATATGTATGGTGCCCCCAAGGTTGAACTTCCAAAATGCAGTTTAAATGCAGCTTCAAAGGGCTTTAAATGATCCCAGCCAAGGAAGAAGGGTCTTATCTAGTGAAAGCTAGTGATTATTTTCGAAAAACAAATTGACAATTTATATACTTTTAAACTTTTTATGTGCATGCGTAGTCTGTGTGATCCGGGTCAATACAGTTAGGGTATGTTGAAAAACTCCCATGTCGTTTTCTTCCCCAACTTCAAAATCATCCTACATCGCTGCAGAAGTGTTTACAAAGTGAACATACAAAGAAGATCAAATGCCCTTTACAAAAAAAAGGTAAAACGGTGTAGGATGATTTTGAAGTTGAAGACAAAAATGAGATGGCAGTTTTTTTTCTTTTTTTGGTGACCTATTCCTTTTAATTGATCAAATGTTACAGTAAATGCATCTGTAATATTACAAAAGATTTCTATTTGAAAAAAAAAAAAAATTATTTTGACCTTCTATTCATCCAAGAATCCTGAAAAAATAATATTGCAGTTGTACAAAATATTAAGCAGCAGCATAACTGTTTTCAATATTGATAACAAGAAGTTACTCAATAAATTATGTTTCTTGAGTACCAAATCAGTATATTAGAAGGACATTGTGACATTCTGAAAAGTAAGCTGTTGAAAATTAAGCTGTCATCACAGGATTAAATTGCATAGAAAATAATTATTTTAATTACCGTCTATGTCTATTGTGAATCATTTTTTGTCTGTTTTTAAAGGGTGTGCAACAAAAATACTGTTATGCAAGAAAAATTTCAGACTTAAAAGTCTGACAATGAAGTTTATATTATATCATGAAATTGTAGTCATATTTCACAAATATTACTATTTTTACTATATTTTTGATAAAATTAATGTGTTACATAAATAAATAAATGCAAATATATACATTTTAGAATTTTAAAATTCTGATTTTGTTCAGTCTGTGGTGTAAAAAGGTAGTATTAACAATTAAAGTAAAAACACTTAAGCAAAACATGGTCAGGTCAAAGTGTCCGACTAATTTTTTGGTACCAAAACATCCTCTCTCTCTTTCGGCTCGCTCCCTTTTATCAGGGGTCGCCACAGCGGAGTGATCCACACAGCCGATTTGGCACGTTTTATGCCGGATGCTTTGGTACCAAAACACTATGTGGGTATAATATGTCACAGGTTACTTTATTTTGCTATCCTCACTTACATAAATGAACTGTAGTCCTGCACCCACTAGAAAAAAAATCTAAAATTATATGTGGTGTCTAAATAATTTTTGGTTTGACTGTATATACAGTATTTTTATTTTATTTTGCTTGTTGTATATAGTATACATTGCTGTGTTCAAGTTTAATACAGCCTGAATTGAAATTGGCAATGTTTTGCACCAGATAAATGCAACCCTGATTTTTGGGATTCAAAGAGGAAATCTTATTAGTTTCAAATAGAGCGAAGACCATCTATGTTTGTAAAGCAGCTCGTAATTTTAAGGATTAAGCATCGGTAAAGGATCAGTAGCCAAGCTTGAAATCAAACCGTGTCTTCTTTTCCTCTGGGCAAAGAATCAACGAATCAATTAGCAGAGCCCAGCAATGACACCATCATTGTCCTCTTTCCTTCCCTTTACAGTCGTCCTCCATTATATCCTCAACCTCTCCACTCTCCTTATGAAAAAAAATCAATGTACTTGTATCATGTTGGCTGTAATATGGCTGTATGATAGGACAGAGTGGTTTTATCTCTTCCTGAGGGAAAGACTTGTAACTGGAGATCTCTCTATCCACCCCCCCATCACGTTAGAAGATATGTAAACAAAACAGACCCTTACTAAATGTAATGCGCACATGACATGATACTGTTGCTTTTTATTGCAAGTAATATATGCAGATCTACTGGTATTCTTCATACACAGTGTCATTTTTTTGCATAATTCTGTGTACAATTACTGTGTAGGCTATATAATGAAAATGAACATTAACATAATAATCATAATAATAATAATAGACAACTGGATATCAGGAGGAAGAGGCATGTGAGCAAGAGAGAAGGCAGGAGTAAATCAGAGTACAATATGGCTGAAGCCAGTTTGATCTGTTACTGCAGCCCAGAAAGCTTCCCAAGAGAGCTGAGCCGCACTGAACTAAATCCATAACCCGCCCCCTCGTTTGGACAGACCTCCATTAGGAGGAGGAGTAGTGGAGCACATGGACAGAAAAAGAAACAAACTTATTGTCTTTCATGTCCGCTTATATTGTAGTCATTGTTTCATTTACCAAAGCAACATTTTCCACCTTCTCTTTGATCCTTAAAAGTGGAAAGGGCTTATTTGCCACTGTACCTTTAAGACTTCTATGTGTAAATGACTTCTTCTATTACTGGTTGCTATAAAATGAGTTACAATGATATGTAGTCTAATGAAGTCTGGTCTTGTTGTTGCAGGAAAAGATCACGTTTGTCGGTTTGTTGGATGTGGCCGCAATGATCGCTTTAACTATGTTGTAATGGAGCTTCAGGTGAGGCATGATTGATGGTTAAATTAACTCTGTGACCTATAAAAAATGTATCTGTACATGTATCACTTTCCTACAATATATATTCATTTAATTTTCCATTTAGATTTGTTTTTTTTTTTTTGTTGCAGTTTGTATATGTATTTGAAGTCTTCAGGCATTGTGGTCTGTGTGCATTTATTTGCACATTTATATTAAACCTGTCTTTCAGTCAAATATTTGTAGCAAAACTGATTAACTGTTGCCTTTTTGGCTTTTGCAGGGCCGTAATTTAGCGGATCTGAGGAGGAGCATGAACCGCGGCACTTTCACAGTCAGCACTACACTTAGACTAGGTCTGCAGATACTGGAGGCCATCGAGAGCATCCACTCAGTTGGCTTTTTACACCGTGACATTAAACCGGTAAGAAGTTTAAACTCTTTTACCTGCCTCCAATACAAATTATAGTGATTACAAAATAATTTCTGTATTGTAAATAAATAGCAGTATAATTAAAGGGATAGTTTTCCCAAAAATGGATATTACCCCATGATTTACTTACCCTCAAGCCATATGACTTTCTTCTTTCAGACTAATATAATCAAAGTTATATTCAAAAATGTCCTGGCTCTTCCTAGCTTTATAATAGCTGTTGAGATTTTGAAGTAAAATAAAGTATATCCATCCATCATAAAACGTACTCCACACAGCTTCAAGGGGTTAATAAATCCCTCCTAAGGCGAACTGATGTGTTTGTGTAAGAAAAACATCCATATTTAAAACGTGTAGAATCTGTAATCTCTATGAACCCTAGAAAACTCTAAATATAAACTAATCTCTATGGATATTTTTTCTTACACAAACGCCTTGATTCACTTCAGAAGGCCTTTATTAACCCCCTGGAGCTGTGTGAAGTACTTTTTATTATAGATGGATGCACTTTATCGGACTTCAATTGAACTATTGATTATTAACACCCATTCACTGCCATTATAAAGTTTGGAAAAGCCAGGACATTTTTAAATGTAACTCTGAATGTATTCATCTGAAAAAAAAAAAAAAAAAAACTCATATACATCTAGGATGACTTGAGGGTGAGTAAACCATTGGGTAATTTTCATTTTTGGGTGAAATATCCCTTTAAATAGTACACTTACTATAACAATGTGATACTTAAAATTTTACTTTTTACTCAAAATATTGATACCTCATAGTAATGAATGATTTGTTTGCACTGTTTTCAGTCCAACTTTGCCATGGGCCGATTTCCTAACACATGCCGAACTTGCTACATGTTAGATTTTGGTTTGGCGCGCCAATTTACAAACTCCTGCCAAGAAGTCAGACCGGTCAGTATCTGTAGCCATTTCTAATGCAGTCTTTCTAACTGTACTTGTTTATATGTTTGTGAGTCTTTATTTGCCACTGTGTTTTATATATTTGTGTACTGCAAGATTCTATTCTCTCTCAGCCCCGTCCTGTTGCAGGGTTTAGGGGTACAGTACGATACGCCTCAGTCAATGCCCATAAGAACAAGGTAAGAATCCCCCTGTTTGCTCTGTTTGTAGTTTTCCAGTTAACCAGGATAATTCTGGTCTGATAAGATTTGTTTTGGTCTTACTCTTATAGGAGATGGGGAGACATGATGACTTGTGGTCTTTGTACTACATGCTGGTAGAGTTCTTGGTTGGGCAACTCCCCTGGAGGAAAATAAAAGACAAGGTGCTGATCAGGCAGGAAGAAGAAGTGCTTTGAAAAGCATTTTCCTGTTTGTCTAGAAGTGATGATGATATTTGTGTGTTTATGCATTAGGAGCAAGTGGGGAAGTTAAAAGAGACGTACGATCATCGGCTCATGTTGAAGCACCTGCCGCCAGAATTCAGCGTCTTTCTAGACCACATCAGCAATTTGGACTACTTTACCAAACCTGACTATCAAGTACAAATTTGACACTTTAATAAATCAGTGGAATATCTAGCATTATTTAGTCATTGGTCAATCTCACATTGAAATTATTCTCCACTCTAGCTACTGAGGACCGTTTTTGAGAATAGCATGAGAACCTACAACGTAGTGGAAAATGACCCGTACGATTGGGAAAGGATGAGCTCAGACAGCCCATTGACAATCACTGCCGCGGCAAACACGCCACAGCACCATACTCGCCTCACACCTGCTCAGATGGGGTAAATCATGTGACTGTTTTAATTTCATTTTGCTTTTTCATGGTAGTGGCATCACCATGAAGATTTCTCTGGTGCTTCTGTTTTCTTCCAGCATTGTGAATGCCTCTTTGGTGCCTGGAGATCTTCTGAAGGAGAACACAGATGAAGTTCTACAAGATGAGCAGCTCAGTGATGGGGACAATGTTCGGCCCGAGCACTTGCCTGGATCTCCAAACCTTCCTCACAGGAACCAGGAGACTGATGTCTGGGAGGACCTGGACCGCAACCGGAACCGAATCTGTCCCGCTGTCTGGAAGGTACCAGAATGTGTACCATGGACTATGAATAAACATCTTTGTCTATTGTTGGATTATTAATATTCTGTTGTCCTTCCTTTCTAGATGGGGACAGAGGATGAGCATAGCAACCAAGGCAATCAGAGCCCCCATGCAGGGCCTAGCATTGGTTCACCAGTGCGGGTCCGTTCAGAGGTGGTGCCCTCAGATAGAGACACTCCTCTTTTGAGGAAACTGCGCAACATCCATAGCTTTGAGCTGGAGAAGAGACTAACATTGGAGCCCAAACCCAACACTGAACGTTTTGTAGAGGCCTGGTAAGCCTCTTCTACACTGAATTGCATTTTTATTTTCAAATATTGAGCATGTAGCAACATTTCAGTATGTTCTGAATACTAAGTGTGCTTTTTTTCCGGTTTCTGTGACCAGTGCTGGCAAGCAGCCACCTGGTACAGCACAGGAACGGGAAGCTGATGGTGTCCCTGGCATGGCCATGTTGAACGGAATTCACACAGAGCATGTTTGGCACTACGACGAGGAATTCCGCTCTGGTGGTGGCTCGCCCAAGCCTGCTTCACCAGGATCTCCTGAGCAGGGCGATGGTGCAGCTAACAGTGGTTTTGTTGCTCTAAACCTAAGCTCAGGTCTACAAGATGTTGAGTTGCGTGATTGGGTGATGGTAGAGAAGGGCTCTGACCTGCAGGACTTCAAAGAGGCAGCAGGAAGTAGCCCTGGTCGTGAGGCTAAACTCACTAGTAGCCCATCAGATGAGTGTGAAGAGGACCCAGAGGTTTTGCAGCCAATGGATGAATCACCGGATAAAGAATCCACTCCTAGTCCTGTACAAGGAGACGCCCACATGCTTCACACAGTCCAGGGCTCAAATAGGATGGATCGGTTGGAGCTCAGTGTTTTCCCTGCTGCTGGTGGACCTCCTGTTACTCCCACCAGCCCTGGTGAGGCACTGGCTGAAGGAGCACTCACACAGGTAACTATCTTTAAACCCATTCTCAGAAAAGGTTTAAAACAGTTGAGTTTCAAAACAGCTTCTCAGCTACAATAAAAAGGTGCCAAACAGGACGAGAGGCTCTATCTTGGCAATGCTTTAGCTTATCAAGACAGGTTTTGGAAGGTGTTATTGACTTAAAGTGGACCTGAACAGTAGTATGACAGTGTCAGAAATTTAGTACAAATCACAACAGCTTTAAAGTAATTTTTTCTTGAGTCACATATATTTTAGACGATTTTATATAAAGCCTGTGTAATCCCTGCCAAGTTTCTCACTTCATTTAAATGAGGTCAGTTTAGACTGTTACTCTCTTACAAATGTGATCATGAACAAGCCAGACAGGAACTGAGGATGATTCACTTTGTCAAGGATCTTGGCTACACTTTAATACAATACAAAAAAAAAACAATGCATGTTTGTAAGTAAAAGTTGCAGTTTTACTTACTAGTACACAATAAAAGGGTATTTAATCTCCTGTGCTTTTTGATTTATATGTTTAAAAAATGTACAGTAATTAGTGTTTTTCGCTTAAAGGGAACATCGGATGCCCATTATCCACAAGTTGGTATGATTCTTAGGGTCTTCATGAAATGTCTGCAACATAATTTGGTTAAAATTCCTCAATCGTTGTGTAAAACAACACCCTTTCTACCTTTCTACCTGGTCATATACAGCTCTGTTCACAGCTAGCCATTTCGGTGCATGGCTCTTTAAATGGTAAAAAGCTACTGCTCACTCCACCCCTTCTTCCGTTTTTTGTGTATTCGGTGACACTTTACCATCAAAAACAAAGCTGATCCACTGTGTTCTCAGTGGCTCTGATGTTGTGAGAAAATGAAGACTCTTACGTTCACTTTTACATCCATCTACAAAACACTTGCACTGTTTGCGAGACTTTGTCGCTACAGCTACTTGAGCGCGGAGAAAATGACGGACAGCATACAACTGGCTGAGGGTAGAAATATGGTAATATGGGACACGCTGTCAGCGGCCGTGGGCGGGGCCTGAACAGTATGACATCATACTGCTCAGAAAATCAGAATGCCTTGATAATTAAGACTTTTTAGGTTAGTGGGAATTAAAAAGATGGCCACATAGGCTAGTTGTGTCCACACACTGCTAAGACACATTTATATTCAAACTCCATGTAAAAGTGAATTTTGCATCCGATGTCCCCTTTAAAAATACCTCATGAAAATTTCCTTCTGCTCTAATCTTTTCTGGATGTTTTAAATAAGGCTAACACTTTCTATGCCACGCACACACACTCATGTCAGCAGAATAAAGGTGGTCTCTGAGGGCTGCTCACCTGTCAGCCACAGTAATGAGATACAGACAGCTCACCCTCAGGTCTGTGATGTAAGCTTACGATAGTCTGAGCTAAGCTGATCCTGTTACCTGAGCTCTCGTATCCTTAGTGGCCAGGTCAGATCACTGTCTGTGGAAGGAGTGTTGTAAAACCGCACAGAGCTGGCTTAATTTATTACAGTGTTGCAGATTCAGGCACAATACTGACCTTATGAAAGTTTGATTTAAGTGCCACGGTATCTGGAAGATGTCCGTGCATTCCTTCTACCCACATAACCATCTGCAACCATCTGCTTCCTCTTATTCTTTCATTACCTTCTACTATCTTTCCCTTTTTATTTTCCTTTTTTCCTATTTTCACTACCCATTCACCGCCCTGACTCACCTGATCCACCTCACTAAACGCTCTTCGCCTCCCTTCCACTGTTCCTTACTTCCTTTTCTAGCTGCCCACCTCTCCTGCATCCCAACCTGAGGAGCTTGTGGCAAGGACGTGCAGCCCCCTGCACCTGCGCTCCCCTAGCCCACACACCCTCCTCATGACCCTGTCGGACCCCCTACACCAGCGCGGCCCGCCAGGGATACGGCGCAGCCAATCTGCAGACCACCAACAGCACCCTTCCTTGTCCACTTCCTCGTGCCACGCCTCGGTGCCACTACCTTCCCAGCCCCGTGCTGCCCATTCGCCTGGACGCAGGAAACTTCCTGCCATTCCAGCGACTGCTGCAAACACCAAGTTCCCCTCAGTCATACGAATCACCCGCGCTCAGCTTCAGCAGGTGAATAGGCACTTCCATTTCGTGCTTCCCATAACTTCGACCATCTCTGCCCATCAAACATGTCTTCTCTCCAGTTTTACTACTTCCTATGTTTTGTATATTTGTTGTATTTGACTGTAGTACTGAAGTCATGCTGTTCTTTTGTGCTCTCTTTCCTCAAAGAACCCCAGGAATACTGTTCTGTCCATTATGCATGCCCAAAAATGTTTCTGTCAAGGTTGTCCTTAAAACTGTGGACTTCGTAAATAGCTCTGTTCCTAGTAAACCTAGTGAACTAGGTTTGGGTCTACCTTGCCACATGGGTCCTAGGATAGTCTGGGATAGACATTTGTAATTGTATCAGGTGGGCTTTCAAGTTTGTTTAGCCTGGTGTGTTGTACAACAGGTTATCTTTTCTAGTTTTTATTGTTTTATATTTTTAATTTGCAGGGCTGTCACTATTGTTTTTGTGCCCCTTGGACTTTTTATGACAGAGGTGTCCAGTCCTGCTCCTGAAAGGCCACTGTGTAAGCTTAGCATCATGCTAACTTGAAACTCAGTTGGAATCAGTTGTAAGTCAAGTCTCCCGCTTCACTTCAGGGGAATATGTGTGCAGTGGTTGTGCCATACAGAAGTAATACTTATTTAGAGAGTTCCAAATCAGTCACTAGGTTTTGGAACAGGGCTTGTGTTTTCATTCCTCTGAATATGTGACTAACCATCTCTTATCCTGTAAGTCAGGTTTTGCCTTTCATCCAAGGTGTCTAAAGCAGGGGTATCTAATCCTGCTTTTGGAGGACAACTGTACTATAAAGTTTAGCTTCAGCCCTAATTAGACCCACCTCAACCAGCTAATCAAGGTCTTTTGGATTACTAAAAACATCCAGCTAGGTGATTTAAAACAAGTTAGAGCTAAACTCTGTAGGAAGTTGTCCCTCCAGAAGCAGGATTGGACACCCCTTCTCTAAAGGATTATAGACATTCTCTTTTCACTAATATGAAGATGTTATGTGTGGTTTGTCAGAAATCTGGTTATATCTGCATGCAAGCATGTTTGGTTACCAAAACAAGCATTCATATCAAGACTGAACCTGAATTTGTGACCCCCAGGTTACATAAAGGACATGAACATTTATGTAATGTATGGCTAATTTTCTCTATTCCTCTCTCAGCTGACAGCTCAGCGACCCTCTGTGCTGTCATCCCAATCTGCATCCGACAGCGTACCACTGGAGAGACGTGATACTGAAAATGGTAACAATGAGATGCATCCACAAGACAACACAGCTAACATCGATTCCCCACAGGAACATGTTGCCTTCCAGCCCACCAGCCCCTTTAATGTTGAAGGGGATCCTTTGCTAAATGGGAATGGACCTCAGAAACCTTCAAGCCCAGTGCCAAGCCCGGTGCCATCGCCACGTAGCCCAGTTCTGCTGAACGGCTGTCTCACACCTCCTTCAGATACTCAAAGAGATGGCAACGATCAGCCTCCTAACCTAAAAGACCTCAAGAGGGATTCTCCCATCCTTGAGCACACCATAGAGCCCAACCAGTGCACTCTGGAGAATGGAAAGGAAGATGCTCCTTCTAGAAATGACCCCTCCTCACCAGTCCCCGCTCCCAAACAGGACCCTAATCGTCGGCACAGCCGTATCCCAGTGTTAGAACCATCTACCCTTTTAGATCCACCACCTGGATCTGCTAAAGAGAAGTTGCTGCAGAGAAGGGTTCACCATATTCCACTTTCACCCTCTGCCTCACCGTCGTTATCCTCTGACAGGCGTGTCATCGTGGCTGCTATGCAGCGGGACCAGATTTCTTCTGCCTCGTCTGAACGCTCTCAAGATGAAGAGTCGCTTCTGGGTTCTCGTTCTGATCGTCATGGAGATGATGCTCTCTCACTGTCCTCATCCTCTAGCCCACTTTTACGGAAGAGCAAAATACCACGTCCAGTTACCCCCACAACGAGCGGGGAGACCATAACTGCACACTTCATGCCCCGTCCACCACCAGGAAAACCTCCTAGCCGCTCCACTGTGGATGCAAGGTAGTTAGCCAACATATTGTTATTGTACATGCATGGTTCTGTCAGAATCTCTAACCCTAGACCAGGGGTTCCCAATCCTGGTCCCGGAGAACCCCCAACACTGCACGTTTTTAATGCTACTCTTATCTGATATACACTTTGGAGGTCTTGGAGTCTTTACTAATAAGCTAATAAATTAAACCAGCTGTGATTAGGGATACATCTAGCATGTGCAGTTTTAGGGGTTCTTCAGGACCAGAATTGGGAACCACTGCCCTAGATTTACATTTCTCACATTCTAGACTAGTGGTTCCCAATCCTCATCCTGGAGAACCCCAATATTGCAAGTTTTTGATGTCTCTCTTATTTGACACACATTTGATTAGGAAGACTTCTAAAACGTGCAGTGCTGGGGGCTCTTCAGGACCCGGATTGGGATCCACTGCCCTAGACTGAAATTTCGGACAATCTAGACTAGTGGTTCCCAGTCCTGGACAACCTCCAACAGTGCAAGTTTTTGATGTCTGTCATATCTGATGCACACTTTTGAGGTCTTGGTGTCTTTAGTAATGAGCTGATGAATTGAACCAGATGTGTTTGTTTAGGGAGACATCTAACATGTGCAGTTTTAGGGGTTTCTCCAGGACCAGGATTGGGATCCACTGTTCTAGACAACCAAAATTCTTACTTGACTTTGGAGAACTTTGGGCCTACCATGGTAGGTTTGGTATGTCCGCCAAACTTGGCATTGTCCTTCAGGCTGTTCTGATCACCTTATCAGCTGTCTGCCAGTGTTCTGTCTACCACTGAGACTTTTAAGCAAATATTCAGAATATTTTTTTGATGTCTAGCAGTTATCTAGAATACATTTGCAATCACATAGCAGTGACCCTAACTACAGTGCTCTCCCCTAATATTGGTAAATATGAGCAAATGTGGCTGTAAAAGTAAATCTGCATTGAAAATTCTAACCTATTGTTGAAGTAAAACAATGGAAAGTGAGAGGGGAAGACTCGTTATGAAATAAATGTGTTCCTCTAGTTCAAATTGGCCACAAATATTGGCACTCAATTATTGCAGCGTCCTTTTCCAAAGATCTCCAATAATACCTGATGAGTTTGGAAAACACCTGACAAGAGATCAGACCATTCCTTCATACAGAATCTCTCCAGATCCTTCAGATTCCAAGCTCCATGTTGGTGGTGCTTCTCTTCAGTTCACTCTACTCATTTTCTATAGGGTTCAGGTCCAGTGTGCTAAAAATTCTAAATATGAATGGGAATATTCTTCAGAGATACTTTACTCACAATAATTTTTAGGGGTGCCAATAATTGTGGCCAGTATGCATTGGGGAAAAACATTTATTCCATAATGTGGAGCCCCCCTCCACTTTCAATTTCTTAACTTTAATGAAAGGTTAGAATCTTGTGATCTGAGTTGTTTGTGATCTGCTAAGGTAATGAATTGCTTAGTGGTTGCTATACTGCCCTACAAAGCAAAAAGGCAGTAACTACGCCGAGTGCAGAACTGAGAAAAAGGACTTTAAAGTTATCCTGTCATCCAGCCTGTAATCCAATTACTGTACAAATGACTACCATTTTTCTACAAAACTGACACACATTTGAGATAAGATATTTTGTCACATAACAAAGGATGCCTTGAATGTCATGAAAATGATAATAACTCATTTTTGACCAAAAATGCAGTTACTGCCTTTTTGCTTTGTAGGGCAGTATATGATATTTTTGATATATTTTAATTTTTTCAATCAGTTTCATGCTATATCATACTTTGACTTCTCCTCCAGGCTACGGCGGTACAGGATTCGTGCTGGCAGCACCAGTGACTCAGATCTGCTGACCTGTCTGGCCCAGCTAATGCACACCAGCTCACCCCGTGGCTCTCCGCACCCCAGCTGCTCCTCTCCCCAGCACATGGGCCCGAGGCACGTGTTTGTCAGTCCCACCGCTGCTCACCACCTCCACCAGCGCAGTTCTAGCGCCTCCCCACGAAGCTCTTCCTCACTACAACGCTCTGTCAGCTCTTCCCCATCCCGCCACGAGCACCGTGGGGGCTGTCTAGGCCGCAGCCGTTCTCCTCCCAGTTTATCGGGCTCGCCTCCTCTGCGCCGCTCTCATCCTCACACACAAGAAGGATGCTGTGGGAGACAGGCCCGCTCTGCCACCATATACACCCAACGGGGCAAAGCCGGCATCCGTGAGTTCAGGTGCTCGAGCAAGCTGAGCAGATAGTCAACAAGTGAACGAGTGAAAGTGGGACCTTTGGGTTTCAATAGCTAAAACATGATTCTCATTCCCTCGCACATCTGCATCTTTTGCAACTCGTTTACTTTCTCTCCATCAGTAGCCTCAATTTTAAGATGCTGGCTTTTAGAAACACTAAAGTCACTATCAGAACATGGGAGGTTAAACATGATGACGATTGGCTGGATCTTTAGTATTTTATAGTTTCTTTTCTTTCAAACATTCCAGAGCTTTTATGAAGATGATTGTATGTATTCATGATCTACACAAGGTTTGCTTCAAGATCGGCTGTACTATAGTATTTATTATGTTATTTATTTGGGCTTTGATGCATTGCAGCCCTCTCCGAGCAGTGGCAGGTACACTGATAGATCATGCCATCATTAACCCTTTCTGTGCTTGTGCTTTGGCTCCTGTCAGCACCTAGATGTGGCCTGAAACACTCTACGCAAGTATGTGAACTGAAATGCATTATTTCAGATGTTGCATTCAAAATGTGTGGAACAAAACTTCATTAGTGTTCTAACATGGTAAGGGTTTACTTTGAGGTCAGAAGAGAACCTTGCTGAGTTAACTTTCAGGAATAGTTCACCCAAAAATTTAAATAATCATTTACTCACTCTCACTCTTCAAAAAACTTCTTTCTTCTGTGGTCATATAAGAAAATGGAAATTCAGTGGAAACCAAACCTGTAGGGGTTGAAGATATACCGGTAGACAATTTTAACTGGTAGAAATTTGTCAATTGCTAGAGATTTTAAAGTGACATTGCTTTGGTACGCAGTCATAAAAACTTATCTTTTTTTTAAGGCATTGCAATTTAAAAACAAGTGATTTTAAGCTGTTGAAATGCAATCAGCAACAAAAGAGAATTAATTTCACTATATGCGCGTGCTGTCTGAGGGTTTCTGAACACTGTCATAGAAGGAGTATTGAACGGAGTTATTTTTGCCTCTTTATAGGTCTTGAACATTTAAATACACACACTTGTATGTGTCAAAATGCCCGTCTTCGCACGTATCCTCGTAAACACAGTAATGTAGGTCAAGTAAAAACAAACAACTAGAAGTATATTGGATCCGGGCAGCTCTTAAAGTGACAGCAGTCTAATATTCCTGCTGTCTGTCATTCATGTTAATCAAACAACAAAAGAGAGAATCTGTCACTGCTCGACTAAATTACTTTTGTAACTTTAATAAGAAGAAATATATATTTAATTTACATATTGAATAATATGCAGTGCTTTTATACATTGTTTTAATTTATACAATGTATGTAGCATTACTTATTTGTTTTACTGTAGTCTTGTAATTACTTTCTTATTCTTATTTCTTATTCTTATTTTATTATTCTTATAAAAAAAATGTATATCATAAAGGCCTTATTTAAAATGATATTCTGACGTAACATTTTGATTATATCGCCCACCCCTGGTTAAAAACATTCTTCAAAAGATCTTCTTTTGTGTTCCACAGATAAAAAGAAAATATACAGGTACAGGTTTGGAATGACATAAGGATGAATAAACATAATAATAATTGATAAATGAATTGATATTTTTGCGTGAACTATGCCTGTGGAACCATGCGCTTGTAATGAATTGACCAAGCATTTGGGTTTTGGAACTTGGTGTAGACTGTTTCTGACCTTTGCAGGAGAACGAGTTCTTCTTTTTTCAAGAAAATGGTAACCACTGAAACAATCGAGTAAAAAAAAAGTGTTCTTGCACTTTGACGTGCCTAAAGAAATTTACTTTGGAATATACAGTACATAGGACAGGCTCAAGCTTTCAGAATCTGGAGTCACTATTTGTTAGTTTTCGTTTTCTGTAGAGCCTCTGGTATCCCACAGCAATGTACCGTTTCCAGCACTGTCATATAAGGCTGTTTACACTAGTGCATTTTCTTTTTAAAACTTTTGCTACGGTTACGCCTGTCGTTTACACTACTCCGGTGTTTCTGACCTTCGAAAACAGAGACTTTAGAAAACGTTGCAGACCCCGTTTTTGTTTGAAAAGTCAGAGATTGCATTTCACTTTAAACAAAACACAATGGCGTGGCTGCCCACATTCGCCGTTTCCTTTCGAAAACACTGCAAACCCTGTTTTGTTTTAAAAAAAAACTCTGAGGTTGCATTTCAGTGTAAACTGAAAACCATTGTGTGGCTGCCCCACTGATCTATATAATGACTGGATTGCTCATTGCGTTCTAAACTGCCGTTAGGCAGTGAAGCCACCGGAAGTGTTCGATCCGCCATCTTACTATTCCCTACCTGCAGAGAGCGCCATTGAGTCACATGTAAATTGCTGACCTAAAATCACCCGATTTGAAGCGTATCTTTCACACATGATTAGTTTTTAGGATATGTGTATGTAAATTAATTTTTACTTAAGATGTTTTCTGGAATGTTTATGGTCTTTTCGGGCTGGATAAGCGATATATTGAAATCGTTCAGGTGGGTGTGTCAGCTGCGCACTTACAGAGACGGGTAACTGATCCAACACTAAATATATTTCTTTATGTACCTAATTATGCAGGAAATAATACACAGTATCATATATCTGGTATTAGTATCTGAAATTGATTCGATTATACAGTAAATAATACAAGTCTCTGTTCCTATATTGCTCGTTATATTGAAATTCAAATCTTTGAAATTTAAGTCCGTAAGTTACCATTTGTAGTCAGCGGTGTTCTCCGAGTCATGGTGTGTATTTTTAATGTGCCTGATTGAGCAACATCTATTTCAGACTCTTCAGATCAGCAAATTCTGTAATAATTTACTAACATTACCGTTTCCATCTGAGTAAAATGCTGTGTATGTTGAATTAATTGTTAATTTAACGAACAAATCATTACCTGCTTCAAAATGAATAACGTTACTGTTAAATATTGTTGAAACATGCAGTTAGTCTACTGTACGAATATAAACAACAAAATGACATAAACCGTGAATAACTGTACTGAGATCTTATGATGTTTGTTTATCTGATGTACGCGACTGTAATGTAGGCTATGAACGTACATTTTTAATAAGCAGAGGGAATTCCCAACATTAACCGTTTACATGCTTAGGACGTTTGCATTGTGAAAATGTACAGTGAGACTTCAGGTATAAAAACACTGACTTGTTATGTGATGTTTTCTCAATAAAATCGTATAGTTTCCTATTCATTCAATGGAATGTATGCGAATACTAGGGAATACTAATATGGCGGCGCAGTGGCTTCACTTTTATGACGTCATGAGCAATCCAGTTCTCTATTATAGATCAGTGGGCTGCCCACATTCGCTCTGCGTATCCTTGACGAAAAACAGTAAGGCTACATTTACACTAGTGCGTTTTCATTTTTAAACACGGCACTTTTGCTATAGTTACGCCTGTCGTTTATACTACTCCTGCATTTTTGACCCTCACGAACTGAGACTTTCAAAAACGCTGCAGACCCCGTTTTTGTTTGAAAACTCTGTTGCGTTTTATTGTAAATGGAAAATGATGGCGTGGCTGCCCACATTCGCTCTGGATGTCATTGACGACAATAAACAAAAAGGCTACATTTACACTAGTGCGTTTTTGTTTTAAAACATAACTTTTGCTACAGTTACACCTGTCGTTTACACTACTCTGTTTTTTTTTTTTTTTAAATGCTGCAGACACCGTTTTTGTTTAAAAGAAAAGAATAAACAATGAGGCTATGTTTACAGTAGTGCAGTTTCTTTTTGCTACAGTTACGCCCGCCATTTGCACTACTCTGGCGTTTTTCGACCATCGGAAACGAAGACTTTCGAAAACGCTGCAAAACTCGTTTTTGTTTGAAAAGTCTGAGATTGTGTTTCAGTGTAAACAGAAAAATATGGCGTGGCTGCCCACAATGCGTATTCGTCATCCTTTCCTATCAGAATGCTTGCTACTGATGCGAAAACGTAGAAAATTGAACCTGATCCAATTTTTTTTATGACGGACTAAAGTTTTAGTGTGTAGTGACCTTACTACTAGTTGTACTCAGACCACACTTTGAGAATTACTGCACTAGTGTGTTTTCGCTTTAAAACGCGTAACTTTTTCTACAGTTACGCCTGTCGTTTACACTACTCGGGCGTCTTCGAAGGTGTAATCCGAAGATGTAAACCTTCGAAACCAGACATTTTCGAAAAAGCTGCAGACCCCATTTTTGTTTGAAAAGTCAGAGGTTGCATTTCAGTGTAAATGGAAAATGATGACGTAGCTGCCCACATTCGTGATGACAATAAACTATAAGGCTACGTTTATGCTAATGCGTTTACGCTTTAAAATGCATAACTTTTGCTACAGTTATGCCTGTCGTTTACACTACTCCGGTGTTTTCGACCCTTGAAAACTGACACTTTCAAAAACGCTGAAGAACCATTTTTTGAGTTTGAGGTTGAGGTTGAGTTTTAGTGTAAATGGAAAATGATGGCGTGGCTGCCCACATTTCTTCTGCTACATTTACACTAGTGCATTTTTGTTTTAAAACGCACAACTATTGCTGCGGTTGCGTCTGTCGTTTACACTACTCCGGCATTTTCGACCTTCGAAAAACTGAGACTTTCGGAAACGCTGCAGACCCAGTTTTTGTTTGAAAACTCTTGAGGTTGCATTTCAATGTAAATGGAAAATTGCCGTGGCTGCCCACATCCGCTTTGCATATCCTTGACGAAAATAAACAATAAGGCTATGTTTACACTAGTGCGTTTTCGACCATTGAAAACGTTGCAGACCCCTTTTTGGTTTGAAAAGTCAGAGGTTGCATTTCAGTGTAAATGGAAAATGATGACGTAGCTGCCCACATTCGTTCTGCGTATTCTTGATGACAATAAACTATGAGGCTACGTTTATGCAAAGTGCGTTTACGTTTTAAAACGCACAACTTTTGCTACAGTTGCGTCTGTCGTTTACATTTCTCCTGCATTTTTGACCCTCGAAAACTGAGACTTTCAAAAACGCTGCAGACCCAGTTTTTGTTTGAAAACTCTGAGGTTGCGTTTCAATGTAAATGGAAAACGATGCCGTAGCTGCCCACATTCGCTCTGCGTATCCTTGATGCCAATAAACAATAAGGCTACGTTTACACTAGTGCGTAAACTGTATAGCTTTTGCTACAGTTACAAGTCAAGATTACACCTGCTGTTTACACGCTGCAGACCCCATTTTAGTTTGAAACCTCCAAGGTTGCGTTTCAGTGTAAACGGAACACGATGGCGTGGCTGCCCACATTTACTCTGTGTATCACTGACGACAATAAACAATAGGGCATTTAATAAAGCAATAAGACTTTAAAAAAACAATGGCATGGCTGCCTACATTCGTTCTGCATATCCTTGTTGACCGTGTAAACATTAACATCATGCTCATTTGTTGTGTCTCATTTCGGAAGCTCTTTTAAGAAAAGTAACCATAAAATTGTAAATAAAATAGAAATTACAGTGCTTTTACACCTCAAGGAATAACAGTCAATTTTATTATGTTTACTTCTTTTAAATTAAAATGTTCTTGATGATGTATACAGCCTGAATGGTCATGTGACTTTTTCAGTTGTGGAGTGTGGACGGAGATTGTTTCTGAAATGCAGTGAAAACGCCAGTGTAGATGGGAATCGATTTTATTTTAAACCCTGATTCAAAACTAAAACGCAGTAGTGTAAACAGGGCTTAATATTATGCTCATTATGAATAGTCATGTCACATGCATTTTCAGTTGTGTAGTGTGGACGGGGATCGTTTCAAAAACGCAGTGAAAACGGCAGTGTAGACAAGAATCGTTTTCATTTTAAAATGCTGTTTTCAAACAAAAACGCACTAGTGTAAACAAGGCCTAACATCAAGCTAGGGCTGGGCGATATGGCAAAAATGTAATCTCGATAATTTTTTCCCATATTGAACGATGACGATATATATTTCGATATAAGCTGTTGATGTTGCCAGCTTTAAAATAGTATCCCAACAATGACTAAAGCCACAAAAATTAAAGGGTTCATTAAATTACATTTTAAAGTATAGTTTATTAACAAAAACAGATTACAGATTTGGCCTTAAAAATTAAAACAACTTGCTGAAATAAATTTAAAAAATAAAAGTTGTGCCAGAGTATGGTAAATGAGAGTAAATGTACAAAATGTAAACATTAAAATTATTGTAAAAACATAATTTGTAACAATTATTTCTTTATTATTTATTATTATTGACACAATTGTTTATTTTCTCTATTATAGGTTGAGCTATTTAAATTAGAGGCAACCACTGCATTTTGAAACAATCTACAGTATAAATAACAAAAAATTACGACACAGTTCTTTCTTAATAGTATTAAGTGCAGACAATTCAGCCATAATCAAAAGTAGGCTACTCTCTCATTATTCAAAGTGCAAATAGAGACCGAATATTTCAAGCATGATACAGAGCTATAGACATACACAACCTATCATAGTCTACATACTAATAACATCCTAGATATGTCATGTAGCCTCATTTGCGTGCATTGGGGAGTCACTCTCTAAACAAGGGGGATTAAAATTGCTTTTGAATGCGCGTGCGTTTTTTGCTTTCGGTTTCAGTTTTAACAATCGCGCCAAACTCTCAGCTGAGCTGAGAGTAACTTTTCAGATAGCCAAACCACTTTCGTGGTACCTTTCGTGCTACCTTTTTTTGTCGACAATTTCAACAACTTTGGATGATAACTCGAGGTTAGTTTCACTTTCGTCGCTGCTTCCACTCTCTCTCTTTTTTTTTTTCACGTCCTAGTGTTAAATTTGCTTTGCAAAGTGCGGTAGGAAATGAACTTTGTACTTTGACGTGCACACGCACGCTGCACGCTGATTGGCTGTTGTCGCATATTTCTGCTGCGTGATTGGCTCTTAGATTAATCCATATCGAGCAAAAAATGACTAGAGCATATCATCGTTATTAACATAAATTTTATCGCGATTCGATATGATATCGTTTATCGGCCCAGCCCTACATCAAGCTCATTATGCATAGTCATGTGACATGCGTTTTTCGTTTGTTCGGTTTAGATCTAGATCACTTCTGAAACGCAGTGAAAACGCCAGTGTAGACGAAGAACGTTTTAATTTTAAAACCCGGTTCTAAAATGTAAACGCACTAGTTTAAACTGGGCCTAACATCATGGTCATTATGAATGGTCATGCGACATGCGTTTTCAGTTGCATAGTCTGGACGGATAGTCTGAAACTGTGAAAACGTTTTCATTTTAAAACAACGTTTTAAAACAAAATGCACTAGTGTGAACAGTGCTTAAGTCACACCTATTTCTTAACCAGTTATTTGCAGGCACATAATCTATGCTCACTACAGTATAAATTTGGACCATTCATCATTGACAATTGCATTTTTTAATATTTTTTTTTAGTTAATATGACTTTAGCAACTAATAAGAATGGCGTACTCTTAGAAAATCTGCAGATTCTCTCTGTCTTGGCTTTGCATATTAAAAATGACTACTCACCTTGCATACGATATCAGAGATCTGTCAAGTTAATATTAAGGTTTTAAAATGGCAATACTTTTACATTTTCTTATTTGATGGCAAGAGTTCTGATACTAATACAGTAGCCAATAATCACTGAATAAATGTATAGTTTTATTATATGTGCCACATGATATATCCAATCGAACTAAATTGAACAAATGCTAGTTTTACATTCCAAAACCGCAGCGTTTTTGACTATTTGCCACTCAAATCAGTTTTTATGTTTCAGAGTTAAAATAACAATACATATTTTTTAAAAGCATGCAGCTAATTCACTTCAAAAGACAAAAGACTAATGCATTACCTTACACAGCCGTCTTCCTTCTCCGCCTGTAATATAGCTTCCACTTCCCATAGAAGACCAACTCTTTGCATGATCTACAGAAAAATAACAAAACGCTGCGATGTACAATAAACACAGCTTACATGTTTTCATATACCTGGAGTTTGTAGCCTGAGAAGTACTGTCAGCTTGTAAATAGGGACTTCATGTTTGTTTTCCTGCCTGTCCTCCCTGGATTATATCTTAAATTTATTCTCTTAACCTCATTACCCATGTTTTAAGATGGTATCAGCATTTGCAGAGAGAACATTTGTGTACTTACTCAATCCGCAGCTGGTTAATATGCATTAATGTGTATGAGGGATATCAGCACATGGCATCATAAAAATATTTTCTCACAAAATGAAATATAGGGATTAGATCAAATACATTAGTAGCAAGATTGTTTTATTTTATAGCATCACTTTGGTCAGATACAACCTCGTATATTATATGTCAGTTGTTGGTAATAATAGCCAGATTTAAGCAAAATCACCATAGCAAAGTTTATGTTAATCAGATCAGTTAATTAACAAAGAAAACGGCACAGAATTTTTCAGGACACCCTGAAATGCTGTTCCTCTTTTCAATTTCATTGACAAACCCCTTTTGCCTTCTGTAAAATTAAGTGAAATGCCATTTCATATACTGGTTTCCATCTAAAACAGACTATTCAAAAACAAAGTTTTTTTCTTTGCTTGTTGGATCTCTACCTATTTTTCCCATGCATTTTGTTTGTATATTGAACACTTAAACTGCACAGTATTGTTTTGACAGTGGATTGAAAGTTAATCTGTGTGAGACAATTTCTCTGTTTGCATTTCATCTCTAACAATGCAAAGGGAATGAACAAAACTAGAAGGTTGCGAACGTTCCAATAGCTGAATTTCTCTATTACGGCTCTATTATTAAATGTCACAAAATGACAAGTAATCATGTGGCAGTATGAGAACAAAAAAATTTAGAATACATCTGTATGATTTTTATTTATTTATTTTTTCTTACTGCATATTGTTGTTCACAATTTGTGAAGTTAAATGTACAGTGTACAAAAGAATGTTATGGGGCGGGACATTGTACATTATTGTAATTATTTGTGTTATTTTTATTTGTATCATAAATGCCTTGTACAGTGTTATTTTTTTCGTTTTGTTGTTTTTTTTTTCAGTTGGAATTATTTTGTATTTTATTTTTATAAACTTGCTATGAATAAAATTTTCATTCAGCATGCCAACAGAGGTCCCTAAACATTAAATGTCTCTAATGTTTATACTTTTTGAATTCTACAGAACAAATGGAGCATGTGGGACTTCTATATTGAAATCCTGACGTAAAGCGTTACCATAGCACGCGTTTTGTCTTATTGATTCTACTTTCGCCGTTTAAAACGGTTACCATAGAAACAGGACCTTTTACTTTATCTCTTGCTTATCGAAATGTTGGACTTCACGGTTAACTTAACCTCTCTCGGGTTTGAAGCTGGACTCAGTGAGGGTGAGAAGGAGTTGGTTTATCTGCGCAGTCGGTCCGCTGGGTTGACTGTCAGTGGATGTGCTCATGCCGTGTTTGCCTATGAACTTCTCAGTTTATTACGGTAAGAAGAGTCGAACCCTGTTTAACGTTATATACGACTCATACGACTAATTTCCACATGGAAGCCGTTTTCACTACAGTCATAAACATTTTCACACAGAAAGAAAGTGAATGCTGAGAATGGCTGCACTGCTAAAGCACATCTGTGTGTTGGCATATTGGGAGGAGGACACATGGGCAAACAGCTGGCGATGGCTTTACTGCGTTCATCCAGCCTCAAGCCACGCCACATAAACATCTCAACCAAGAGACCGGAAACATTAGGTTAGTAATAGTGAATGAATAAATTATTAGTAAATATTATTATTAGTAGTAATATTAGGAAATATATACAGTGCCTTGCGAAAGTATTCAAACCCCTACATTTTTTCACTTTGGTTCATGTGAATCTACAATCTACACTATAAACCATAATGACAAAATAAGAAACATGTCGGTAAAACTGGAAATTTATTAGAAATAAAAAACTGAGATGGTTCCATTGCATAAGTATTCACACCCTTACCTGGGACACTTGAAATTTAGCTCAGGAGCTTTTATATCGCTTGTAGATGTTACTACACCTTGAGTGGAGTTAACCTGTGGCAAATTACAAAAACCTGTGGAAAAGAACACACCTCTCAATAAAGCTGAAAATTCATATCAAAGCAAAAACCAAGCCGTGCGGTTAAAAGAACTGCCTCTAGAGCTCAGAGGCAGGATTGCATCAAGGTACGGATCTGGGGAAGAGTTCATACAAAAAATCTGCTGCATTGAAGGTTCACAGAAGCATGTAGTTTCTGTTATCCTCACTGACAACTAGGACTTTTTCTAGAGCTGGCCTCTTGGCCAAACTGAGCAATTGATGGAGAAGGGCTTTGGTTAGACTAGGGACCAAGAACCTGATGGTCACTGTAGTCGAGCTTCATGATCATATATGCAGATAGGAGAAACTTACAGAAGGACAAACAGAACTGTGACACACTCCACCAGTCTGGGCTTCATGGTGGTGTGGCAAGACTCAATCCTCTCCTCAGTGAAGACACATGAAAACACACTTGGAATTTGAAAAAGCACCTAAAGAACTCTCAGATTGTGAGAAACAATTCTCTGGTCTGATGAACTTAAATTCCAAGCATCATATTTGAAGGAAATCAGGCAATGCTCATCACCTGCAGACTACCATCCCAAAAGTAAAGTGTGGTTTTTCTGCAGCAGGGACTGAAGGACTCATCATCAGAGTAGAAGGGAAGCTCAAAATATTGAGATGGTCTTAATAAAACCCTAGTCCAGAGTGTTTAGAACCTCAGACTGGGCAGAAGGTTCACTTTCCAACAGGAACTCTAAGCACACCGCAAGAGTGCTTATAGACAACTTTGTGAATGCCGTTGAATGGCCCAGCCACAGCCTGGGCTTAAACGCAATCAAAAATTTCTGGAGAAACTGGCAAATGTGCGTCTGCCCCCTTCCACGCTGACAGAGCTTTAAAGGTCCACTGAAGTGCCTTGCAACTCACAACGTTAATCTTTGTGGTGACGTACTTTTAACTGAAACAAAAGCATATCGCCCAGCCCCGCCCACTTACTTTGAATAGCAAATGGCGTTCCATTAATATCTGATCGGGCCAGAGCCATTAAGCTGGTAAAGCCGCATTTGTAAGTTTCTGACAGCCACAGACTAATAAATTACCCCACAGATTCAATATGAAACTCTTGCTAAAACAAAATAGTGATCATAATCATGCTGAGGCTGTGTATGCCGATCGCACATATGTGACCCTGGACCACAAAACCAGTCATAAGGTTAAATTTGACAAAACTGAGATGTATACATCATATGGAAGTTCAATAAATAAGCTTTCTATTGATGTATGGTTTGTTAGGATAGGACAATATTTGGCTGAGATACATCTATTTGAAAATCTGGAATCTGAGGGTGCAAAAAAAATCTAAATACTGAGAAAATCACCTTTAAAGTTGTCCAAATTAAGTTCTTAACAATGCATATTACTAATCAAAAATTACATTTTGATATATTTACAGTAGGAATTTTACAAAAAATCTTCATGGAACATGATCTTTACTTAATTTCCTAATGATTTTTGGCATAAAAGAAAAGTCTATAATTTTGACCCATGCAATGTATTTTTGGCTATTGCTACAAATATACCCCAGCGACTTAAGACTGGTTTTGTGGTCCAGGGTCACATATGAGCGCATATGATCTGCTCCGTGTTATTGCGTCTCTCTCTATGCGCGCTGCCGCGGTTCGCGTGACACAACGTGAAACAAGACCTAATTTTAATTCTGAATCGTTCTCTATTGCCTACATTGCGCACTACATGCCATTCATCAAGAAGAAAACACTAACACTGTGAACAAGTGACAATCTCAGCAGTACGGACTCAAGAGAGCATTTGATTGGACAAAATGTTTGATGAGAAACTGAAGTGCACGGTGATATCATCAAAATCGTTGATTCATATTGGCGGAAGTGACGAGACTGTGAGTTTTGAATGCCCATATCTTGTAAACGCGAATTTTGTCGTTGTTTTGAAGCACACTAGCTTAAAGATAATCTTAAGGCTAATATATTCATACTAAAAGCCAAAAAACTTTAATTTTGATTTCAGGGGGACTTTAAAGGTGAGGAGAAGAGGAGAAGAATGGCAAATAATTGCCAAATGGAGATGTCCAAAACTTGTTGCATCACACCCAAGAAGACTTGAGGCTGCACAGGTGCTATAAATAAGTAGCACGTTAAGGGTATGAATACTTATGCTATGTCTTTATTTCAGTTTTTTAATTTAAATAAATTTGCAAAGTTGTCACAAATCAGTTTTTTGCTTTGTCATTATGGTGTATGGCGCGTAGATTGATGTGGAAAAAGTTATTTAAAGCAGTTTAACATAAGGGTGCAACATAAAACAATGTGAAAACAAATGAAGGGGTTTAAATACTTTCGCAAGGCACTGTATGTATATATATATATCAATTGTGATCAGATTAGTTCTCAGACCCCTGTGTCAGGCTGGACATATTTGTGATTGTGTGGATCCTTGGAGGCCCATCAAAGCTGCATAATCATGCACACAGGTGTTGCTATAGAAACGCATGTGAAGGTCCACGTGCATGTGAGCACTGGCACCCTCTTGTCATGGTAATCATGCAGTCAAGAGCTGATTCCACTTCACATATCATAAAAAATCCTACCAAGTCTAGTGTTATTAAGATTAAAACCAGATAGTTCTGTCTGACATTGTATGGCCCATGTGCAATAATAAATAAATCAGGATTTTCATTAAGACTATTAGTTTATTAAAACAATCTCTTTTCTTTCATTGGCCCATAGGGGAATATTCAAACATGGGTGTTGAGTGTTACTTTGACAACATTAGACTGGCTAAATGGGCAGATGTGCTCTTCCTATGTGTCTTGCCTTCTCATCTGCCTCAAGTCTGTGCTGAAATTCGCTGCCATCTGCCTTCACGCTGTCTCGTGTACAGCTTTACCTCAGCAGTGCCTCTCAACAGGTATTAAGATTCACATATTTCAGATTATTAGCCTTATGCTGCGTCCCAATTCGCATACTATCCGTCCTAAATAGTATTCGAAAATAGAATTAGTATGTCCCAAATCGTAGTATGTTTAAAAAAGTATTCCAAAGATTCCCGGATGGTCTACTACTTAACTTCGGCATTCGAAGTGCGGATCAATGCACACTCTAACGGCTAATATTGCCCAGAACACATTGCGCGATGAACGAGGATTCGATTAGAACTACAAACACGCATAAAAAGTGTTAAAAAACTACAAACATGGAGGATATACGCGACCAACGGACAGGTAGAGAAATGGGTTTGAGTGATAAATAATCAGTCTGTAACCTGATAAAAAATATTTGATTAATGTTATCTGCGTTATATTTCATGTGCAGCAACATTATGAACTTTTATAATGATAGGTTTGGTCATTAACGTTTAAAGGCATAATAAGAGTCCTCGGCATGAAAGACTCGTGAAAGAACGTGCCTCTTCATTTCTCTCTAATACGGTAGGAAATCAAATTAAACGAAATGTATATGATGTTAACTGTGATGATTGACAGGGCAGTTTAAACAGTGACATGATTCAGGTAACTAAGCAACAGAGCGTCCATTAAAGAAGCAGTTATGACGAAGTAGTATGTCCCAAAGCCTGCCTACTATTCTGCTACATACTCAAAAGTATGTACTTTTTCTTTACAAAAAGAGTACATACTTTTAGGGCATAGTATAAGTAGGCGAATTGGGACGCAGCATTAGTTTTAAATTCCCATTGTTATTTATTATGGAATAAGGAGAAATGTCAAGTCGAATTTTGATTATACTTCCAAATTTTAGATTTCAATGGAATAATTGCAATAAAACAATTTATTGAACTTCATATGTAGCCACATTATGTCATTCCCTCATTAAGTATCAGCTTTTTTGTTGTTTCTGTCCATTTCAGGCTTGCTGTGCTCCTTGACCACAGTTTCCTTATCAAACCCCAGTATGAGTTTGTGGCTTGTGATAATGTGACTACAATTTGGCTTCTCCACAATCAAGTGACCTCAGCTTTGAGGGATAAAGAAGTGATTTCAGCCTTGTTTCCTCTTTCAATGAATGGTGTGTGAAAATTGCAGATGTAGCCTTGACAATACATTTTTATTTACCCTTAAATATGTCTATATCCATCTGTCATTATTATACACATTAAAATAACTAAGAAGAAGAATGATTATTATTATTCACTATCATTCAAAAATTTGGTGTCGGTAATAAAAAAAAAAGTAATACATTTATTCAGTGACAGTCAAAAAAATCTATTTAAAATGTATTTTAATATATTTATCTATAATAATAATAATTATTATTATTATTATTATTAATATCATTATTATTATTATTATTATTAATAATAATAATAAAATCCGGGGTCAGTAATATTTGATTATTTTATTAAATTAATATTTTTATTTATTAAGGATACACTGAACTGATCATCTGATCAACTGAAGTCACAGTTAATCTATTTATCTGTTATTTATTTATTTATTTATTTATTATGGTTATTATTAATAATTATTTAAAAAAATCTGGGGTATTTTTTTTTCTTTTAAGAAATGAATACTTCTATTTCTCAGGGATACACTAGCTTGATGCAGAGTGATAGGCAAGAAAAAAATCTATTTAAAATAGGTTTTAATCTATTTATCTATTTAATTTATTTAATAATAATAATAATAATAATTATTATTATTATTCACTACCAATCAAAAACTGGGGTCAGTATTTTTTTTCTTTTAAGAAATTAATACTTTTATTCATCAAGGATATACTAGTTTGATAAAAAAAAAAGTGACAGTCAAGAAAAAAAAATCTATTTAAAACAGTTTTTAATCTATTTATCTATTTTTATGTGTTTATTTAATAATAATAATAATAATAATAATAATAATATATGTTATTTATAATGATAATAATATAATAATAATGACTAAATAACTAACTAAATAAAAAATAAATAGATTAAAATCCATTTTAAATAAACTGTCACTTAATCAATTCAGTGTATACATTATTATTATTATTATTATTCACTACCATTCAAAAATCTAGGGCTTGGGTTTTTTTCTTTTTTTAAATTAATGCTTCTATTCATCAAGGATACACTGAATTGATTAAGTGTAAAATTAAGTGTAAATTAAAATATATTTAAAATTGATTTTAATCTATTTATTTTTATTTATTTAGTTACTATTATTATTAATATTATTCACTACCACTCAAAAATGTGGGATTAATATTATTCTTTAAGAAATTAATACTTTTATTCATCAAGGATGCATGGAATTGATCAAAAGTGACAGTCTAAAAAAACTTTTTAAAATACATTTTAATACTTATATATTTTTATTTATTTATTTATTTATTTATTTATTTATTATTATTATTATTATTATTATTATTATTATTATTATTATTATTATTATTATCATCAAATTAATATTTCTGTTCACCAAAGATGCACTGAATTGATCAAAAGTGACAGTCAGGGAAAAAAAATCTATTTAAATAGATATTGTTTTATAAATTTTTATCATCATCACAGGAATAATTTACAGTTTAAAAATATATTTAAATAGCTACCAGTTATTTTAATTGTAATAATATTACTTATTTGTAAACCATTACAGTAATAAATTACATTTTAAAACTGAAAACAGTTTCCAATTGTAATAATATTTCACAATATTATTGTTTTTATTGTATTTATATTAAATAAAAATAGCATAAGAGACTTCGTATCAACCCCAAACATCTGAACAGCATTGTAAATGCACTAAGTATTTTTTCAACTGTACAATTGCATTTTTTGTTTCAAAACAAATGATTTTAAACTAATTATGAAACATAATTAATCTTAGGTGTATTCTTTAATTTATTATTCATTTTGCAACTTTATAACTAGCTGCTTAAACACACATTAAGCATTTATTCCCTTTCAAATACGTCCATATCCATCTGTCATGTGAAGTCAATATAGTTTTTCGTACATTGAGCTATAAGGCTCCATTAAGTAAACTTGCACTGTTTGCTGAAGGTGGCCTCTTCCTGGATCAGAGATGGGTATCTGCTGTGCTCTACAGTCTCCTCAACATGTGCACAGCAGAGAAGCTGAGCTCTGGAACGACTCTTCAGCTGCTAAATGGGCTGTTTAAGACAAAAACATTGACTTATCACAGTTTTGTAAATACACCTGGTGCATCTGATCTCAAAAACCCTGGCGAGTGAGTCTAAATCATTTCATTGTAGTTGTTCAGAATGAATTGTGAATATTATTCAACCTTGTTTTATAATCATAGTTTGTTTCTATTGGTTTACAGCCTTTTCCCATGGATCAGTTTGGTTGATGCACAAACTAAAGACACTCCATTGAGTGATTTGGTGTCAAGAGATAAAGGTTTGCGAGATTGCATTTCAGTCATGTACTATAATGTATTTTTTAAAACTTAGCAGGAGGGTACAACATATTTTTGTTGAGTTCATTGAGACACGGCAAATTAAATTGTGCAACATTTAAGTTTCAATGTGTATTTCAATTTTTGTGTTCTTGTTCAATCTGTTTATCTTTAACCAGCTGTTTTGTGAAGGTGTTTGTAAAGTGAAGTCTAAAATAGGTGTTAATCAAACTCAGGGGAGAAGATTGCATATAAGCTGGATCCCTTTGAGCTGCCTGAGTGCTATATTTGTGTTTCATCCTCTGCAGATTTTTGTCACACAGGCCCAAATGACTTTGAAACATTCCCCTGAATACATTTGACTGTGCCAAGCCATTTACTTACACAGAGTAAATGGTGCTAATGAACAAAATTGCTAAAACTGTTCACTTATCACACAAATATTGTAATGCTACCAATATAACAGACTTAAATGTAAGAAAAATAAATGTACGAAAAAATAATATATGTTTTTGTATTGTATTTTATTTTAAGACAAGTAATTTATGTGTGAATAAATAGAGAAGTGACAATACATATAAAACAACAAGAATCAATAGAAGTATGAATCAATAAACTGTATTTAATTATATTTTTATAATGTATATGTATATGTATGTGTATATATATATATATATATATATATATATATATATATATATATATATATATTGAAACAGAGTTAATTTATAATGTTGTCAATTTAATGATCAATTTAAGGCATTGTTGCTAAATAAAGTATTTAATGAATAAGTAATTATTTCTTTAAAAAATATATCACTGACCCTAAACTTTGAAAAAAAGAAAAAACATTAAAGACATTATATATATATACTTACTTATGATAAAAATGACTTTACTGTTGCTTCAGATCCATTTTAGGCCTTGTTGCTGAATACAATATTTAATTAATAAGTATTCATTTCTTAGATAGTCATTTCTTTGATACATATAATATATATATTAT